>NW_017306484.1:393854-404495 GCF_000935625.1 Nanorana parkeri
GGGGGGGTTGACAGGTAGGGGGGTGCATTGAGGAACCAGGCCTTGGGGCAGCAGAGTGAGTAAATCCGGCCCTGGTTATAGTATAGAAACCTCCAAGTTACAATGTTTCCTCATCGATTTAACTTGTTGCATTGGTCTGCCCTCTCATAAATGGGCCTCCTTCTCTTCCATTCATTCACTCAACTCCCATCTCCATACTACAAGTGTTCAGACAGACACGCACCTTTGTAACTTTTTTTTTTTCTCCTCTAATGACTGAGGGAAGTTTTACTTTCTGCTGTTACAAAGCTGCATATAATAGCCTAGACCAGTACTTGTTGGGTACGTCGTTGTTTGAAGTGTTATTTTTCACATTGGGCTTTGTAGAGAGTGCACTCGCTTCCTCGGCACAAGAGGCAAGTTTCCTCTCTCCTGTTATTTCTTTTGTTTGACTCCAGCTGAAAATTCCTCTTCACCTGAACGCACGCCGAGGGGAAATAACCGTCCGCGAGCGAACAGAAGATGAGCGCGCCATTAAAGCCAGTTTACGGAAAAATGCTACAACCGCAAATGTCTTTTATGATTTCAGCCACAAATTGTTACTTTTGGCCATAACAGATACAAAGCGGGCCTAATGGAATAACGGCTGAATTTTGCTTCGAGAATAAAAAGAAATGGAAAAATAATGGAGGGTTTTAGTGTGGTGCCACATCAGGGAGGCTGGCCGGTTGAAGGCGACTGAGGACAGAAGGCAAAGAGTATGCCCTAGGGGATTCATGGAGTCGGTAAACACACTTTTTTTTTAAACTTTAATGTATTTAGTGTGTGGTGGTGGTGGGGAATTAAAGTGTACTTGGGCACACAATAAAATAATCAACTGCTATATGAAAAGTTCACCAAATAAACTTTTTTATACATCTTCTGGAGTGTTTCTATGTTCTTATGTGTCACATTTTGGTTATCTGAATTGCATACCTAACAACAATGCTTGTTATTAGACTGGATGCTGTCCACCGGCAGAACCCATTGGTGTCCTCTGTCTTCTTTGTTGTTTGTAACCCTAATCAACAAGCTCTGAGTTAAATCTTAAAAGGAGAACTATGGGGTTAAGTCTTTTCCCCATAGTTCTCCTTAGGGTAACGGGAGGACACAAACTAGCGTCCTCCCGTCACCCTAGACTTAGTATACCGCGAGCTGTAGCTTGCGGTATACTGAGACGGCACAGCTGAAGCGGATCCCCGACAATTATACCGGGATCCGCCCAGCTGCGTGACTGATAGCTGGCTCTGCATATCTAGAGGCAGAGCCAGCTGTACCCGCCCCCTCCCCCGTCCATTCCGCCAGTCAGCGCTGGCGGATCGGAGTGGGGAGGGGGGAATCCAGCCCCTCCCCTGTCACGGCAGAGAGCTGTGACAGGATCGAGAAGTTAGCGAGCGCCGGTATGTGTTCGCTCACCTCCCGATCTACTGAGCCGACATGTGACAGTCTCATTGTCACAGGTCGGCTAGAACTATGAGGTGAGTGAAAAGCACTCACCCCATAGTTCTCCTTTAAAAATACATTCAAGTACCTTAACTAATAACAAAAATTTATCTTATTTGTGTATCACTCGGCTGTAGATCCTCCAATCATCTCTGAATTGGTCCTGACACTGTCCTTCCTTCTGGAGGGGGGCTACTTTTGTTCCCCATGGTCCCTGTGTGTGCTGTAAAGTAGTCACTGCAAAAAGCTCGCTCCCGGGATGGATTACAATCTCAATAGAAATTTGTAAACTAAACATGAGATTGTAGTCCATCATGGCAGTGAGCTTGGAGCGGTGACTACTTTACAACATACACGGGGACCAGAGGGGACAAAAGTAGCCCCCCTCCAGAAGGAAGGACAGTGTCAGCACCAATTCAGAGATGATTTGAGGCTCTACAGCCGAGTGATACACAAATAAGATCCACTTTTGTTAATATTTAAGGTAGTTGAATGCATTTTTAATGTTAACTACTGGCAATCTTCTTAAAGCCTCGGCCATCTTTATGTAGAGCAACAATTCTTTTTTTCAGATCCTCGGAGAGTTCTTTGCCATGAGGTGCCATGTTGAACTTCCAGTGACCAGTATGAGAGAGTGAGAGTGATAACACCAAATTTAACACACCTGCTCCCCATTCACACCTGAGACCTTATAACACTAATGAGTCACATGACACCGGGGAGAAAAAATGGCTAATTGGGCCCAATTTGGACATTTTCACTTAGGGGTGTACTCAATTTTGTTGCCAGCGGTTTAGACAATAATGGCTGTGTGTTGAGTTATTTTGAGGGGACAGCAAATGTACTCTGATATACGAGCTGTACACTCACTACTTTACATTGTAGCCAAGTGTCATTTCTTCTGTGTCGTCACATGAAAAGATATCATCAAATATGTACAAAAATGTGAGGGGTGTACTAATTTCTGTGAGATACTATATATATATATATATATATATATATATATCGAGCCCTGTATATAGCCAATGTTTTGGGGCCACGCAGGCTCCCTTCATCAGGGTACATAGTACTGAAATAGCACACAGTTATACCTACATAATTTAAAGGAGAACTATGGGGTTAAGGCTTTTCCCCATAGTTCTCCTTAGGGTAACGGGAGGACACAAACTAGCGTCCTCCCGTCACCCTAAGCTCAGTATAGCGCGAGCTACTGATGCTTCATGTTTCCCTATGTTAATTCTGCATTACATTGGAATAGGACCACAAGGCACACCTGAAACCTGTTTTTATCACAAATTCACAGAGTTTTAGCGTGTCCCCTCAGCTGACTAGTCTATGTACTTTAGCAAGCTTTCATTTTCATCTCTTTCAGCAGAACACAGGAGAGGATGTCTGAATTATGTCAAGGACAGAAGATGTGGGTAGAAATAAACAATAAAACTAAAATCCTACTAGATACTTGACCTGGTGGATATTTTATTTTTGATCACCTTTTATGTGTGTTTAATCTCTACATTGATATTTTATATAATTGATGGCGGAGAGAACATTCCACCATCAGTTATATAAAATGTCAATGCAAAAAAACACAACATCAAGGAACTAGTGCGGATTCATCCATTAAGGAGATTAATCGCGCAATCATCATTACATTGAAGCTATGAGGATGGCCACAGTGCACAGCGATTAAAAATCTCTGGTGTGGCACAGCTCATTAGAGACAATATGTTACAAAACAGACACGTAATGCCGTGCCATTTATCTCACACAACTGGGTAATTAGGAGCTGCCTGTTGAGTCAGAACGACCTCATATCCATACTGACATGGTACTAAGTGGCTGCATTTGTCACAGGGAGACGCCACAGGTTCTCAGTAATCCTCTGTAAATGGAATTATAAGAAAACACCATAATCTCAGAATCCCAATTATATGATTTATATATCCTACCTTTTTTTGCACACAGTTCGACCTCCTCCACTTTCACCTGGAACCCACCCACCTAAAAGGTGACCATAGGAAACAATGGCTGCTGAAATTCTTCTTCCCTAGTCACCTCTCCTCTCCAGTTTGCTGATTGGACGATGAAGGAGCAGAAGTACATTGATGGGGTCATCCCTTGGGCTCTCCCATGCAGCAAGCATGCTCACAATGATGATGACATCACGTTATAAAACAAGAAGAAGGTTTGTTGATTGGCTCCCTCTTCCATTGTTAGGGAAGCTTATATACTGAGTATGTGGGAGGAAAACTTTCTGTAACTTTGGGAGTTGAGAAGGATTAGAACCCCTTATTAGGATTGTATTGCTGTTTTTGTCTCCAATGGGGAGATTCACCCTCTCTGGACTGTGCTGGTGTAAACAGAGCCCAGAAATACCATAGGGATACAATGGGATGCTTTTTGGGTACGGAAACAAACTGTTCTGGTCTGGACATAATCCGGATATGGTGTGAACAAGCCCTAACTGCAGATGTTTATATTTTTTAGGACCAGATCCAGACCAGAACAGTTTTTGTTCGCACCTGAAATGCATCCCAATGTATCCCGGGAATGAAAAAATGCCGCATGCACTATTTTTTCTGGTCTGGAATGCACCAAACTGTATGTAAATGCATCAAAAACAAATGCAAACGCACTGGTATGCACTTTAAGCTAAAAGAATTGCACCGGAACGCGTCAAAAATGCACTGTATCACAAACAATTTATGTCCCCAATATAGAGATTATTCATCACTTCCTGTCCTGATTGAAAAGAGTGGAGAGGTCCTGACTCATCAAGGCACCTGAAGGTCATGCAAACAATGGTATTGTATGTCACTTTAGCACAGTTTAAACACTACTTAGCAATATCAATAGTATTCATATTAAATTATTATTAAATTAATTAATAATACATTAATATAATATTGCAGCTCATAGAATTAGGGATCGCCAGTAAGCACCCAGATGGCAATAAAAACCTGCAGAGGTGCTTTTCAGGCTTGAGTTCATCATCCCCATTTTAGTGGCTAGTCTACAAATCTCTACATTAAAAGGTTTAATCTGCTTAGATTTTGCCTACACTGGTTCCTCCCTCCTCCCTCATCATCATACTAATTACATTTTTTAAATAAAACCTTACTGAACCTTAAAACCTTCATGTCATACCTTATTATTTTGGACCCAGTGACATCATCACTGGGTGTCCGTGCTTCATTATGCAGTGCAGGCAGATCATGGCTGGTGGGAGGGGCCGGCAGGGTGCTGTATTAAAGTGACATTAAACCCTCAGATTTTTTAACATAAACCAATACTGTAATGTGTGCCTTACTGTAATCCATGGTTGTTTCCCTTCTCTTTGCTGCTCTTCCTTTTAAATCTGTATCTCTTCTCATGCTGGGCAGAACTTCTGTTTTGCAGCAGACTGCCTTGTCTCTGGAATGGATATATGGTGTCTGTGTGCAGGTTCACAACCTGAGCCAGCACTACAGGAAGAGGCACTCACGTGCAAAGGGAAGTTCTCCCCAAGCATGAGAAGACATGAGGATTTAAAAGGAAGAGCAGCAAAGAGAAGGCAAACAACCATGGATTACAGTAAGGCCCACATTACAGTATTGGTTTATGTTAAAAAATCTGAGGGTTTAATGTCACTTTAAGTTTCCTGAAAACATCACAGTTCCCTGTCTCCGTTCTTCTCTCAAGAGCCCTCAGCCCTGGTGTAAGCAGTGGGCTGGTTCTTATGAGGAGTTTGCAAATATCAGCAATATGGAGGCTGCCACTGCTGATCTTCTTATGGCAATGCTAGCTCCATCGCTATCATGCTGCTCCTCTACCTCTGCTCTTCAGCACGTGTTCAGATCAGGAGTTTGACTTCACTTTCTGCATGCTTGCAGTGGGAGTGATTATGCAAATATCAAAATGCCTTGATGGGTGTGTGTCAATCTGGAGGTGTGGGCATTCTTATGCTGGGCACACACCTTACAACCATCGCAAGACTTTTGTCTTGCGATGGTTGTAAGGAAATTTAAAAAAAACATACGATCTGCCCATCTTGGACAGGCAGATCATACTTGAGATGATCGCAAGCCGTGCCCCGCTGAGTGGCGGGCTTCCGATGACTGCAATGCTGAACGGGCAGAGTGCGCTTGCGCACACCGGCCCGTGCGGCTTTTATCTTGTGAACATGCCACAAACCAGCCGAAAATCGTACGATGTTCGGCTGGTTTTCGAACATGTTCCTAAGATAAAAGTTGTGCGACCTTACCGTAGCAGAGGTCGCACGCCTTCCACACACCTTGCGATTATAATACGATCGCTGGATTACCCACGGTTATCGTACGATTATCGCAAGGTGTGTGGGCACCATTAGGCTGCATTTGAATGGTAGCACCAGCATGTACTGCTGAGCCTCCATTATTTAGGGAACCAAGTCTGGAGGGGTCAGAGGAGGGGTCAAAAGTTAGATGATGCCAGAAATTAGGCATACTCTATTTGACTTGCTGCAGCTTCTAATGGATATTGTGAGAAGCTCACAGTGTGCAGTGATATCAGAGGAAGCCATTTCAGTTCAGGACAGGATCCGGTACAACTGTGCAAAAAGGCCAGAGTTCAGCTTTAGGCCTCATTCACACAGCGTAAAGTCGAGCTGTAGATCCGTGCGACCACACGCAGCACCTGTCCCTCCTGGGAACGGTCCCACCCGTGTGGCGTGCACGGCTGTTTATCGGGCCATTCCCAGGAGAGCAGCCTCTTCTTCCCTATGGGAGGACGCCGCCGTACACTGTCATACGCTCAACCGAACTGCACATCCGTGCGGGTCCGGGTGTCCGTGCTTGAACACAGACAGAATCCATCCTGTCTGCATTCGAGTACGGACACCCGCACCCACACAGATGTGCAGCTCAGGTGTATGTACGGCCGCGTCCTCCCATAGGGAAGAACAGGCTGCTTCGTGCAATCACACGCAGCACCTGTCCCTCCCGGGAACGGCCTGACACGGCCGTGCATGCTGCACGCATCTGTACGGCCCGACTCTACGCTATGTGAATGAGGCCTTAAAGGAGAACTATGGGGTCCGAGCTTTTCCCCATAGTTCTCCTTAGGGTAACGGGAGGACCCAAACTAGCGCCCTCCCGTCCCCCTAAGCCCAGTATACCGCGAGCTACAGCTCGCGGTATACTGAGACACCGCAGCCGGAGCGGATCCCCACATCGATGATGAGATCCGCCCAGCTGCGTGAGTGACAGCTGGCTCTGCCTCTAGACAGGCAGAGCCAGCTGTCCCCGCCCCCTCCCCGTCTGTTCCGCCAGTCCGCGCTGGGGGAGGGGGGAGTGAACGCCGGTATATGTTCGCTCACCTTCCGATCTACTGAGCCGACCTGTGACAGTCTCATTGTCACAGGTCGGCTAGAACTACGAGGTGAGTAATAATGAAAATGTAGAAGAGTAAGTAAAAAAATCACATAAAATATGACATCACGTTAATGAATAAGAAAGGGCTCCTAGAAAACGCACCATACTTCCTCTTTAGCGCGCCACTCCAATTACTAATGACCTAATCCATTTTCTTTCCCTATAGCGGCTCTCCACCACCTACCGCACAGCCGTTGTAGCCAAGTGTGCGCCACTTTCACTTTGCTATATTGTATTTGACAATTGTTGCCACCGGGATTTTTCTTTATTTCTATATTTCTAATATGCGCAGCAGCTTCTTGGATCCGCTTGTTAAACAACTGTCTTTAAATTGGATTAGAACCGTCAGGATGCCGAGTCCCCAGAGCCCGGCCTGACTCGGCGAATGACAGAGCTACAGAGCGATTCTGAGCAGACCATACAAAGATTTTACTTGTTTTGATGTGCCGGTTGATGCCAAAACTTGCGGCGGCTAAAAAATCCCAGCACAGAGCGATCATGAAAGGCGATCCTTCTCATTGTTCAGCCTAACAGCTGTGGTGCACGCAGATATTTATAACCAGAGGCGAAAATGTTTTATGGGTCACCTCCTGGGACTGAAATGAGAAGGCTGCAATCTTTTTCGACAAAATGCGCTGAATGCTCATCATTGCATGCCTAATAAGGAGCGCCGCTACTACGTTATGGCTGCCGCCTGCCATCCGGATGAAATGATTCCTGTCCACACTGCTTTTCTTATGCACGTCGTTCGCAAACAGCGAGGGCTCTGTTCACTATGGGAATTGAGATTTTTGACCTGGACCACTTTAAAGGGACACGTCACTAAATTAAAATGGATGCATCCAAAGACATGTTGCATAGGTTAATTGGCTCCTATCTAAATTATCCCTAGTATGTGTACCTAGGTATGCATGTGAGAGAGGGGCACAAAGATGGCCCTACAGTGTTAGCTTTTACTCGTTCAGCCCAAGCTATTACTCCCCGTTCACACCTAGACATTTCTCGCTCAAAGGTAAGCGCATCAAAATGCTCAAGACAAGGAATCCTATTCATTTATATGGCCTCTGTTCACACCGGAGAATTTTGTCACAAGCAGAAAAACGCCTGTCGCTGGAAAAAATGCAGATGACAGCACTTTGTGTTCCCACAGGCTTCAGTCCATAATAACTCCTTATCTCAATAACCCCATCTTATCTCCATAGCCCCTCTTTATCTCCACATTCCTTCCCTATGTCCAAAACACCTCCTTATCTCCATAGCCCCTCTTTATCTCCACATTCCTTCCCTCTGTCCCTAAACCCTCCTTATCTCCATACCCTCTCCTTATCTCCATAACCATCATTATGTCCATAACCCCTCCTTATCTCCATATCCCCTTCTTATCTCTAAAGTCCTTTGTTATCTCCATAGCCCCTCCTTATCTCCATAACCCCTTCTTATTTCCATAGCCCCTCCTTATCTCCATAATCCCCTCCTTATCTCCATAACCCTCATTATTTCCATAACTCCTCCTTATCTCCATAACCCCCTCCTTATCTCCATAACCCTCATTATTTCTATAACCCCCTACTTATCTCCATAACCCTCATTATTTCCATAGCCCCTCCTTATCTCCATAACCCCCTTCTTATCTCCATAACCCCCTCCTTATCTCCATAACCCTCATTATTTCCATACCCCTCTATTACTCCATAGTCCCTCCTTATCTCCATGGCCCCTGCTTGTGCAGAAGTAGAGATCACAGGAAAATATCAGGTCACAACATTTCTGGCCAAATCAGCAGACATTTTTTGAACTTATTGAACAGATATAACAAAAAGCATGTAATGGTATATTCAGCAAACCAAAGGGAGCAAATATGAGAAGTTCATTGTTAGGTTTTTACATACACTTTAACCACATTGAAAAATAGCATTAATGGCGTCATCAGTTGGTGATTCTCTGTCATCATAGGTGAGCGGGGACAAAGATGCATTGCTTAACTCTAGTGAAGAAAATGAAGTCTCTCTTGGGCAGGAGTAGGTGATCTCGGTACTCCAACTGTGGTGAAACTACAAACCCTATGAGGCATTGCAAGACTAAAAGGGTTATTCACAAAAGGGTGAAGAGTTTGGAGAATGCCGGAGAAGTGAGCAATCTAGAACAACAGAGCTGAACTGGAAAGTGACCTGAAAAGTCCTGAATTGGATAATATTTCCAGTTCAGCGATGTTGTCCTAGATTCTTCACTTCTCCTGCCTTCTCCAAACTCTTCACCCTTTTGTGAATAACCCTCTAAGACTATGAGGACTGATTCCAAGAGGCAGAGACCTGATGGAATTTGTAGTTTTACCATAGCTGAAGTGTCAAGGTTTCCTACTCGTGATCTAGTGTCCTAATAGTAGAGCATCAGTATTGCAGACAGAATGACATTTTTTAGCAGGCAAACAGGATCTTTGTGCATGGCTAGAATGTAACAGGGAACTGTTCTTAGAATATGTATAAGGGGAATTATGGAAAATAGTGTTAGAACTAGAGTTCTCATTTTTAAGACTTCTGGCCACAGTGACACAAACATGACAGGCCTGAATACTTCATACAGCACATCATGTTTATGCAGAAGTATCAGTCCTGCTTTAAAGTCAATATACACTGCGGCTTTGTCACTCTACATACAATCCTCAAGCGCTTGGGGGAAAAAAAAAAAGGTCGAAAAGTATATTAAAAGGCAATTTTTCTCATTGCCTCTGCACAGCTGCCAGGCAAGTGTTTTCTGGCAAATGTGTGTGAAATCACCTCTTTATTGGCCTAGGAACATTTGCTGGGGGAAATTGTTTTGAAGCTGAGAAGGACGAGAGCCCCGTTTCCATACACTGTATCCTGGGCACCCTGTAAGAGCGCAAATAATTGGACAAATGCCAGAGACACGCCGGTAGCAGGTTTCGGGAATTACGATGAAATTGCTCTTGATATTTGGGGAAAATGGTAAAAACAGCAGTTACGAGACCCAGCGGGGTAGGAGTTATCAGGAGCAAAACAAGGCAAAATGATTTCTACTTAACCGCCGTGACAGAGAGTCAGAAAGTATAAGCTTTTCCTTCATTTCTTAAAACAATACGTTCACATTGGGCGACCAACCTTCGGGCGGTCTGTTCCTTTCTGTTGAGTTTCATTTAAACTGATATGATTTACTGATCAGGGAACTGTATTTCATCTTCTACCTGTGTCTAAATATTCTCAAAAGACATTTCTGAACTGTCTTTGAAGGTTCTCATTCATACAGGTAATGGTGAAGTTATTAGGAGTTGGTCGTAGTCAAGTAGACTTGATTTGCACTGTTGACAAATATCTACTAACAACAAGCAAACTCATGGCCCAACATAGAACGACGAACTCTACGGGTCAAGACTCTTCCTACACTAAATAATCTCAAAAGACATTTCTGAACGGTCTTTGAAGGTCTTCATTCATCCAGGTGATGGTGGAGCTCGAAGGAGTTGGTTGCAGTCAACTAGACTTGATTTGTTATGTAGACAAAAATCTTCCAACAATTTCATCAGGCTTGTGACATTTTTGCAAGGTCAGCTGCTGCTATTTGTTCAGCTTTAGAACTGGAGAGAGATGATTCTATCTAAGTAAAGCTGAGGTTCTACTGAGAGTCCACGTTTAAAGTCAGTTTTTTTAACTTTTAGCCCCCAAACTGAACCTGTTCATTTACTATAATCAAGCAACCGACAGAGAAAATAGACTAAGTCAAAGTGGAAAAATCCCCCAGCGGACGTCCATGAAAATAGATAGTTCAGACACAAGCG
>NW_017306484.1:404551-406248 GCF_000935625.1 Nanorana parkeri
ATGTGTTTTCCTAAAGGATTCTCATTAAGCAACCATAATTATGCAATGCATACAAAATTTGCAGAGGATATATTATACATATGTGCAAAAGGATGGGGCAATTAGACATGTAAATATTGATCTAGAGAGTTATGGCGTTAATCGTATTAAAATGGAGACAGCGTTGAAATCAGAGGCAAATTAACCCTTCGGGATGCGCACAAAGAGATTGTTTTCCTCGGCATTGCGATGCATGTGAATCCGAGGCACTTATCCCGGTGGTATGAATGGCAAGCATCCGTCGCAGCATCCATCTGAATATGATATCGGAGATGCAATTGTAAGTCCCATTCCTCCTGGGCTCCTGGGTAAAAACAGCTCATGCTATAAAAAGCTAGATGAAGATTCCCCGCACTGCTACGAATACCCGCGTGTAAGAGCGTTGGCTCATGTCAGCAAATCCTTTTAAACTGATATGCCTTGTAAATAATAAGTGAGCTATCCCCTTTGATATTGTTAAATTTTGTCAAGTTTAAAGAGCATTATTCCAGTGTTATGCAGCTTGGCAAGCAGATGGTAGAGCATAAATATTAAATACGAGACAGTGACGGAGAAGGAAGGAGGCGGAAGATGTTCGCCTACAGTAAGAACAGAACTCAAGCGCCTGGTGTGTGTGGGAGATGTGAAGCCAAATGATTTTGCTGGCTATAGCGTGAATGGACTACTTATCTAACACAGAGGCTTGGGGAATTAAAGCCATATTTGTGGCATATGGGCAGCATGGATGTATACGGACTTAAAGTTCAACTGAACTCAAAATAAGATTTGCTATATTATAGGGAACATCTAGAAATATCAATCATGCCTATGCAGTGCTCTGAAAAATGTACCTATTGTCTTAAAATGTATCTGGAAAATGATTAGTGGACTTCCTATGATGTGAGTGTGCCCATGCACTCCTGTATCTACAGTCTCATAGCTGTACATCTGCAGTGTGAGATCTAAGGCACTGCTGTCTCTGACTGTTAGTCTTAGGTTATTTAGAATGGGATTCGGTGATGCCACTGCTATGCTGCTCACTGTTCTCTTTGCAGGAGGCAATGCTCTGCAATGAGGAAGCAAAGCCCTGCCACTACTAGGATGGCCACCTCCATACAGAAAAACAGTACAGAACAAGGCTTGAAAAGTCAGTAACGGAGGAAAAATCAGCTGTATGGAGACTACAGGCAATACTGACTAGTACTTTGCCCTCTGGCATCTTTTTTTTTAGGGAGGGGAGGGCAGATTCCTCTTTTTCTCTTGCTAGCAAGTGAGCAGCCATAGAGTGACCCTTTGCTGGTCCAGTTAGCGAGAGAATGACTCGGTAGGAAAAGGTAAGTGGTCCTGTCAGGATCCTGCCACTGGGCAGTTGCCACAGTAGGATCGCTTGTCTGGCCAACCCGCAAGGTCTTGTACATATGGACTTGTATAACAGCTATGTATACAGCAATCTCTTAAGCTGGATTCATACCTGTGCATTGTGGTAACATATAATAACATAAATATTGGTACATTTTCTGACTGTACAAATCCAAGAGATACAATGTCATCACCAGTCAAAGACTACAGATATACTGTACATTGCCTACAGACTAGGAAAAAATATCTTTATAATTAGAGAAGACATGATAAACTAATATAATAAAATTATATAGTGGAAGATGACCCTCTACCATGAC
>NW_017306484.1:406291-409925 GCF_000935625.1 Nanorana parkeri
GAGCACAGGAAGCAAAAAAGAAGGGTAAAAAAGCTTTTTTGTTGCAATGCCACAAACTTTATTTTTAGGCTGAAGGTCTGCTCTCAGCTTTCAACCAGCTTTGAGCAGCTTGCTAGAGACTCTTTCAAGTGTGTTTCCAAGGATCATTAGAACCCTGTTCAGTTATTACATTTCTCTGTGGCCCTATTGGGAAGCTTTTCGCTTTTTCCTGTCCTGTAACAATGTGTTGTGCTCTGGCAACCCACTCACAGATAACCAGATCTCTCCCCCTTGCTTCTGTCTCATATCTGCCTATCTATGACTGCCCTAAGCACGGGATGTGAAGTAGCTTCCGGTTCCCTACTGTGCTTATGAGGGAAAATCAGATCCACCAACCATCCAGACCTACAACATACATGCTGATTTCACTTCATTGTTCATTATGTCACTGTTTTTTCTTCCCCCAGATTTCAGAAATGCCACAAAAGCTGCATATGTGTCGCTGATAAATATTTAATTTGCCTCATCTAACCTTGCTGAATCCATTTGCAGCAGAAAGTGAAATGGATCATTCGCCGCCCAAACACACAAAAGCCTGGATACTCTTTTGATTGAGCAAACAAAAGTATTGATTGAGAACGGAAAGGTCAGGATGAAAGGGAAGAAGACGCAGCGGCAGAACGAGGGCAGCCCCCAAGCAAAGTGCCCCAGAGCTTAACTAAGATCAATCACGCTCCGCTCTTCGGAGAGAAAGAGAGATTTCAATGTCATGATCAGTAACAGAAAGTAGAGCACTGACCTGCTTCAATTATTCTGCTGTTTTATACTGTTAGATGGAACTTCGAGCTCTGTGATTGTGTTCCCGGCATTCCAGGCGCTGGTAAGGTAATGGTTGTCTTTCAAACACTCAAAAGGGAATTTCGTAGCTCCCACAAACTTATCCAATCCACTTAAGAACACAGACGAATTAAAAAGCACACTAATAGAAAATAAACACAATTTTAAGCAGAACTTGGGGGAAGATATAAAAGATCCTCGCCTATTACAGTTATACATTCAATAAGAACAATTCTTCGCTATATCTTTTGAAAAGTCCAGCAAACTGTTTTTCCATTAGCTTTCCAATAATTACTGCACAGTAGGACACAGAATAGAAGAGGGCAGCGTAGCACTGTGAACCGATAAGGATCCACGGCATGCGTTTTACTAGCTGTCCACTTGTTCCAAGCAGGGCTGTCGCTATAATGAAGCAGCCTGAGGTTGTTGCCTCAGGTGGCATCCCATTGGGTCACGTGGAAGAGAGTGCTTGCCAGCCAGAGCGTACCAGGCTGCTAAGAGCTCTTAGCAACCTATGATGTTCTCCAGCCCAGCTCACTGACGTCATTGGTTGCCAGAAGCTGAGCAGGGCCCACTGGCTGGCATCCTTCCCAGATCCTGGCAACTGGTAACGTCCGTGAGCACATGCTGGTCAGGGGTAGTAACAAGCATCCAACATACACAGCTCATATCACCTCCCCCCTGGTTTTCATGCTAAGCATCCACTGGCAGCAGCCCTCACCCCCATTCCACCCACCTTCCTAACAAAGATCCACTGCCAGCAGCCCTCACCCCCATTACCCCCCCTCCGGAATGTGCATCCAGCACCAGCAATGCATACGGTGCATAGTGTTAGGACACCCCTGGCTCCAGTCTAGTCTCTTGAGTCTAGATAGCCACGAAATTAGTATTTTCAGACATAGGTCAACATTGGCAGACTTTATATTATTACAGTGAATTCCAGGCAGATGTAAAGGACAAAAAAATAAAGGAGCTCCCTGTTCATTAAGACTGGATTCACACTTGAGAGTTGGTATCCTTGTTCATTTTTCACGCTTCTTTTCGGCATTTGTACACGCATTTTCAAGCTTGAACATTTTTGTTTTAGCCAAGGAAAAGCTTGTTATTAGGAGAAGAACCTGAAAAATGTGTTTTTCAGGTCCTCACTGAAGTCTTTTGGAGCCAAAAACGTGTGATCATCCCCCCGAAGGAGCTCCTGAACTCTGATCATTGAGCAACAGCACATGGCTCAGATGTGAATGAGCACAATAGAATAACACGGAAATCTGAGTGTTGAGCATTCAAGCACTTTCCAGATGCCGGTTGCACAGCATCATTGGTTGCTAGGACATAGGCGGCCTGGGGTTCAGTTTGCTTGGGTGTTTGCCGAAACTGGATTCCTGGCGGCGGTTGAGCAAATGTCTACGTGAACCTAACCCAAGCATGTTCAGCTCTTCACTACTAAGGATAAATCATCATGTCTGTGTAAGTTCCAAATGTTAGAGCTTACCCAGGGCTTCTTCTGGCAGCTGAGGAGTATGGAAAAAACACTGAACAAGGTGCATCATTCCCTATTGCAACACTCTCTACCGCTGCCATAGCATACAGACACACTCCCAGTAGAGGAAATTTGGGTGAGGACCATTTAACCTTAAAGCAATGCTTTTGGGTTTGGAAGGAAACTAAAACCTCATGCAGTGAGTGGTATCGGGATGCACCGATACAAAGTACCGTACCCGGTACAAGTACAAGTACAGATACTTTTCCAGCTCCAAGACTAGATTAGAGAAAAATGCAAAATTTAAGAGGCAGCTGCCATCTTTACGGAGCATATGGAGCTCCTGGGGTTCATGAATCCCCGTTTTAATGTATGATTTGTTTTTTATAAATATATATAAGTGATGCCCTGATACAATTTTTTCAAGTACAAGTACTGATACATTTTTGTTTATTCACATGTGACAGTTTTTCTAAAACAATACAGACTAATGATTTCAGGACAGTGGTGGAGCGCCAGAGCCAGGTCCCAGCTGCAACCTCTGCAACCCTGGTAGTTCTCATGAAAATGCTGAGTATCGGCACTGGTATCGGCACTGGTATCTGAACATCCCTAGAACTCTGATGGCAACTGAACTCAACACCACATCACTGGAAAGCCAGAGCATGTAATAGCCAGTAATGTAGGGCAGCTATGACAAAAGCAATCTTTCAGCTTTGAGTAAACACCAATGGATTACTAACTAGCTTCCTATCACCCCAGAGACTTCAAGGTAAGATTTCTCTGCAGTAGCTTGTATCTTAAAGAAGATGTTACACTGTTGGGTTCTGAAGTATCCTTGGTGGGGGACATAACATCATCATTTGGCTTTGTGATGGCAATGACCTTTGAATTGAACGTTGGATTCTTCTTCTTTGCTAGTTTTAAGTTGATCTCGGTGGCTGCCGTTGTTGTTTCTTTGGACTTGATGCAGACACACATTGGAAGTCTTTAGCTGCTTCCCAAAGGTGAGTTCGGGGCATCTGGTGTGTTGCTGTACCTTTTAAAGGGTTAGTTCGTTTTTTTCACAAAGATGATCTAACTCACAACACCCCCTTTGCACCACAACGCTAAATCCCAAATTCAATACGGCCCCTTCCTTACCCCGTGGTGTCTGGAAGGAAGTTTGGATTTTCCCTCACTTTCTTTACCATTGACTTTGGTGATTGGACAATCAGAGAAATTGAATTGGGAATAATTCTAAACGCTTACAACTCTATCCAAATCTAACAAAAAAAAGTAATGCTTTAATAAAAACTGCAGATTTACATATTTCTCTTAATGTATTATTATTAATAATAA
>NW_017306484.1:410173-461678 GCF_000935625.1 Nanorana parkeri
TAAATTATATTATTATATAAATACTAAAATTACTTTTCAAATCACATTTATATTTTAGAGCGTATATGAGATTTAAAGTGATATTAAAAACTCTCAAATGTTTTTTAAACGTTGAATCCAGTATACAAGTATACATTGCCGAGCATAGTAGTTCTTTACATTTTTGCCCAAGCACTAACAGTCATCATGTTTCTGAACAGCTGCAACTCTCTCTGCTTGACTTCCCCGAACCTCCTGTCCAGTACAAGATCACAAAGGACAGAGTAGTCTCCAGCAGGCCTCCATCTACTAGCTTGGAGAAGGAAAGAGGAGGGGAGCATGGGAATGTCTTGCCTTGCTGTACCTGTGTGTTTGTGATGACACACACAGCTTACTAGCACACACAAGAGTGGCCCCACAGGACCCTGCAAGGGAAAGGAGTCACCCCAAACCAGGATATCAAGACCAGTGCTCAGGGGACCAGCTGATTCTGGAGGAAACTAAAACCATTAAAGATCAAGAAGCAGCATCCATTGTAAGTGATTTAATAAGCATTTGAAATAGCTTAAAAACCTTTGGTTCCGTTACAATTCAGTTCGTTTCAGATCGGATATTTCGTTATTTTTCGGGATTCGGACCTGAAATTCAATTCGGTTCAGGTTTCGGACGAAATCTGAATTTTCGTTAGTTTCGGATGAGTTTATGAACATATAATTGCATTCAGGAGCTCCCAAATGCCATTCGGGTCTCGGAGCCTCAGCTTTAGTAATATGCAGTATGTATATGGCTCCCAGACCCGAATGGCATTTGGGAGCTAACAGATTGGGACACATTCGGATGCATTGGGATTCGGAAATTCGGATGTGTCTAAATGTCCGAATTTCTGAAAATTTGTACGAATTGTGATGTCTACTTAAAGGTGTACATACACCTTGAGGAGCTAAGTGGAGCCACATTGTATAAATTTCATAGCATCTATGCCCCCATCAGCAAACCACTGCGGTCAAACATGCACAGCAAAATGTGCGTCAGTCACAAAAAGACGTGATCTGATCGGTTACAGAACGCTCTGATTTGAGGCACTTTGATCAGCTGACAGCTTCAACTGGGACGTTCAGCACACGCTCTGATTTAACCAAAATATCCCAGGCTTTAAAGATTGCCTCCGCTATATCAAAGATCCTCATATAAGAAAAAAAAATATGCATGCAATCAAGACTAATTTCCAATTAAAATACTTTGTTGTGATGAAAGAAAATTAATTTAAATGTTAGCTCGGGGATGGGTAAAGAATGAGTAGTGTCATGTTTTATTTCTTACAGCTCTTGAACTGCCGCTTGAATCCTCGGGTGGAAAGGGTTTGGCGTACGGATAATATAATTAAAACACTGTAATGGCATTTTTAAATATACATGACAGATGTTTATTGAATCATTGTCTCCAGCCCCAATGATGCTTCTCTTATGAGAAAGGGAGAGGGGCCGGATGTATCTATTGATGTGCCGGCCGCTTCTGATGGTTAGTGAAATTGAGTTTGGAGTGGCGATACCCTAAACGCAGATGCTCGGGAATAACGTGGGCTCTTGAAGAGCAGAGCAGCCAGATAGGACCCCCGAAGGTAACAAAGAAGGGTGGGAAAAGTAATATGGAATTCTGGAGCCAGTCTGTCCAATCCAGGAGCCGGCAGGATTTTTTAGGTGCCGGCTCCATTGAAAACAACTAAAGAAAAGCTCAAAGTTAGGCGCCAGCTGTAATTTTCAAGAAGCATTGGCGACCTGGCTCCTGGGGATTTGTCCAGCCCTGGGTTACACAGTCAGCTAGGTTTAAAATAGGGCATGGGTTCATCAAGTTTCCTTAAACTGAGCTGTTTTTGTGTGGTTGTCGCGCGTTTTCCATTGCACAATTGTTAATTGTAAACCGCACGATTGTCGCATGGTTTTCAATGCATAGAGATGTCTATGGGACCCAAACCGTGCGTCAACTGCCCAAAAATAGCTCCTGCAGTTTTTTGCGCGACAGGCAAATTTGGTCGCGCGACAAATCGCAAAGGTGTGAACAGCCTCCATTGACTTCATGGCGAATCAGTGTTTTGCGCGATATCCCGCGACTCAAACCGTGCGATAAATCGATTAAGTGTGCACCGGCCCTAATGGGAATCTTAAGGCCGTGACACACTGCACGCGAAGCAGCGCGGAGCGGTGGCGCGCTGCCTTTGCGAGCAGTGTGTCATGTCACTTTCTTCTCGGCACCTCAGCTTGCGAGAGCTCGCAGAGCTGAGCGTGCCGAGATGAACAATTTCAACTTCACGCATATAAACCAGCGCGACGGGATGCGACGTCTGGCTTCGCGTGCAGTGTGTCACGGCCTTAAACCCAAACACAAACATGTCATATATCCCAATTACCAGTCCATGTGGTGGCTGCATTAATTTCCTTTTTCTGGCCTTATTCTCCTTTATTTACAATTGATGATCTTGAGAGTAACACACTTCCTGTGCTGTATCTGCGGAGGTGCAATGTTGTCACCCTAGGCTGTTCTCCTGATTTGGACTGCAAACACCTCCCTCTTGTGTTTAATACCTAGAGAGGAGGGGCTATGTAGCTGGCTGGGAAGGTTGACAACATTGATTCAGATTTTATTTTAGTGCACAAGAAGTTACAAAGGACAAGGGATTTTTACCAGGATCAACAGGTACTTTGTAGAAAATGGACTTGGCATGAGAAAAGGAAAACTAATGCAGCCACCACATCTAAAGACTGGTAAGTTGCAATAAATTACATTTTTGGTCTTGAGTTAAGATCTACACTATATATAGCAGAGTGGTAGGTGGACCTTAAAGCCCACCGTGCACTCACAGTGTAATGATACAAAGAGTGGTGCTGACGTCATCATGTCAGCACCACTCTCTGCATAACTGAGGACTGCCTAGTGCTATGTGCCACGTGACCAGTCTGAAGACATTTGGAAGAGGTAGCCCTAAAAAAAGCAAAAATTATAGCTGAGGGAGCCTCCAGAGGGATGGGCAGGGTTGGGCTCTAAGTTCCAGCAATAGTGATACAAAGCACTCTGGGGCAGGGGCGTCCCGAGGCTGGGAGACACCCGGAGCGGTAACCGAGTGTCCCCCCGCCGAGAGGATACTGCACATGCGCGTGACGTCACCACGTGCGTGCGCGATGACGTCATCGCGCACGCGCGTCAGTATTCTGATACCTGCCGGCGGCCATCTTGGTGCAGAAAGAGGAGGGGACAGTCACCCGGCGGTATAAGGTATGCCGCCGGGTCCCCTCCTCTCTCCTGATACTGTCAGGCGTTCGGTCCGTGACCGAGCGCCCGACTTTTCAGAGGGGGGTGACACCAAAATGACTGTGAGTCATTTTGGTGTCACCCCTCCAATGGTGTCACCCGGGTGCGGGCCGCACCCCCCTTGTGACGCCACTGCTCTGGGGGGCAGAGACAATCCGACTCTCCTGGAAGTGTTGAATGCTTAATAGTGCAATAGGGACTAAAGTGGTGGTAGGAGACCCGGGCCACTGGAGAGGACAGTATAATGGCTCTTACATTGCAGTGAAGCTCCCGCTGTAGTTTTGGATGTGCATGGCATCAGGGGTAGCCAACCAGTGGTCCTCCAGCTGTGGTGGAACGACAAATCCCATGAGGCATTGCAACATTCTCACAGCCACAGACATGACTCTCGGAGAGAGATGCATCATGGGATTTGTAGTTTCACCACAGCTGGAGGAAAACTGGTTGGCTACCCCTGCACGGCATGGTCACTTTAAGGTGCCAAGGAATGCATTTTCCTTTTCATACAACGATCTCTATACTCGGCTTTGCCCATTTTGTTCTGGACATTTTTCCTCTGTAGACAATTACAGAGGGCTAATTTAATCAGGCCGGATCACAGAATAAGGCGCTGAATACGGCCGTAATGAGAGGCAGTTCTACAAGTGTGCGTGGGAAGAAAGGAGAACAAACTAAGAGATCTGATTGGGGGCGTTCGTGTGGAAATGCAACCCTTAATGACCACATGCAGAACCTGCATAATGGAGAATAGAACAGTACAGGTAATGTGTCCATTATAGTCAGCTGTAATGGAAACATTGTATATTATTTTAAAGTACCAACTTTTTCTGTAATATTCACCCGCAGTCCAGAGATTTCCACCATGATACTTTTTTCTGGTGCTAGAGGTCCTCTGTCAGATGGCCTTCATTATTTAACCCACTTCAGAGACCAGGTTATCCTACACTAGACCCCAGCCTGTGGCTGGACAGTGAAAGGAGAAGTAGCACAGTGATGAGCTCATCCATCTGTCACTCTGCTTTCTCCTCCTATCAGCACATGAAATGATAGGCTCATTGCATTGGTTTTTCCGCTCACGCTCCAGATCTGCTCTACAGAGACTGGAAGAGGATAATACTAGATCATATTCAGGTACTTACACTGCTTGCATTTAAAAAATACATTTATAGATGCATTACATATTAAAGAGCTGCTTTAAAGCTGAACTATGGGGAAAAGAAAAAAATAACTTGCAGTGGCGCTCCCTTAACATTGCAAGGGTTAAAGGAGAACTATGGGGTCAGGGCTTTTCCCCATAGTTCTCCTTTAAATACTCATTTTTGCCTAGGCCACCAGAAGCTGGCTTCCTTTATGCTATGTGGCCAGCCCCCACAGACTCTTCTCCAAGGTGCTCCATCGTTCCCAGGTACTCTGATGTCATCAAGTACAATACAGGATCAGTAGCCCTGTGTTGAATGTGAGGACGCTGAGGGACCACCCACAACCAAGTGCATCAGAGGGTTAGTGGAAAGCTCCGGCTGCCAGGGTAGGAAGGCATTAGGTAAACAAAATGTTCTTTTTCCTAACACCCTAGACACAAAATAGTATTTTAGCATGTCCTTGCAGTTTCAGGAAAGGTTAATGTGAGGGTGGCAATGAGGGCTAGTGTTACAGGGTTACAGAAAGGGTTACAGGGGGTTAGTGATATAGGTACCAGGAGGGTAAGTGTTAGGGTTACAGGTAGATTTAGAGTTACACGGTGTGTTAGTGTTAGAATTACAGGGAAAATTAGTGTTGGGGTTACAGGGAGAGATAATGTTGGAGTGACAGCAAGAATAAGTGTTGGGGTTACAGGAAGGGTTAGAGTTAAAATTACAGGCAGGGTTGGTGTTATGGTTACAGGAAGAGTTACAGGGCTATTCACTAAGCTGCCGGAGGCAGCCGAGTGAATAACCGAGCCTTAGTGAAGTGAGCCGAACAATGTTCAGCTATTCACTACGGCTCAATACAGCTGATTTCAGCTGTACATTGGCTGAAATCAGCCGTACATCGGCTGCCTTCGGTCAGCCGAACATGCTCTGGATGTTCGGCTGAGCCGAAGTGCAGAAAGACTTTGACTCAGCCTATCCAACATCTGGATCGGCTGAGCCGAAGCTCCGACACCTCACTCGCTGGCGTTCGCCCCTATTTACATAGGGGCCGAACAGCAGTGAGTGAATAGCTGAATGCCGCTGAGTGGCATTCGGCCCAGCAATTTTGCTCGGTACCTCCGTGGTACCGAGCAGAAAAAAGAAGTTGAAAAAAAGATTTAAAAACTGTAAATAAATGTTAAATCTAAAAAAAAAAAAAGCTTTAAAAAAAGAAAAGAAAATTACAACAAAAAAAAGATAACCAATTGGGCAGAGCTAGCGGTGACAGCTAGCTCCGCCCAACTGTTTCCTATTGGCTAGAGTCTTCTTGCAGGTCCCGGCCAATGAATAACAACTGGGTGGAGCCGGCTGTGACGTCAGCTCCGCCCAGCTATCATTTGCGAGGCGTTCGGCCGGCCGGCTGTCACTTCAGCTCAGTGGAGCCGAGGCATATGCCTTCGGCTCGGCTGCCTTCGGGAGCTGTATGGGCTATAGTATATAGCCTGTACAGTAGCCCTTTGGTTAGACTGAACTGAAGGACTCCCACAACCAAAGCTAGCCGAAGGATCAGCCGAAGCTATGGCTTATCCTTTGGCTAGCGTTGTGAATAACCCCCTTAGTGTTAGAGTTAAGAGAGGGTTAAGAATAGTGTCAGGGTTACAAGAAATGGTTGGGGTTTGAATTATATGGAGACTTGGGTGTTGGGGTTACAAAGAAGGTTAATGTTACCACGTTAAATTAAATTGCTCTTTTATTTTGATCCAGAATGCAATTTTTCTTCTTTTTTTTTTTAACTAAAAACTACTAAACTTAAGGCAATGACAACTCTTTATAACTTGTATCAGTTTGTGACAGTTTGCAACTTTGCCAGCACAATAAGATTGTCTCCGGTACAGTGACAGTATCTCCATGCTGAAGTTAGTGGGGGAGCAGGAGGGAGTTATAGCTCTTAAGATGTATTATTTCCACCAGGGTACCAGGTGCACATGTCTCATTTCCAAGCAGCAGTAATTATCCGGAGTGTAATGAATGTTATATTCTAACACTCCTAAGCAATTACGTTTTATAAAATCAGGTGCTGATTGCATACATGGTCAACGTTGAATGGAGGAGTAATTTTAGGCGGAGGCAAGAACTGGAATTTAGGTAAATACCTGTTATTGCTAAGGGCAGAGGTGTGTGTGCGCACGCATGTGTGTGCTGTGTCTGGATGAAAAGAATTTCTACTTACGGAAACAAAAGACCAGCGTGGCACATGGGTAAATCTATGGCACTAAAGTGTATGTTTGGCCCCATTCACACAGGGACTTTTGCTGCATTTGTGGAATCCTGTGGCAAGAACCTAAAGATTCAACGGTACACGGTATGATTAAATGCAGTTTTGGATAGATAATGGATAATAGATAATAATTGTTATTATTATTACATAGTATTATATAGCGCCAACCGTTTGTGCAGCGCTTTACAATATAAGGAAGACATTACAGTTACAATACAATTCAAGACAAGATGATAAAGAGGGCACTGCCCCTGAGGGCTTACAATCTAAAAGCGGAGGGGGAAATGATACATGAGGTAGCTGTGGGAATGAATTATGTGAGAATGTGAAGGTTCAGTGGTTAGGTTGAGGTGGGATACTACATCTGAACGTGAACACCTGGGATTCCTGCTTCAAGAATATGCAGGTTCTTGCCGTAGGGATCACAGAATACTCTGTATGATTACAGCCTAAAGCCAATACCCTTTCTTAGCTTTAAAACCCTTAACAGTTTATTTTTTGCTGTGTGCCATTGGGGAGATTTCACTTTTGTCCTGGGGACGCAACAGGAATTGAGAAGACATCTCTCCAAAGTGAAGAAAAATCCTTGTCTCTGGAGGAGCTGTTCCCATTGGAAGATTTCCTGTCACCTCTTGCTTTGGTGAGAGCTGTAAATTTTAGGATTTCCCTTTACTTTCTGTCTCGGTGACAATGGTCACCAGGACAAATAAAGGGGTGCATGTCCCTATTGTAGACAAAAATAGCAATAAAAACTTGCCAAAGGTTTCTAACACTTTTCAACTCCATCCAAAACTCCCAAGCTTCATATACTGGGTCGCCTCCTTCACAAACCCAGTGCTGAAGCTGAACAGGGCTTCATCCTCGCCCCAAACTATCCCTGAATCTAAGAGAAAGAAGGCAGAAGAACACATGAGATCCTTCACAAGTGAAGTGACCATGAGATCCTTCACAAGTGACTATGAGATCCTTCACAAGTGACCATGAGATCATTCACAAGTGACTATGAGATCCTTCACAAGTGACCATGAGATCCTTCACAAGACCAGCTTCCTTGAACTTCCTGTCCTGTATAAGATCACAAGGGACAGAGTAGTCCCCAGTAGCCATCCATCTACTAGACTGTAGAAGGGGAAGGGGAGAGCAGGGGAGTGCCTTGACTTTCTGTGCCTGTGTGTTTGTGGAAACACATACAGCTTACTAGCACACACAAGGGCGGCTCCATAAGACCCTGCAAGGGAAAGGAGTCACCCTAAAATGGGATATCAGGTCCAGTCCTCCGGGGACCAGCTGATTCTGCAGGAAACTAAAACTTTTAAGCATCAAGAAGCCGCATCCATTGTAAGTGATTTCATCAGCATTTGAAATAGCTTGAAAACTTTTTTACTTTAATATCACTTTAACAGACATAAAGGGAACAAAGGAAGTTTATTGTTATTGCTTCTACTTTATAGCTTGCTTCACATCGGCTCGGGTGTGTTCCAGCCCAATTCGGTACCAGAACACACTGGATTGCATCCAGGCCGGCTCACTGCATTCTGGGGTGGCCGGGGGCGTGGCGGTGCATTGAAGTCAATGGCACCCCAGCCACCATAACGCGTAGCACATCAATGCCTTCGTTTCGCTCTGGTGCGGCCAGAAATAATAGTGCATGCAGCACCAAATCGGACTGGAACACACTGGGCCGGTGTGAACTAGCCCTTAAAGAATGCGCTGCATGTAAAAGAACACCAGCAGCAAATGCAAATTATGTTGTCATTTGTTTTTAAGTCTATACTCAATAATATAAACAACATAGAAATACATGTTAAAACCTTTAGGCCTCGTTCACACTAGAAGCAGTGAGTCCGGCACGATTCTGGCCCGAACGCACTGCCCCGCATTGCTGCCGGCTCACTTTTTTGTGGGGCAGGAGGGGGCGCGGCGGGCCATTGAAGGGAATGGCACTGTAGCCATGCCCTCCAGCCGCAATGCGATCGGCTACACGGGATCGCAAAGCACATTATGCTTGAGGTCCGGTCCGGTGTGATCAAAATAGTGCTTGCAGCATTTTGATTGCACCGGACCGCATTGCGGCCAGAGGGCGTGGCTACGGTTCCATTCCCTTCAATGGCCCGCCACGCCCCCTCCTGCCCCACAAAAAAAGTGAGCCGGCCGCAATGCAAAACAGTGCGTTCTGGCCAGAATCGGGCTGGAACGCACTGCATCTAGTGTGAACGAGGCCTTAAAGAATAGAAACCTGATAAAGGTATTAACAATAATGCAGCGTTTCCTAACTGGGAATCACACCAGGGGTCAAGAGACTCTCGTCTTTAGATTTTAATATCACATGCTGAGTAGCGTTGAAGGAAAACACTAAACACGAGCAACAGTTGAAAAATGTAAATTGTATCCACGAAGTTACTAAGTAGGATGAATAAGAAGTTACATTTCTTTTCCAACTCCTGCAGCGAGTTCCCTCCTCCTGCTAACCCAGCTGAGTGATTTCTACCCTTCCTTGGCTTTTCTCTCTCTTCTTGTTCCCACTTCCATTTGTTCTTTTTGAGCTCGTCGCTTTTTATCAAATATCTCCCTTTTTTCCCCCACATAAAGGTTATTCCATTGCCACAAACAGGTGTCTCTCTAAACATAAATATTCTGTACATTTCATCGGTCTGATGATTCATCCGCAAAGCAATTGTTATGTTTTGAATAAGAGATGTGACCTCTTAATCACTGTACTCTTTGTTTAGCTAAGTGGATACAATTTACATTTTTTATCAGCTACTTAAGTTTGTGTTTTTTTTTGCCGCCTACTCAACATGGAAAATAACTTCGAAGACCGGCTCTTTTACCACCTGGAGGGAACTTTATTGTTTCCCAACCAGGAACAGCTTAAACATTATTAAAAGCCACCTATTAGAAACTTTACAATACTGAAAGAACACACTCGTGACTTATCACAATATACAACAAAACTATAATTAAAAAAGCAGCCATATCTTTTATTAAAGTGTTATTAAACCCGCCATGCAGACAATAAAACGGAGCAGCATACATTGTATTCATACTTGTTTTCAGTTCCCTTTTTGTATACTGCCTGTTTTTGCAGCACAATCAGCTTTTGCAGGTTCATTGTAATTCATTTTAGGCTATAAGGAAGGTTATGTTGCCATGCAGGGTCTCCCTGGAGGCGAATCGTAGGCTCCCTGAGATGCATACTCCCGGCAAGTTAATTTGCAGGTACTGTGCTCAGGGTACGCATCCACATTGTGGCCGGGGTCCTTATCATTATGTTCCAAATCCAACAAAGCACGTATGCACATTGTGGCCGGGGTCCTTATCATTATGTTCCAAATCCAACAAAGCACGTATGCACATTGTGGCCGGGGTCCTTATCATTATGTTCCAAATCCAACAAAGCACGTATGCACATTGTGGCCGGGGTCCTTATCATTATGTGCCCACTCAGGTGCCCTGCTTAGGCCATGAATGCTCAATGTGGCGGGGGTCAAGATTATGCGTATGTGTATTGTGGCTGGGGTCCTTATTATTATGTTCCAACTCTGATAAAGCATGTAGGCACATTGTGGCTGGGGTCCTTATTGTTATGTGCCCCCTATGTTGTGCTTGGGTACCATGCTTAGGTCGCACTTGCGCAGTGTGGCTGTGGTCCTTATTGTTGTGTGCCTGATCAGGTGCCTTGCTTAGGGCACGCATGTGTATTGTGGCCCGGATGCTTATCATTATGTGCCCACTCAGGTGCCCTGCTTAGGCCGTGAATGCTCTATGTGGCTGGGGTCATTATTATGCGCATGTGTATTGTGGTTGGGGTCCTTATTATTATGTTCCAACTCCAATAAAGCATGTATGCACATTGTGGCTGGGGTCCCTTTTCTTCTTATTATTATTATGTGCCCCCTTTGTTGTTCTTGGGGGTCATGCTCTTAGGGCTCACATGCGCAGTGTGGCCGGGGTCCTTATTGCTATGTGCCTGATCAGGTGCCTTGCTTAGGGCACACATGTGTATTGTGGGCTGGGTGCCTATCATTATGTGCCCATTTAGGTGCACTGCTTAGGCCATGAATGCTTAATGTGGCTTGGGTCATTATTATGCACCTGTTAATGTGCCACGCATAGGGTGTGCATGTGTATTGTGGCTGGAATCCCTATTATGTGCCCACTTAGGCAGGGCGAAATTAGAAGGAAGCAGCGGGTCCCCTTGCAGTGATAAATGTAGAAAACAACTACCCGCCCCGGCATTAGAAGATAGAAATTCCACACAACTGCTGTCTCTCTACTCCCAGCTGCCACAAGGCCGGGCCTTGGTTGGCCTTGTGGGAAATCTGGCCCTGCATTAGGTGCAAGCTTAGGATGTGCATGCACATTGTGGCTTGGGTCTCCATTCCCCTTTTCCTCCTTGTTCTGGTGGCAACTGTAAAGTGTTGGACTTCCTATTACTTTCAATCTCGTTGATGGTGGTCATCGGGACAAATAGAGGGTTGAATCTCCCTAGCTGAGACACAGACAGCCATACATATCTGACAAAGGTTCTACCTCTACCCCAATCTATCCAAAACTATAGCAAAAAGTTTTGAATTTACATCCCCTTTAAAAGCAAAAGCAACTAAACCCATGAATGGGTTTGGCACCACATATGGTGCACCCCATCGCCTTTTCAGCTTTATGTTAATCAATAGCTGGAATCCGATCGCTCGCTATAGGCGTTATGGAGCCGTTTGATGAAACGGGTCCTTTATCTTGTAACGCCGTGAAAAACATTATTTAAATGTGCCCAAAAAAAAAAAACGAAAAACGAAAAAGAAGCAGAATGCATCAGTTTGAAACATTCAATTTTCGTAAACATCTTTTCTCCCTGGAGCTACGGAGGATTTTACGATTTGATTATTTACTTTGTTCTGAAAGACTCGCTGTCCGGCGGTGGGAGGACGCCGCCAGCTTCCATATAACGATCTATTATAGTCATGATGCATTAGGCCGTTCGTCAAACGCTCATTAATTGAATAAAAATATGCCCGCTATTATGGTCAGTCTCAAGCTATAAAGGGCCGACAGTAAAATAATTAATTGGTTTACATGCAAACAGAGATAAAGCAAACAAGGAAGGCCGCAGAAGATGAACGCCGCCACGCACATTTAAAAAAACGATAATGCCGGGAGAGAAGGAGGAAGCTATTTAAAGGCTGATGGAGGCGATCAAACAGACTTCATATGCGGGGAGGATAATGCACTTCGATCGCAATGAGAAGCTGCGCTGACCGAAATGGATATTGCAGAGAAATTGTTGGATGAAGCCGATAACAGAAATAGGTTATTTGGAATCGCTCTTTATTCAGATGAGGCTTCTGCACTCGGACAAATGGAGATTTTTCACGCACTCTTCTGGGGGTCATTTGCACATTGGGGTCCTTATTATTTGCACCAAAACTCTCTCGAATGCAGGCCCAGAATCATGTAGTAAATGTGCTTTGCTGCATCTCCTTAGTTCCTCTGTTGTAATAAGGCTGTTGCTTACAGAGCTCAGTAGCTCAAGTTATCCTTTACACACACAAGTGAATGTGTCAGAGCAGTGACTCCTCCCCCTTTCTCTCTCTCCTCCTGTATAGCTCTGTTGAAGGTTTCAATTAGAGGCTGGGAGCGTGAAAGAGAACAGCTTTTGCTGTGCCGCGTCTTTTAGATAGCAAATAATGCTCTGGATTCCTTCCATGAAATACTAAGACTGCGAACTTACAGCTATATATCTATTTATATAGCTGTATAAAGATATAAAACATTAGCTTAATTGATAAATGTAAAATAAAAATGAAACTGAAAACGAGTATAGTTTGCCAGTAAAGAAGATGAATACTAAATCACTAAGATCTCATGTAAGCTTTAATGTGTTAATACCATTTTAAAAGCTCCTGCCATGAAGGGGATCTGTTCATGATGGTGATCAATCCATGATGGTGATCAATCCATGAAGGTGATCCATCCATAAAGGTGACCTGTCCATGAAGGGCATCCCTCAATGGAGGTGATCTGTCCATCAAGGTGAACCGTCCATCAAGGTATTCCGTCCATAAAGGTAATACTGCCATGAAGGTGATCCATGTAGGTGATCCGTTCATGAAGTTGATACTGCTATGACGGTGATCTGTCCGTGAAGGTGGTCCTGCTATGAAGGTGATCCATCCACAAAGGTGATCCTGCCATGAGGGTAATCCAGCCATGAAGGTGATCCATCCATGAAGGTGATCCATTCATGAGTAAAGCTAACAAAAAGTTTCTGTTTTCATAAACATCAACTGCAAAGGCCTGCTTCATGGACACTCGGTGCACATCGCTGGCATATGTTTTTCAAAAATACTTCTGCAAAGGTGGAAATGGGCTTAAAGCTAATGGGCAGATAGCGGGTTTCATAAAGTGCTAGACCAGGGGTGCCCATGAGGTCGATCGCGATCTACCAGTCGATTGCAAAGCAAACACTGGTAGATCGGCTCACTGACCTGAGCTCCCTTCCGCGGTAGTAGTGAGGCTCAATGTGTCAGACACTGCAGACGGGAAGGGGCGGGACACCTCTCCCCATCTGCAGCGTCGGACACATTTGGCCACACTATCACCAGTGCTGGACGCCCCTCCCAGTCTGTAGCGTCGGACACACTAGCACCGCAGGAGGACAGGACAGCACATGTGAGAGAAGAGTCGGCAGGTAAGGAAAGACAGCCATGAGAGAGAAGAGACAACCAGAAGAGAGAGAGAGACAGGGGAGAAGAGCATGAGAGGGAGAGAGAAGAGACAGCCAGAGGAGAGAAAGAGAGAGAATTGACAGATGAGAGAGAGTCAGCAGAGAGAGAGAGAGAGAGAGAGAAGAGGCAGAGAGAGACCGGGTAGAGAGCTAGGAGAGAGAGTGAGAGACAGGGTAGAGAGCTAGGAGAGAGAGTGCGAGATAGAGAGAGAGAGGAGGCAGAGAGAGACAGGGGAGAGAGCAAAGAGAGAGAGTGTGAGAGAGAGAAGAGGCAGACAGAGGAGAGAGAGAAGAGACAGCAGAGAGAGAAAAGACAACAGAGAAGAGAGGCGGCCAGAGAAGAGAGAGAGAAGAGACAGCCGAGAGAGAGAAGAGACAGCACAGAGAGAGAGAGATAGGAGAGAGAGAGTGAGGAGAGATTGAGGCGAGAGAGAAGAGACAGCCAGAGGAGAGAGAGAAGAGACAGCCGAGAGAGAGACAGCAGAGAGAGAGAAGAGACAGCAGAGAGAGAGAGACAGCAGAGAGAGAGAAGAGACAGCAGAGAGAGAGAGACAGCAGAGAGAGAGAAGAGACAGCAGAGAGAGAGAGACAGCAGAGAGAGAGAAGAGACAGCAGAGAGAGAGAGACAGCAGAGAGAGAGAAGAGACAGCAGAGAGAGAGAGACAGCAGAGAGAGAGAAGAGACAGCAGAGAGAGAGAGACAGCAGAGAGAGAGAAGAGACAGCAGAGAGAGAGAGACAGCAGAGAGAGAGAAGAGACAGCAGAGAGAGAGAGACAGCAGAGAGAGAGAAGAGACAGCAGAGAGAGAGAGACAGCAGAGAGAGAGAAGAGACAGCAGAGAGAGAGAGACAGCAGAGAGAGAGAAGAGACAGCAGAGAGAGAGAGACAGCAGAGAGAGAGAAGAGACAGCAGAGAGAGAGAGACAGCAGAGAGAGAGAAGAGACAGCAGAGAGAGAGAGACAGCAGAGAGAGAGAAGAGACAGCAGAGAGAGAGAGACAGCAGAGAGAGAGAAGAGACAGCAGAGAGAGAGAGACAGCAGAGAGAGAGAAGAGACAGCAGAGAGAGAGAGAGAGACAGCAGAGAGAGAGAGACAGGGGAGCGAGAGAGGAGAGAGGGTGCGCGGGCGCGAGAGAGGCAGTTGTCCCAATAACAATTTTAATGTGCTTGTTTTGTAAATGCACTAATGCAGGTGTTTTTTCGTTGGTAGATCTAATTGAGCTCATCATTTGAAAAGTGGATCTCAAGACAAACCATTGTGGGCGCCCCTGTGCTAGATCATACCTCCTGTATTATGGTAAGCCTCTTGCCAACATTGTCAGTGGCCCCCCTGGAATATCTGGGGTGCAAACAGGCAGACCCTACCGCCATCGCACACAGCAGTGCCAAGCACCCAAGCAACCTAAAACTAGAAGCTTATAGTAATTCTAAAAATAAGATCTTCGTTCACCTCGTTGGGGTCGGAGTGCCTCTTAACGGAAAAAAAAAAAAGTTCTAACAACGGAAAGCCGATTCAAAGAAATGACTTAGCTCCCCGTTTCATGCCACCGCAGCCAATGTAAATATGAATATTTCAAAGTTTTAAAGCGTCTATGAAATGCCGGGATCGTTCACTGTAAAGATTAATATCTTTTCATTAAAAAAAGGAGCGCGCGCTGAGGGTTTAACATTTGCATATAGATAGAGTCAAGTAATAGGTGTATTGACTGCTTAAAGATGCTTATTACGCAGCAAAAAAAAAAAAAATATGAAGAACCAAGTCCTTATTTTGTCCATCTGTCACGGAGGACAAAATAAAAACAAATGAACAGTGTGCATTTCATCTCGCTGCCCGCTGGGATGGAAAAGTTTTATCTACAAAGAACAATGCCAAAAAAAAAAAAAGAAGCTGCGAGTGAATTTCGGCTGCAAGTCCTTCTGGGAAGTCCCCGAAAGCTATTTGTGTGGAATGCGAGAGTAGACGGACTGCTTAACATGCAGAATTACACCGAGGGTCTAATTAGAAGGGACAACGGGTCGTCTGCTTTAGGACAACTTCACAGAGCGAAAGGGAGAATCGTCAATTTGCATAAATGTTAATTGAGGGACACTTGATGCTTATCGGCTCCGGTGACTTAGGTTAGGCTATGCTACGCGGAAACATGTTGTAGAATCAGTCGCATGGGCACAAATATATCTGAATCTACTAGCTGTAGCCTGCAATGATCATAGGGGGGGTCGTAGTTGGCGGAGCTGGTAGTTGTTAGGGTCCTGCGGCTCCCCTGAGTGCTCTGTAATACAAATAGCCCATAGCACTTGTAGGATAGGTGCAGTACGGCCAATGGCCACTAGATGCCCTCATGGGGCCCTGGAGATAGATGTAGCTCTGGCCTGGGGAGACTCTGTGTTCTGATTTATAGGTGGCGCCCAAGAGGGGAAGAGGAGAGAGAATACAGGAGAGCAGAAGTCTAAAGGTGGCCATACACTTTACAATCATCGCAAGACCTTAGTCATGCAATGGTTGTAAAGTAATTTAAAAAACGTACGATCTGCCCATCTTGGAAAGGCAGATCGTACTTGCGCGTGTGCACAACGGTGTTCGGCATTTGTCTCCCGAGCATCATTCAAACCGTACGATTTTCGGCTGGTTTTCTAGCATGCTCCTTAGACAAAAGACGTGCGACCGTACAGTAGAAGCGGCCGCACGTCTTCATTCACACTGCACGATTCTTGTACGATCGTGGGATTTCCCCGCTATTCTCGTACGAGAATCGTGCAGTGTATGGGCACCTTAAGACTGTATGCAGAGCCTCTGGAGAGAGACTGATTCTAAAGCAGAGGCTGGTCCATGGGAAGGACAGGACCAGGCCTAACAAGATGTAGAGCTGTAGAGATCCCCCAGTTTCCCCTGGAGGGGGAAACCACTGAACCAAGAACGACAAGGATGGGATTCCGGAGAATATGGAAATGCTGTAAGACTGACAATATTTGCCAGTGGGCCTCTGGCCCAAGCAAGTCGTGGACTCTGGGCTGCACCTGGGCTGTTCTTCTCTCTAAAATGTATCACCGTGCAAGTAACAAGAGATGTGCCGTCATCCCACCCGGGGGTGGCTGAAACGTATACTTTATGCCATGTTCATCTTTCAAGTAAAATCAAGAAAAAGACTATCTGTGTGGACTGGTTTTTCTCCCTCCAACCTCTGAGAAGGTGGGGTGCCTGGTGTCGTGTTGCATACAGGGGGTTACACAAAGCCAACCCAAAGGGAACTCACACGCAACACCCCAAGAGTGAACCCCGCCTACACACTCACCCAAAACAATTACTCCTAACCCTACCTTAACCTCTGCCATTAAACAAAAGGCTTCTCTGCAATGAAAAGGGTTAATATCGTGTTTCCCCCGAAAATAAGACACTGTCTTATATTTTTTTTTCAATGAAAAAAGACACTAGGTTTTATTTTCGGGGGATGTCTTATATTTACCTGGCTGCAGCTGTGCGCTCTACGCTCTGATGCCATCCACTTCAACCCCACTGGCTATGCCGCGCTGTGCCTGCTGGGAAATGTAGTCTTCAGCGGCAGCCGAGGCAGACAGGTTGGTGTACGTGGACTTTCGGGGAAACACGGTACTTACCACACCGGCTGCCACCCTGGCTAAAGCATCTTCCATGTGTGTCAGATGCCTGTTCCCCCTCTGTGTGATCTGGTTCCTTCCACTGGCCACTATATCAATACAGGGCACAGTAGTGACCTTGGGGGGCAGAAGAAGGAACCATAGCACATAGCGGGGGACCAGGGATCCGATACTATCAGAAGTGAGTCTGATTAAGAAGACAGTGTGGCGTTTAAAGACAGAGGAAACTGGCAAAGCGGATGGCAGGAGGTGTTCATATTAACCCTTTTGTTTGCAGGGAGGCTTTTTAAAAAAAAATAGCAATAGTCACTTAACCTAACCCCAATCTGAGCCTTTAATAATGAAACCCCTCCCTCTTACACTAAAAGGGAGTTTATTGTGATTTTGAACATATTTTCTTTTATTATGGTCTATTTTATAATGGTCAAGCAGCAATTTACACCTAGAGACTTCTCACAGTGGCTCTTCACTGTTCAGACAGCTCAATTTAAAGGGTCAATTAGACAAAGCCAGCCAAGACGCAGCTGTTGCTGCTATGCTTTCCCTTCAGATAACCCATAATGCTCTGGGAATCCTATCTCGTATATTAAATGCTTATTTAAGAAACAAAAATTGCATACATACTGTATAGTAAAAGAAAATTGACCACACACAATTACTTCTAACTCAAAGTGAACCTGTTGCTTTACCCTATATGGGCACTGCATGTTGCTTAAGGGTCGGTGCACACCTCACCGCGTGGCAATCGTGCACAATTCCGCACGGATTGCCGCGCGGTCAGGAGTCGCCTAGGTGTGCACCAATCATGCTGTGGGTGCCATTATTTTCTAATGGTACCCCAGTCACGCCGGGCGGTTCGCGCAGTTTCCCACCGCGATTTCACCTGTGCTTCCAAACACGATTGCAGCTAAAACAGCCACGCGTCGTGTGTCGCAAAAAAAAGGTACATGTACCTTTTTTCTGCAATTGCTGTGGGGATGTCACCCCACTGAAATCAATGGGGCCGCGCAGCAATCATGGCCTGCATTGTCCTGGACCACGAAATCCCGGGACGAGCGATCACGGATCGCATAGGTCTGCACCGGGCCTTACACTGCAAGCCCAAGAGGTCCACTTCAAGGCTGGCTTTACACCTATCTGTTCTGACAACACAGGGAAGCATTTTTATTGCACATTACTGCAATGCATGGTAAGACATGGAGCTCTGTGTGTTGTATTATAACACACATGTAGAGTAGGGGTCAATGGATCCGTGGTTCAGCGCACCACAATGCACATACCATGCATTATGGTGCATTGTTACTCAATGTTTGTTACCGCATGAATATGTTAACATGCATGCAGTAGAGCACCACAAAGGAATGAAAAGTTGTCAAGTTTATGTGCGATGGGGTCTTTCTGTTCGTACCCCAGATATTGCAGGGGGTGGGGGGGGGGGGGGCCGAAACATGGGGGGGGGCACTGACAATGTGACGGGGAAGCCTTACTGTCAAGTCCACAGGAACAGAGCTGTGAGTTATGGCCGGGAGATCTTACTGAATAACCCAAGACATATGAGAAGACAGAGCTGCATCGACCCACATATTTCACCTTCCAATATAAAACATCCCATATAGACTGATCCGTCTACTTTAGATTTGTACCGATGGCTGAAAGAAAAGGACTAAGTCTGTGCCAAATCTTCAAAAACTTAGATAGATTTCAGAACTGGATCCCCAGAGGTGGATTTTTGGGCCTTTGGTGTGCCAGAACCTGTTGAGATGTACATTTCTGTTCCCCTGTTCTGACTAGGTTTTGACTAAGAAAAAACAAGTAGATGAAAATAAAGAGAGCGCGGCTTTCATCTGCCGCTCAGAATGACAGAGCATGAAATAATACTGGCAAAGACATGAAACGGATTTGTGTTTGCTCTCCAAGGAAATGAGCGGAAGTCAAGCAGAAGGAATCTATAGAAGCAGAACAGGAGGAGAGAAAATCATAATCATATCGCTTTATTTCTTGTACCTGTCAACAGCAGAACCGGCAACTTGGCGGCCATTGGGGGGAGTATTGGTCCTGCCATGGCTTCAGGAAAGGCAGGCAGGGGACATGTAGATCATGGCACTGAAAGAGCCCTATTTAAAGTTTAAAACAGGCCAGGGAAGCTCCCCAATCGCAAACAGTAACCTCTGCACCCTCAGCTAATTGCCCCATTTATTACAAAATTAAACTTTGCTAAATGCTCCTAATTCTTACCTACATCTGTCATAATGCATTGGGTCCAACGTCTTGTTCACTGGAGAGTGGGAGAGGCCTTCTAAAGGTGGCCATACACTGTGTGAACTTAGACCGGTTTAACCAGGCGAATTTGGCACAATGGGTGCCGCTGTCAGCACCCTTTCAGCCGGCATCCCCCAATCAGCTGATCAAAGAAGTAGGTTTGGAAATCTTTGTATGCACAGAGCTAGCAGCCAATGAGCTGCCAGCTCTGCTTGGGTATTCTGACAAAGGAAACAGCAGGGATTCCTTGATCAATGTGCTCTTAGTGTTGATGGAGGAATCTGCTGTTTTATTTTTTTCATTCAGTCCTCGGGTTGAACGGAGAAAAAGAGAGTAGCGTATGGTCAGCTTTAGGGTGCCCATGTTGCTGCCTGATGACATGGACTCTTCCCATCGGATACCTTGGTGGGATACTCACGTGGTCTTGAAGAATCTATTAGCAACACAATTACATCTCAAACAGAGGCAGCAACAAGACTTGGTGACAGTGGGACCACTGAGGGACCAGTGGGACCACTGAGGGTCACAAGACAAAACAGTCAGGTAAGTGTAAAGGGATTTTGGATTGTTTCTTTCAAAGAAATTGTTAATGGGCGGTGGTGGGTTGTAAAGGTGCCCATACACTGCACGATTCTCGTACAAGAATTGCGGGGAATCGTGCAGTGTGAATGAAGGCGTGCAACCGTTTCTACTGTACGGTCGCACTCCTTTTGTCTAAGGAGCATGCTAGAAAACCAGCCGAAAATCTTACGATTTTCGGCTGGTTTGAATGATGCTCGGGAGACAAATGCCTGTTCAGCATTGCGGTCATCGGAAGCCTGCCCCTCAGGGGGGCGGGCTTGCGATGATCGCAAGTACGATCTGCCTGTCCAAGATAGGCAGATCGTATGTTTTTTAATTACTTTACAACCATCGCAAGACTAAGGATTTATCAAATTCGAAATAGTCCTTAGCACTAAGTTGGTCTACTGAGATATGGTTGTTGCTATTACTCCACTGTAATCAACATCAATGCTGTATGGTCCAATATATATATATTTTTTTAAATGCAGCTAGTATACATTACTGAATGAGATTTGGTCATGCGATGGTTGTAAAGTGTATGGCCACCTTAAGTTAGGAGCTGCCAATTCTACATGGAAATGGGCTTTAAAGAAAACCAGTAATTGAGGTTTCAATTACTGACCTCTTCTTCTGAAACTTATAGTTCCCAGCTGATCAAATGAAATACAATGCAATACACTAAAAAATCCAACAGGGAGAATAAAAACCCTCCATGGTTTGATTACAGAGATTGGCTGGCCAAGCCTGTAATCTAACCATAGTGTAAGACAAAATCCATAATCGAAAGATTTATCAAATTCGAAATAGTCCTTAGCACTAAGTTGGTCTACTGAGATATGGTTGTTGCTATTACTCCACTGTAATCAACATCAATGCTGTATGGTCCAATATATATATATTTTTTTAAATGCAGCTAGTATACATTACTGAATGAGATTTGGTATCACAACAAAACTGTACAACAGAACTCTTGGGGACTGAGGGAGTGAGAAGCAGTACAAGGAGTCAATGAAATGTGCTGCCTTAGATATGTGCTGTTGAGGAGCATGGTGAAAACAGCAGAGCGGAGTGAGCAGAGAAATGAGCTCACCCATGTGCTGGTGCTCCTTCAGTGCCCAGTCACAAGCTGGGGAAGGGAAGGTGACCAGGCTGTATTGCTTAACTTCGGTAGAGAAAAGTCACGTCACCAAGCTGGCTGTGCTGTGTGACAGAGTTGTGTAAATCTCATGACTTGAAGGACACAAAATAGAAGTCCTTTAGTAGCTAAAACAAATCTCATATATGTACATTGTATTTAAGACTGTGTTTACCAGTTTGGTTGGAGTTCAGCTTTAATCAGCAAAATATTTCTGACCATAATTTTCAGAAAATTAAAAATGTCTCACCCCTTTCTAACTTGGCAACCAATTCCCTGGTCAATCTGTTACAAACCCCACCATGTATGGCCTGCTTTAGGATGCTAGACTTGGGGCTAAACATCTGGAGTACCACTGATAAGGTAAGAGCAAAGGAAAATGTATTTACCTATAATTTCCTTTTGTTTCTCCATTGCAACACATCATAATGTATTTCTTAATCCTGACACCAAGAGAGATGTATGCGGCCCGACCACAGTGCATAATGGGCTTCTAAGGGAAAAAGTTATGAACTTGTACTGCCACGTGTGACAAACAGTCTTCTGTTTCCAGGTCTGAGTTCCTTTAGGCTAATCTCTCAGATTCATAATATATCACATAGTGTATAGCTGACATTCCTCAGAGTAGGAAAGAAAAATAACACATTCTGGAAGCCTGCCATGTGCAATGTTGCCTATTTAAGACAGAGCTGCATGTACTAATAAACTCAAGCCATCCAGGCATTCCCTTTCCTCACTTATAGTAGAGGTGCCAGAATTTTCTATTACAAAAAGAGAAAAAAAATGTCAATGTGATATCTTCTAGTGACTAACCGAAAGCAGTGTTCTGAAAGCTAATGTGTATTCTTTAATGTGTAGCTCCTAAAATGCACACTATATGGTCATTTGTCTGTGGACACCTGACCATCACACCTACTATATGGCCAATCATCTGTGGACACCTGACCATCACACCTACTATATGGCCAATCATCTGTAGACACCTGACCAACACAACTTCTATATGGCCAATCATCTGTAGACACCTGACCAACACAACTTCTATATGGTCAATCATCTGTGGACACTCTGTGGACACCACCACACCTACTATATGGCCAATCGTCTGTGGACACATGACCATCATACCTACTATACGGCCAATCATATGTGGACACCTGATCATCACACCTACTATATGGTCAATCATTTGAAGACACTTGACTACCACACCTACTATATGATCAATTATCTGTGGAGACCAGGCCATCACACCTACTATATGGTCAATCATCTGTGGACACCTGACCATCACACCTACTATATGGTCAATCATCTGTGGAGACCAGGCCATCACACCTACTATATGGTCAATCATCTGTGGACACCTGGCCATCACACCTACTATATGGTCAATCATCTGTGGACACCTGATCATTACACCTACTATATGGTCAATTATATGTGGACACTTGACCATCACACCTACTATATGGTCAATCATCTGTGGACACCTGATCATTACACCTACTATATGGCCAATTATATGTGGACACCTGACCATCACACCTACTATATGGCCAATTGTCTGTGGACACCTGACCTTCACACCTACTATATAGTCCATCATCTGTGGACACCTGACTATCACACCTACTATACGGCCAATCATCTGTGGAGACCAGCCCATCACACCTACTATATGGTCACTCATCTGTGAACACCTGACCATCACAACTATTATATGGACAATAGTCTATGTCCACCTGGCCTCACATACTATATGGCAAAAAGTAAGTGAAGACCCCTCCAAATTAGTGGGTTCTAGTGAAGGGTACTGTTAATGCTACAGCATACAAAGAAATTTAAGACAATTGAGCTTTTCCAACTTTTTGATAACCGTATAGGGAAGGTCCTCTTTCTTCCTGCTTTACTGTGGCCATGTGCACAAAGCCAGCTAAATTACATAGTTTGATTAGTTTGGTATGGAGGAACTTAAGTGGCATGCACAGAGCTCTAACCTCACCTCTAATGAACACCTTTGGGATACATTGGAACGGTGATTGCTAGCCGGGTCTTCTTGACTAACATTAGTACCTGAACTCACAAATGCTTTTTTTGGCTGAATGGGCCATAAATTTCCATATGCACATGCCAAAATCTTGTGGAAAGCCCCGCTGGAAGAGCGGAGGCTGTCTAACCACAAAGAGGAAAAAACATCCCATGGAACTGGAATGGGACGTCCAACAAACTATTTGAGCTTGTTGGTGTGATGGTCAGGTATCCACAAAATTGTAGCTATATTGTGTATCACTTTGACAAAACTTTCAGCCTTTACTTGTGTATTTATTTCTTCTAGCGTGATACATCATTTTTTTTGACAGACTCTGTACGAGGAAATTGGATGACTGCACCCCAGATATATCAATACTCTTTTTTTATTGTTTCATAAAAGCATAACACAAGAAATGAATTGAGAACCCTTGACACATTTCATGCACACAGGTGTTTAGTCTCTATGACTAAGCCCTTGTGTGGATGAAACGCGTCAGTATTCTCAATTCATCTATTGTGTTATGCTTTTATGAAAAAATAAAGAAAGTGTTTGGATATAGCTGGTGTGCAGTCATCCAATTTTCCTGTATAGTGGCTGCCAGTAAATGAACTGGACAAGCACCTCACTATAACCAGCAAGTATGGACAATCTTATATCACTTTTTTTGTTTTCAATAACACCCAACATACTGTTTTTAAAAACATCCATTTTTAAAGGAAATTTCTTTAACAAATCTGATTTGCATTTTTCTGACACCTACATTATGATTGACTGTCATAGATAACAACATGAACACATCTCAGTGCAGTCTGTCACATTTCATAAAGCAGAATACATCCTTGATTGAACAATCATGTATCCAGATCATATCAACAGAATTACTACTTCACAATAATGCCACTGTGCCACCAGTCACCATAATACCTATACTGCACTAGACACTCAAATCATAGTGACCAGACCATGTCAGGGTTTTTCCCTAAAGGCTTTGCCATCAAAAAGTACAGATTATTCCATTGTTACAGATTGCAGACCAATATATATGGCCTGTTGATCTCACTGTATCAAAGCCAGGAGACAATAATCAGAGCTTCCATACCTCTACTGGATCTTGCTTTGCTCATGCCAGCATATGTAAAAATTAGCTCACAAAAATCTGTATGGAATCGGCATTTAGAACTTAAGTTGTAGTCTTTGCTCTATAAACTTGCAGATCTGGATGTCCTGCTGACTGTGGGAACAAACATGTTGCCCCTAACGCGCCCTAGGGAACCACTCAGTGGTCATACAAGTGAAGGACTAGGAACCTTTAGCCTGTGGGGCAAACACAGCCAACTAGCCCTTTTATACTAGCTGTGGGCTTAAGAAAGTCAACCAAGGAAAGTGTGGCATAGTGCCCCATTGATTGGTGGATTTGGTGAAGGAAATGGATTATTGTGACACATCTTCCAGCATAGGCTTCCTCTGCAGCTCTTGAAATTCATTCACATAACATCTCAGAGATGCAAAGGAAATTGGTTCTAGAAACGTTTCCTCTGTCAGATTCTGTGATCAAAGATCTAAACTAGCTAGTTGTATAATGCCCAGTATATGTCACTGGCTGTAGGTCCCTTTCTAACTGGTTCCTAAATGGTGAAGAATCTCCAATCAGGGCCACTAGCCTAACATAACTCCCCCAGGGCTCAGTCCTCCACCGGGCCAAACTACGAACCACTGATGAACTAAATATCTCTAATTAATATATTAAATATCATTATATATAATAACCACATACAGGTATCCTTTAGACCCAACATCAAGCTCTTAGAACAAAGTGAAACCAGTAGCAGAGGGGAACACAGAAGAGATTCTCTTGGCTAATAAAGGTCATATTTTGTTCTGCCAGCTCTTAGAAAGGACTTTTACCATCAAGTACCTTAAAAAGCAGACATGTTCATAAAAGCTGCTTCTACGGCACCCTTCAGTGCCAAGTAGTAAGCCAGAACAAGATATCTGACAACACAACTGCCCCATACACAGTGCAGAGTTAACCATAGTAATTTCGGAGAATATAATTTCGCTGGGACGATTTCTCTTCTTCCACAATGAAGGCAAAGACAAAAGTGTGCTACTTCTTTATCAGCTCTAACTAAATCAACGACATCATCAGACCTGTTGTCATTTGCGCTTGCTGTCAGATGCCGACTTGCAAATTTATCTTAATGCAGATCTTAATGAATGCAATTATGCATATGCATCAGCTCCTCGCACCCAAAACATTATGGGAGCAGCTCCATGATTACTGTTCCTCTCATCCTGAAAAGGAAACCCACACACAACGGCTCCTTGCATCGAGGCAGCCGGTAGTAACGTGACTTACTTCGCGGTCTAGCAGCGCTGGAGACACCACTGTGACAATGTCGCCCTTTTCAGGGTCGATGTAGAACATGTTAGGCGATGGCTTGTCGGGCGTTTGCTTGAGGATATTGTAGCGCAGGACGGCGTTGTCAGTAGTGGGGTCATCCGCATCAAACGCCAACATGTTCATTACTGTGGTACCTGAGGATGAGAAATACAAACACAGTAGCGGGTTAGCGGAGATATGAGCTGTGAATGTTTTCTGTTTTTACTGTACAGTGCGAGTTCACCTTTTAGAAAGAAAAGAGAGAGAGAGAGAGAGAGAGAGAGAGAGAAGGACCACTGATACATCCCAATTCTTGGCAGACTTGACCTGGATATAATTTCAATATAATCTTTCTATACTTTAAAAAAAAAACACTAAGTGGCTAAAATGGTAAATATAAAGCTATGAAATACTAATACTAATGCAATATTTTACTATATTTTAGCTAAATACATTCCAGTTGCATCAAAACATAAGGTATACAAAGTCTTACAATTCATTTTCTATAGTAAGCAGCCATAGCCTGAGCAAAAAAGTCTGTCCCCTGCCAGCATGCTGCATAGAAGGACCCCTTTTCTCTGTGTGGAAGCAGTGATATCTCTGCAGAGGCCCAACACAGCCCCTGCTGAGTCAGAGCTAAGGCTCTCCAATTAGCAGAGGGCATACACTCTGCTGATATCAGAGACCACTGGTTCCACACAGAGAGAAAGAATCCTTCTCTGCAGCCTGCTGGCAGGGGATGGGCTTTTCTACTCAGGTTGAGCGGCTTTCTAATAAAAAAAATTATGGTAAGGCTTTGCACACCTTCGAGTCGGTACACCCGGAATGTATTTAGCTGTGTTAAATTGAAAGTTCAATATAAAGTTAACACTTTTTTAAGGCCTTGGATAGAATGTAAGGGGTTAAAATATCTGCCAGGCTTGCTATTGTTGTCTCTGTTCGTACTTGGGGGATATACCAACTCTCTTTCTCCTAGTAACCATTGCCACTAGAGATGAGGAGAAATCTTCCAAGGGGGAGACCTGTTACGGTGGGATTTCCCCTCCCAATAGAAAGAGTTTCTCTCACTTCCTATTGTGTCTCTGAGACACAATGGGAAGTGTGGATCATTTTCTGCAATACGACACAGAGAAATAGGACAAAAAAACAAAACAAAATAAACCCTAAAAAAAAAAAAAATAAATTGGAACAAAACAAACCCTTGATATGTATTGCGCTACTGTGGCTACCCTCTTATACATATACAAGTGCAAGATATAGGCAGAAACATTGAATGCATAACACACATTTAGCTGGTCTCTTTCAGATGTGCAAAAGGTCTAATATATAAATGAAAAATACAATAGTACGTATCGTATTCTATAGCAGTGTTTCTCAACCTTTTTTTCAGTCATGGTACCCTTTAAAAGTTTGGAAAATCTCGAGGCACCACACCCCATTAGAGTCCCCCTTTCACAAGCCCCCCCTCCCCCTTCACATCAGAAGCCCTCTTTACATCATGACCCCCCTTCAGATTAGGATCCTCAGTATCCACTTCACGTCGAGTCCTCAGTCCCCCTTCACAACGAGTCCTCAGTTCCCCCTTCACATCTGAGTTCTCAGTCCCCCCTTCACATCAGTGTCCCAATATCCCATTTGGAGCTGCAGCAGCGGCAACATGGCAGAGGGCGAGCAGGCCTGGATGGAGACGAACTTCCATCCTTTTATGAATAGCTCCCACCTTCCCTCAATTAGCGTAATCCGTTTACATGGTGCTTGCGCTCACCTGCACCATGGAAAGCATTACATTGTGTAAAATTTTGAGGCACCCCTGAGGAAGCCAGAAGGCAAGTTGAGAAAGGCTGTTCTATAGGACAAACAAAAAGATACCTTGTTGCACTTCTTACCGGAAAAAAACAAAGTTTCAACGCTAGTTTTGGTGACATGACATTCCAATAAAATAACTCTTTGGACTGCAATACTGGTTGTGTGCCGGTGACATTTATTCATCTTTAGGCTGTTCTATATTTCCCCTTTAACTGATCCTTTGCACACTGCTCCCATATCCCTCTAAATATGATACAGAACATACTGCCCCAGAAGAAAAAAAAAAAAACAGAAAAGAACAAAAAATCTGCAATGCGAGTGCGTTGTTAGGACACCCCAGAAAGCGGAATCAGATCCTAGCGGCCATATTTACATCTAACACTGGCGCTCAGTGTGCTCCTTCCTGCATGATGATGGAGTTTTATTAAGGTTATTTGACCATGAAGAGGCATCTTAATTATAAGTTTATTTTCGGAGTGATTACAGGCCCGGCACACAGTGTGTGCAGTATACACAGATATGGCACATTTATTTAACAAGCCTGATTAATATGCAAGTGTACAATTGCACAGAACATTGCATTAGCCTCATGTAGGGCTTTGAATAAGGCTCCCGTTGTTCCTTGCTTTCCACTCATTCCGTCTTTCATTACAAATAGAAGAATCTGCTGTGGCGCTGACCCCCTCTGATCTGGGGATAATTACAGCAGCACTCCGGAGTCGTTGGCGCATACAGATGACCGAGTGCCAAGAGGTGAAACTGATAAACACCTTGGTGCCTTAATCATTATAAGACATTATCTGCGAAAGTAGCCTGTCCACTGTGATACGTTTGTCCTTGGAGGTCGGGATAAGGGGCTGGTAGTTTCTGGCATGAGAACTGCTGTGCATAGCAGTCCCTCATTTGGAGGGACTGTCCCTCTTTTGGGACCGAAGCCCTCCGTCCCTCTTTCTTCTCTAGTTGTCCATCTTTTTGATCTAATGTATAGACCAACACAGTATAACAAACACAAAAAAACTTTCTAACTACCAGATGTTGTTTACTACACTAAGGGGATGATTTATAAATCATCTGCTCAGCCATACGCTGGGCGAATGCCATTCACATATCGTTCTCACCACTAGATGGAGCCGAGTAGCACAGGAATTCTGCTCCATCTAGTGGTGCTAATGCCATTTGAACGACATTAAGCCAATCTATATGTCTTGGCGGATGGAAATCATTATCATTTATCATTATAAATCATCACCTAAGACTTTTATTCTTTTTCTTTATTATTGCAGTTGTTATTATGGAAAGCAAAATTGAGTACTAAAATATTACAAAATATTTTTTGCATATTAATTCTTCAAAGCCTGTCTAACTGTAGACATGTCAAGGGGGTGTGGCCTTCATACTTTGTAATTAATGGTGTCCATATTTCTTATCTCAGAATGTTGGGAGGAGTGCTAGTGTGCATAGTACAGTGTCCAAGTGTTTTAGTAAGGAACAAAGTAAGCCTTTGGGATTACTCTCTCTAATTGACATCTCAGACAGCTCCCTATGATCAGAGAAGACAGAGAAGAGGAAGGAGGGGACTACGCCACTCCTCTGATCATTCCATTGTTCTGTAAATCTGACCTTAAACTACTAAACTCTGTAAACTAAAAAAAAGCTTTTTTAACAGAGCACCTAAGAATAGTCATGTAGACAACAGGTATAGACTAGGGAATGCGCTTAGATTTGGACCAAGCACAGTCCCAACTTGAGTTCCTCCAAACCTGGAAAAAAACTCCTCCCAAACACAGAAGGAAGTTCCATCCATGCCGTTTAATCAGCTGCAGGAGGAGGATTCCCTTTTCCGCAGCTTGAGGCAAGCAAAGGGGCCAGGTGCAGTGATGTCAGTAGCCTTATATGGCTACAGGGCTATATTTGGTAAATTACATTTACCTAATTTGGCTATGTGGCCATATAAGGTAAATTAACTCAGCACAGCATCCCGCCCCTTTGTTTACATGCAGCTGCGAGATGGGGAGTGCCCCAACCCGCAGATCGGGTGGAACTTCCTTGGTCAGGGGAGCTCAGGTTCGGATCGGGTTTGGTCCAAACATGAGCACATCTCTAGTATAGACCAGGGCACCACCTTCTGACTAGCTAAATAAGAAAAATAATAATAATTAAAAAAATATATATATATATATATACAGGTGAAACTCGAATAATTAGAATATCGTGCAAAGTTCATTTATTTCACTAATGCAACTTAAAAGGTGAAACTAATATATGAGACTCATTACATGCAAAGCAAGATCATTCAAGCCGTGATTTGTCATAATTGTGATGATTATGGCTTACAGCTCATGAAAACCCCAAGAACCCCAAATCCACAACCTCAAAAAAGTAGATTATTACATGCAATCAATAAAACAAGGATTGTACATAGAACAATATTGGACCTCTGAAAAGTATAAGCATGCATATGTACTCAGTACTTGGTTTGGGCCCCTTTTGCAGCACTTACTGCAATTACTTTTGCACGATATTCTAATTATTCGAGTTTCACCTGTATATATATATACACACACACATACACATACAATATTTCATATTGGACTGACTAAAAAAATAAACAGAAAAACTTAAATGTTATTATTCGACATGAAAATAATAAAACAAAGAAGCATATAAAAACCTATACATTGACTTTCACGCATTATATTATTTGATTTGTTTTTTCTTAGTGATGCATTTCTTTTCTTTTCTTATAGTTTTAATTGTGGCTGTTATGGCAATTGAGGCCAAATATGCAACTTCCTGCAATAATCCCAATAATGGCATATTACCAGTTGGTGTATATGGCCTGTGTGTAGGTCCTACGAGATATAAGCATGTTATGGATGTTTGATGTTGTTAGATCTTAGATACCAGTGGTGAGTGCTTCTGGTCAACGTTCCCGGCTCTGTAGCAGAAATCCGAGGCTTTCAGTTTCACCTCTGATGTGTTGTATTACTCCAGTGACACAATCAGCCATGCTCTGCAATTCAAACCTCCCTTGCTGTATTGCTCAATGATACTGCTACTAGTGTAGGAATATTGATTCCTTATCTCCTGGGAGCTGAACCTGTTTTGTCATTCGGCGTGGAAGAGTTGGAGTGTAGTTGGTGCAGAGAAGTGGAAGAACAGAGATGACAGTGGACTAAAAATGAAGAGGACGGCATGCAAAGGATGTATATTAGATAGAAAGAAACTGCGCTAGGAATCAAATAACACTCTAAGAGCAGCTGTGCTTAATAGGTGAGTACACCCAAAATAAGAAAAAAGAAAATAGCACTGCGCTTCAAACTCAAAAATTATATTCCTAAAATGTGAAAAAAATTGTATAAACTGTGAAATTGTCACAAAGGGATACACAATTTTGTGTCATACACAACACCTGTGTTGCACAATGCCTGTGCTGATGAAAAAAACAAAAAACAAACGTGCTAGTACATCTCATAAAATGTGTACATATAGAAAATCCTGTGTTGAATCTCACAAGTGATGTATAACTCCCACCTAATCTGGAGTTGGAGTGTAGTTGGTGCAGAGAAGTGGAAGAACATAGATGACGGTGGACTAAAAATGAAGAGGACGGCATGCAAAGGATGTATAGTGTTAATAATCACAACATCTGCACTCAGGGTTTTTTCTATTAGGCAGTTGCCCATGGCAACAACATCAGCATCAGCTTTCATTTTCTAAGCCACTTGAGAACTTGATGGATGAACGCACCTTATGGTTATAAAGCCATGTACAGTATACATTATGGTGAACAGGCAACGTTTGTGTCAGTATTGAAATGTGATTGTATTGTGTATGCGATGAATTTGGGATCATTAATCTTAGATAGGTACACCGGTGCAGCAACAGTTTGTTTCATTTGCACTTAAAGGCCAATTCCAGGCCTTTCCTCCTGGACTTATTCTCCCGCTGTATTGAATTTTTAGGACTAAGCAGCAAATGAAGAGGCATTGTTAGTTAAAAGTGACATTTCAAAAGAGACTATGTGACCCAGGACGAGGCTGGGGGGGTCAAGAAGGGCAGCTTCCGCAGATGCTGTTTTTTCATTTGGGGAAGAGTATCGCTTGGCAAGCTGCACCCTTTTTATCACATGCATGCCCTATCTTTTGTTTTGCCTCTGGCTGGCCCAGCACTATTCACAATCAGGGCCAGGAGACTGACAAAGGGAGAAAGTTCTCACAATATAAGAAGTTATGGACACCGGCACTCAAAAGTAGAAAAACGTCTCTTTATTGACGTTTCATGCAACACTTATACTCGATTCAGATGGTGGCCATCCGTCGACTACTGATGCACCCAGCCTATCATTACGGATTAGCGGTAAGGAGTGCAATGGGTACATGGATTGTAGGTCTCACAATATGACTGTGCACTTCTGGATCCATGTGAAACTCAATCAGCAGACCCATAGCCCTGCAGCGATGCTGAGACAAGCACAATGGCAGCTGGGAGTGAGAACCAAGCTGCAAAAGACGACCTAGCACACGCCAGGGGAAGGGGTGCAGTTTGGCAGCCATGAGAGCTTGCACCGTGGAGTGGCATCACATTTTGTTACTCCCGGCCCTGGGTACTGGATGACATTATTCCAGCACTAATATGACCCATTTCAGTCAAAGCTTGGGTTACACTATTACCTAGAACAGAGCTGAGAAGCGAATAGCTTGATCACAGTGTATGGATAGAGTATGGAATAGTTAGAACCTCTGTAAGGTTTTTATTGTAGTCTGTGTCCCAATTGGGGATATTCATGCTCTCCTGGTAACCACGGTTGGACAGAAAGTGATTGAAAATCTAACATCCAGTTGTCACCGGAACAAGAGGTGAGAGGAAATCTTCAGTTGAGGACACCTGTGCCACTGACAACTGCCTAAGAGGTAAATCCCCCTCAATTCGGTAGTGATTTCGTATCCCTTGATGTTGCAACTCCAGGACAGGAAGTTTGGGGGGAAACTCCCAAATGGGACACATACAGCAACAATAAGTTGACAAGGGTTTGGTTCTATCCAAAACTACTATGCATACACTTCAACCCTAACTCAAGAGTAGGCGACCTCGAAACTCTATATGTGGTGTAACTGCCAATCCCCTCATGCCTCTCCATTCCCAGGAGTCATGCCTGTGGTTGTAGGAGTCTTGCAATGCCTCACAGGACTTCTAGTTTCACAACAGCTGGGGTGCTGAGGTTGCCTACCCCTGCCCTACTCCATTAAGGCCTAACTGTGGCATTGTATGTCTCTAAAAGAACATCCTCAGAAAAAAAAGCTTCAGTTGGTAAACAATTAAAAAATGCAATGTTATTTACAGGGGCCCACTAATGTCTTGGCCCATCTGGTCATTCTTTTCCTCTAATCCAGGACAAACCTAAAGATAAAAACAAATGATCAAAAAGTGATCTTTTTCTAAATAAGAGCTCATCTGAAAGTTGAAAAAGCAGTACGCATCCCTCCAGGAACCATCATCCTGCTAACTTCTAGAGACAGCAGTACTCATCCCTCCAGGAACCATCATCCTGTTAACTTCCAGAGACAGCAGTACTCATCCCTCCAGCAACCGCCATCCTGCTAACTTCCAGAGACAGCAGTACTCATCCCCCCAGGAACCATCATCCTGTTAACTTCCAGAGACAACAGTACCGATCCCTCCAGGAACCATTATCCTGCTAACTTCCAGAGACAGCAGTACTCATCCCTCCAGGAACTGCCATCCTGCTAACTTCCAGAGACAACAGTACCCATCCCTCCAGAAACCATTATCCTGCTAACTTCCAGAGACAACAGTACCCATCCCTCCGGGAATCATCATCCTGCTAACTTCCAGAGACAGCAGTACCCATCCCTCCAGGAACCATCATCCTGTTAACTTCCAGAGACAGCAGTACCCATCCCCCCAGGAACCATCATCCTGTTAACTTCCAGAGACAACAGTACTGATCCCTCCAGGAACCATTATCCCACCAACTTCTAGAGACAGCAGTACTCATCCTTCCAGGAACCATAATCCTGCTAACTTCCAGAGACAGCTGTACCCATCCCTCCAGGAAGCATCATCCTGTTAACTTCCAGAGACAACAGTACTGATCCCTCCAGGAACCATCATCCCACCAACTTCTAGAGACAGCAGTACTCATCCCTCCAGGAACCATCATCCTGCTAACTTCTAGAGACAGCAGTATGCAACACTCCAGAGAACGTGACTCCACTGACCTTCTGGAAAGAACAAGGTGTTCCTACCAATACATAGAAACATTTTACCCTGCCGAACATTGCTTTACTAATGATTAAACAGAGGCAGTCGAGAAGAACATTGCCGTCATCTATCTGTTCCCATGTTCTGTGCAACTGGCGCATCCATTTAAAGGTGAGCGCGCTTCGTACTATAAATTCCCATCTCTAGCAGGCAACAGATGTCCTCTTTATAAAGACATCTGCTGCATTAAAAAGTCAGCATGTTTTGAGCCACAGACGAGGGATAAATAAGTGATAGATAATATTTTCTTTTCAGCGCGGTACTCTGTGTTTACTGGAAAAGCGAACATAGGAACGCTTGCTCTTTCAAGGAACACTAGGAAAAGGAACAGATTTCAATTACTAACACCCGGCAGATGTATAAGTCACTCGATTATGATATACCAGCTAATTATGCTTAATTCCAAGTTGCTGGTGCTCCTTTTTTCAATCAAAGATCTAAAATAATATAGGTAGGCACTATTTTATATTCCACTTAATAATTAGGGTACATCATGCAACCAGCTGAAACAGTTACCTAGTTTAACTGTTAAAAAGACTTTGCCCAAATGGCCCAAAGTCACATAGCTCCTATAAAGCCCACCAACCAACACACCATTTCCATCGTCCTCCATCTCTGGGGCTGAAAAATACATGGGGCGTCTGGGTAAGGGATACCATGTGACCTCCTCCCGTATGACATAACAGCCAAGCCTGAACATTGTCACTGAAGGAGGACAATAAATTCATATGTGTGCTCCAATACCTGTCAACATGGGGGTTCCACAGCGTTTGACTTTGAAAGCAACAGAGCTGCAGGGGAATGCAGGTAATGTTAGCATAAGCTCCCTGCACTGTAGCACACATGACTCCTTGTGCTGCATCCCCTCCCCATCTCTTAGCTCTGCTGTACAGGGGAGTTGAAGAAGCTGATACCAAATTCAGGCATTCACATTGCTTTCAGTATATACAGTGGCGTAACAGTCGCCATAGCGACCCAGGCGGCCGCTATGGAGCAAGGGCACAGGGGGCTCGGCCAGGGCATCCCTCTGTTGCCATGCTGGCCACCTGGGGCGCTATGGCATATCAGGGTGCTGGCTGTCAAGAGGAACGCGCCGCTGTTAGATCACTGACAACCTATCAGTGATGTGTGCAGCGGCGCGTTCTTCCTCTCATCTGCCGCTGAGCTGTGTCAGTGACAGCAAGCAGCTGCTGCAGAAGAGACTGGACCCGACGTTTGCAGTGAAGGAGGAGGCGGGGCCCGGCGACCTGGGAGGAGGGGCCAGTGATGCAAGAGGAGGCGGTCCCATCGATAGAGGAGAAGACAGGGCCCGACGATGAAAGAGGAGGAGGAGCCAGGGGACAGAAGAGGAGGTGGCGAGGCCTGACGAACATGGAAAAGGACCGCGCTGACAGGTAAGAGGTGTGCAGCCCACCTGAGACCCTGCAGAGCCCGCCATAGAGAGTCTATGGCGGGCTCTGCAGGGTCACTTTCAGGTGGGCTGTTTGGTGTATCAGGTGGGCTCTGCAAGTGTCATAACTAGCAATCACGGGGCCCCATACAAAACTTTGCTGTGGGGCTCTGTGATTTCTAGTTACCTGAGTATATATAAAAATAATGATTGCAGAGCTGCCTGGAGTTCAGCTTTAGGGAATCTGGGATTGATATATTAAAAGAGGTTCAGTTCAAAGTCCACAGACTATTTATTCCATCAAAACAATCTAAATAAAATGTATGTTACTACTGCATTTTAGGGGTTTTAGAGTACCCCTTCTTTAGGATTCAGTGAGCTGTAGGTGGAAGATGGACTTTAGGGATTGGATTCATTAGAGGGTTTTCCTTCTGAAGATTTTTACAATGGCTCCTTTGCTCCAGCTCAGCCTGCCCTGATGAAGGGAAAGCCCACAAACGCATTGGCTATAATGATTTTACATAGTTACATAGTTACATAGTATTTGAGGTTGAATAAAGACATTAGTCCATCAAGTCCAACCTATTAGGATCTCATTCTAGGAGTACCTGTACCCCTGTATATTACGGTCCCTTAAGAAATCGTCCAAAAGTTTCTTGAACAATTCCACATTCTTTGCTGAAATCACTGTCTGTGGCAGTGAGTTCCAGACCCTAACTGATCTTACTGTGAAGAACCCCCTTCGCCCCTTGTGCTGGAATTCTTTTTCCACCAATTTTAGGTGGTGGCCTCTAGTTTTTGTAATGGAGTTAATTTTAAACAGTTTATCGCTAATGTTGCTGCCACCATTGAACATTTTGTACATGGAGATCATATCCCCCCTTAATCTCCTCACCTCCAATGTGAATTGTATTTGGACTATTTGGCTGAAATAAATGCTATTTGGACTTTGAAACATTGATGTGGTACTAATATGTGTTCTACAAACCTTTTCCAGATGCACCCATAGGCTATATTGTACCTATAAGCTTCCTCCCCAAAATCTACAAACCAAATTATTAGGTGCATGCTACCCCATGGCAGCAGACATTTTGGAGAGTCTAGCGCTCTTCACTCACTTTTGCATCAGCAATAACAACCTGACCGGGTTACAACCCTTCACCATCCTATGCAAAAAAAAAAAGAGTTCCCCTTTTAATATTTTAATTCTGCATTTAAAAAGAGCATTTGACAAAGTTTCACGCCATTAAGAATCAGTTTCTTGTAGTGCAAATATTTCCGCATTCCAGGTCTAGCTAGCTTAGGAACCTTCAAGATAAAGGTTGCAGATTGATCAAAGTGTGCAACAGCTTAACGCTCTGTCTTTCATGCTAAGGGAAATTAAGGAGTGCTAAAGCTTAAATATAGGTCAATATCTTATTTTCCATGCTCCTTAATGATGGAAGTAAAACAGCTACAGGAAAAAATATAGGCTCTTTGTGTGATCTATTTGCATATTATGCTGTCAGATGTACTTTTTTCCACCAAATTATTATAATATGTTGTCCACATAAAATGCAAAAATTAAAACGCATGTACAAGAAAGTCTGAGATTCAACACTTATTTGGGGATTATTCGATAATAAAAACAGCAAAGCAAGAAACTATAACACCCAAGAGACACCAGTGTTATTTTTAATATGTTTGTAGCCAACCACAATCAACTTACATGATGGAAAATCTTTATCAGGCTCTGTTTCTAGCTTGATAACTGTTTACCAAGACCAAAAGGCTCTTTTCAGACATGGTGGACATTAATCATATAGCAGCTGTCAACCAAGATAAACTGGAACTAAAACCTTTAACCAAGCTCATTCCAATACATTATCTGCCTAATAATTGTCCTGTTCCAGTATAATAGCTTTCGGCAAAGTCTACATCCGATATGACAATTTTATTGAAAAAAGTCTGTTTCCGAAACGGCATTGCTCAACCAATCATACAAAATTCAATATCCAACATGGTCTTCGTAGCTTAAGTCTAATATCAATACAGTTTCTCAGTAACCAAGGTGTGTTTCTGTGGGAGATGATAGTAAAGTACTGTGTTCGAAATGGTGCCAAAGGGCAGAATACATTCAGATTAGCTTAAATGGCTAAAAACCCTCATAACCACCTAAAATAACCTTGTAAGATGCAAGCTATTCACGTGCCTGGTCATCACCTACTAAAACCTGATGAAGGGGACCCTGCGTGCCCACGAAACGTTGTTTTTTGACAGTCTGCATCAATAAAGAAGATGGATTATTGACACAAGACACAGGTGTGCTGGTGACATTTACTATATGGTCATCACTAGAGACCCAGGTAATGTGCTTTTAGCTTGTAAGGTGAACACTCCCATAGGCCTGTCACTGGGACAGCCTCCCTGCTGACAACCAGCAGCTAAATAGGCTCAAGTTAAGTACCAGATATCAGACAAATTTGTGGCCAAGGCCAGGAAAAGCATCAAATCCAGATGAGTGGAGACTGTGGCAAATATAAGAGATAAGCATTGTTGCAGTAGGTAGCTAGAGGTTGTTTCCAGGTGTGACCATAACGTAGTGCCAACACCAAAGAAAGGAGAAACATGTAGCCAGGAAGCATAGAAGGGGTTAGGGACACTGGAGTTCAAGAAAAGTAAGGGCTGTGAACAAGTGAGGCCAACATCTGAAGTCAATTCAAAATACAGAAAGAGTAATTCCCATGAGCTAAGAAGCGTAGAAAAACGTTTTCCTTAAAAAGGAGCTTGACCAATCAAGACATGTACCAACACCAGTTGACAGGCAGGTGCACATATCTACGCTCTTGTAGAGGAACAGGATGGTAAAAAGCATATAAAAAATGTTGAATAAATTATTGGAGAACGAGAAGATACTCTGAAAGAACACCAGAGGAAACCATACCAGAAACAGCTGTTAGCATCATAGGCAGGGCTGGATTCCCACAAGACCAACTGAGGCCCGGCCTTGGGGCAGCAGGGAGTAGAGAGGCAGCAGGAGTGTGGAATTTCTATCTCCCGACGCCCAGGACATGCAGTTCCGGTCGCCGGGCGGGTAGTTGTTTTCTACATTTAGCCCTGCTTTGGGCAAGCAAGGCTAAATGTACAGTGGGGAAGCTGCTGCTTGTCTTGTACAAGTGATCTCGGCGATGCCGCCGAGATCACTTGTATGCAGCCTGCATACAGGGGGGCGTATTGAGGAACCTGGCATTGGGGCAGCAGAGAGAGTAAATCAGGCCCTGATAATAGGCCAGCAAGGATCAATTGCAGCCCACAGTTCAACATTTAACCATGAACTGGATGGCCGATGCCAAAGCACATGACCAGAGACTAGTACCACTAGAAGAAAATACAAAAGATACATCCTTGACTGGTATGTAGTTGTCTTTTGCAGAGGCCTATTTTCATGATGGCAAAGAAAAGACAGTGTGCTGTCAACATACTATCTTCAGGAGAAGTCTACAGATGGTGGTATGATTTATACATTTTGAGGCCATCACTCATGATCTGTTTCCGGCATGGCAGTAACTAGCTAGTATTATAGCTCTCAAAAAGAATACTGACACTGCGGCTGCCAGAAAATCTCATGAGGCATTGCAAGACTCTGACAATTACAGGCATGACTCTCAGAGGCATGTTTGGATTTGTACTTAAAGCACAGCTGGAGAGCCGGAGTTGCCCTCCCCTGGCCTACATTGTTTACGGAAGCTCACTAAGAGCTTCACTCAAGGCCTACGTGTTAGATCTCATTTAAGGAACCAACATGCCATTTACCAATATGACATCTGTCTCAAAAATGGATGCCCTCTTGGTTTTAAAATGTTATCTCCATAACTGGTTGATTAAATGACAGTAAAACCTCTCTTCCAATACTTAAGTCATGATGCTGGCTAGTCGTGATGGTACTTTTTGGATCGAAAAAAACTGAATAATGTATGAAGTGTCCTGGAAGGAAAATTATAATCTTTTTGTTCTCTGTTCACTGCAAATCACAATATTTGATTTAAATGAAGCCACTGATTCAGAACTGCGTATATTAGGCTGTAATTAGGCACTTATGTTTCATACAGCTGAGATTGTATTAAGATATTAATGACAGATTGCGTAAGTACGCTCTGCAGTTTTCTCCAATCCATTTTGCATGTAAATTTTACCCAGCTGTAGAGATTGCCAACTTGGTCTGTCGTAGCACTCTTATGATCGATTACTTCCCATATCTTTGCAAGCTTTAAAACAAAGGCTACTTTATGCAGTATGTATAGATGGCCACTCTTTCGATCCTGTAGATGGCCCTTTAAAACAGGGACCAGCTTATTAAAAGTAACTAAATGGAATATGAAAAGGACATTTCCATAAGGATTTTCCCTGCATTTCCTGTCCCGAGAGCTAAAACAGGAAGTAAGTAGAAATCTTAGGGTAAGACATATCCACTAACCCTGTTATGGTGACCAATGGAAACTGTTGGATTCCCCCTCATTCTGTTCTCAGAGAGGAAGCAGTGGTGTCTCTGAAGAGGTCCAGCACACCACCTGGGGAGTCAGAGCTAGAGCTCTCCAATCGGCTTAGGTCTGACCCAGCACAGGGTGTATTGGACCTCTGGAGAAAGGATCACTGTTTCCACACAGAAAGTAAGGGTCCTTCTCTACTGCATAGTGGCAGGGAACAGGCTTTTCAACTCAGGCTGTGGCTGCTTTCTAAAGGAAACAAACTGTAAAACTTTGCACACCTTTTGTTGTGATGCACCTGAGATGCATTTAGTCACATTGTTTTGTCTGATGAAGGGACCACACTGGTTCTGTAATGTTGCGATGTGTTGTGATAGCGTGTTCATTTAACATCTATAAAGTGCGGATTGATAATGTATACCCTGGTGTCAGGGCCGAATTTACTACTAGGCATGTGCCTACAGGCGCCCTCTATAGAGGGGTGACGTACAGGTACCTATTCTGCCTAATTCCCGATGTTGTGTCAAGATACAACACCGGTAATAGCAAGGTGGGTGCATTCTGCACAAAAGGCACCCTCCTGCTCCAAGACAAGTGGTGCCTACAGGAACCGCAGGCTTCCGCAAATGCAGGGGAAGGACCCCAGCGTTGCATAAGGCTGCCCTTTAAAACGCCTGTCTGATGCGGACAGGCATTTAGGACAGCCTTACACGACACCGGGGTCCTTCTCTGCATATGTGAAAGCTGCGGGGTCCCACAGCAGGTAAGGATGCTGGCTCAGGCTAAAAAGATTTCCATTTGTCCCTACAGGCACCTAAAATGGAAAGCCAGCCCTGCCCAGTGTGCCGGTGACCTCATTACCTCTATTGTCTTTGCGGCGCCATCTGCTTGCCATTTCAGCACCCACTGCAGTTGCAACCCAAGATACATCGGTCTTGAGTGCGATAGGCTATCTTTAACATTTGAAATGTATTTAGCTGATTTAAACTGAACATTCAAGTGGAATTGCCTTTGAAATTGTTTTTCTTAAATAAAGATTGTTGAATAGTAATATATGACAGTGTGCAGAGGGTTAATTATTCATATAAATGTTTATATTTGCCTGGCATGTACCTTTAAATTATCTGAAATGCGAATACTGCCTGACTCCCAGTCCATGTCATTGTTTCCACTGTTTGTTCTCCACAGACTTTGCTTTACTACATCGGCAATATCCCCATCTCTGTAAACAAGAATATATTCAATTCCTCTGCCCATTAGTTTAATCTGAAGACCAAAAATGTAAAACTGCTTGAAAAGATGTAATCAGAGGCGAGCACGACAGCAGGACCCTGCCGAAAACGATATCATAATTACAACAAATAAAAGAACAAAAACAAGCAATAAGCAAATCAATGTCCCAGGCAGTGAATAATCTCACAGTGGTACGCCGACATTAGCGTTTGTCATTTCAAGCAAAAATTAAAGTTTTTGGTTTTCATTAAAAGAAAAATCAGAAAACTCTAAAAAATTTGAATGTTGATGACAGTGTAATTTAAGAAGCCTGGGTAAACCATGCATGCTCCGAGCAAGCAAAAGCTTCCATCTTTCTCTTACGGTTAATTAATTTTAAATGCTAGCATACTTGGCTTTAGCATTTGGGGGTTAATGCCTGCCACTTGGCAAAGTGGAAAGTCACCATAAGTTGCAGGGCAGATCAAGAATTGGCAAGAATAACAATGGGAAACCAACGCCGGCTTCATTGTAATACAGTAAGTGTGCTGAAATGTACAGCAATGCCATAATGCTTTAAAAAAGTGTTTTTCAACCTGTGTAACCTCAGGACCCACATTTGTCCTTGGTCATCAAGTCACGATCCAAGTTGCACTGCAATGGAATGCACGGAATTAGGGTACACACTACAAAAAATGTTTTAAGGTCCACCTAGTCTCCCTTCCTTACAAGATCTGGAGTGGATCCTCAGCCTGGGGTCCAGTGTGGGCTGCTGTGCTGTGACGGAGCTCCATCCATATGTTCATTGCTTGTACAGTGACCTTGTGTGTCCTGTAGAGGTGCCGGGAGCCAGACTGTGATGTCACTCCGGTCCAGGCACCTCTACAGGACACATGAGGGAGCTGAAAAGCAATGCACGTATGGATGGAGCTCCCTCGCGGCCATACCCTCCATCCCACCCCACCTTAAGCTGACACTCTGCACCGAACAGAATATTTTGAATGGATGCTTGGCGAGAGACCTGACAGTGCTGTGCTAGGGGGAGGCAGAGGAGCCTCTCACCTAGAAAAGTGGAAAGCATGTGGCGATCCACTGAACATAAGACAAGCAAAACAAATGGCAAACGCACTCATCAGTTTGTTACAAGCTTTAAAGTAAGGTGCACATGGAAGGGCTTTATACAGGGGCTGGTGAGCGTGCTGGGAAACTTTTTGATGTTCCACTGAACATAAGGTCGCAACCCACTTTTGGGTCACGACCCACCAGTTGAGAACTAAGGCTTTAAAAGAAGGTTGTTCCTTTCATGGGAATTTAGAGAGGCTGTTAATTCTTAGAACATTAGGCTCCTCCTAAAGCCACGAGCTGGGGCATTTCAAACCCCACCCCTGGAGGTGCTGAAACCACATCCACTGTTACTACTTTTGGTCAATGACGTGCCCCTATTTCCTACATCCTGCCCAATCAAGTGTAATGAAAACTATATATCCACTGTAGGAGTTTCGTTGTTCGTTTTATCTTCAACAGCTAAGAGAAAAATCATTATGGGATTCCAAGTGACACTTTCAGGAGTTAAACCTTAAAAATACATTCAAGTACCTTAACTATTAACAAAAATGTATCTTATGTGTGTATCACTCGGCTGTAGATCCTGAAATCTTCTCTGAATTGGTGCTGACACCGTCCTTCCTTCTGGAAGGTGACTACGTTTGTTCCCCATGGTCCTTATATGTGTTATAAAGTAATCACCACTCCAAGCTTGCTCCTGTGATAGCCTATAAGTTCAATGCAAATGAGCTAAAGGTGACATTGTAGGACCACTACAGGGAAAAACATTGACATCTGGACATCTTTATGAGTCACATGGCCCCGTCACCGTGCTCCACTTCCTCTCATTTCCTTTCTACCTATCTCTGCCTCTTTACTTGCTCCTCTAAATTTCTCTTTTGTTCCTTGTTTCTCTTTTTCTGCATACCATTTCAGGGAAAGGATAAGCAAGCCCAAGTGTTTTTCACATTACTTTTATACACCCATCTCAGATGAAATTTCAACATGCTAGATGACATATGTCTAAATTCTCGCAGTAATGGGCTTTGTGGCCCCCTAATTTAGAAACCGAAGTTGCAGATCCCATCAATCCAGTTTGAATAACCACAAACCGTATTTTGCTTTTGTAAATAAAATAAAAAAATATTTACTGCAGGACATTGGCATATTCATGTTTCTATTTTGTTCTCTGTAATTGACAATTATAAACTCAATAAAAACGATCGAAATGAGAAAGTAGCGAGTGTGCTGCTCAGTTAGCGACAAGGAAGAGTGTTCGCCCATGGACTCACCTTGGATGGATTTTATGCAGTATGCTGATTTGTGAGGTACCTTTGCGAGTATAAGATATCACTGTATAATAAAGTTCCTTTGAAGATATCACACAGTGCTGGTGTGCTTTCTATTTGTTCTGTATAATTGTGCAAAGATTCCCAGTGTGGTGAGAGATGTAGAACTGCAGATATCAGTAATAACTGCAAAGGGGAGATATGAATGCATTTTTAATAGAGGTTCGTTTACAGCACGATTATATCCTTCCATCACTTAAGTGTTGACAGTTTGGTAAATGCTGGAGAGTTAAAGCATCAGTTTCTTCTACCTCTTGGAGTCTGCATTGTGCACTGTGCCCTATATGAAGGTCTCCTGCAATCCCTGGGCTGAGATCCTGGGTCTTTACACCTGCAGTGCACATTATGAGGAGCTCCTTCCATCCCTGTGCTGAGTTCCTGGGTTTGTACACCTGCTGTGTCCATTGTGAGGGGTTCCCACCATCCCTAGGCTGGGTTCCTGGGGCTGTAAAACTGCTGTACCCATTATGAGGTGCTCCCTCCATCTTTGCACAGAGTTATCAGGTCTGCACAACTACTATGCACATATTTTCCTGCATTGAGTTTTGTGGTCTTCACACCTACTGTGCCCATTAAAAGGAGCTTTGACCATCCCTGGGCAGAGTTCCCAGGTATTTACACCTGCTGTGTTCATTTTGAGGGGCTCCCACCATGCCTGGGCTGAGTTCCTGGATCTGTACACTTGCTGTGCTCATTATGAGATGCACCCTCCATCTCTGTGCTGAGTTTCCAGGTCTGCACACCTGCTCTGCACAGTATGAGGGGCTTCCACCATCCTTGCACTGAGTTCCCAAATGTGTACACCTGCTGTGCCTATTATGAGGAGCTCCCACCATCCCTAAGCTGAGATCCCGGGTCTGCACACCTGCCGTGTGCATTATAAGGGGGTCTTACCATCTCTAAGCTGAGTCTCCAGGTCTGTACACCTGCTGTGCCCATTATGAGGGCCTCCTACCATCGTTGTGCTGAGTTCTCAGATCTGCACACCTGCTGTGCCCATTATGAGGGGCTTCCATCATCCCTACCCTGGGTTTTGGGGTCTTCATATCTGCTGTGCCCATTATAAAGGGCGCCTACCATCCCTGGTGGGTCTTTATTTATTTTATATTATGGAGAATGGAGCAGAAGGAGGTAAGAACACACAAAAGTGGGTAGGAACACCCAAATTCCTAGGCAGACAGGAGTTAGCAATTATCACACAGAGATCTCACTCTTGAATACCCAAGAAATGTCTCTGACTGTGCCAATAGAACTTCACATTTCAATAAAGATAAAAAAGAAGTAAACAGTACGATGCATTGGGACCGACGCATCACCACAGTATCCGTCAGGGCACACTAGTGGCCGTGCGTTCAGTGCAGCTTGCCGGTGTGAATGGACCCTTAGCCCACCAGGCTCCACTTATTACTAAAAAATACTTTCTGGGTGGATGGCACTTTTTTGGTGGAGAAGAAAGCATTCAGATGGATTTTATGTAATAACACCAAGTGGCCATCAGAATAAAATACGAGTAACATCTTTTACCAATAGACAGAAGGGTCCGTCATTATCTGGATATACAAATCTGGCCGCACACTACTTGGATTTTCCTAAGATTGGATCTGTTATAGTAAGATGTTGTTCACAGGCCCACGTAAACAATTCATATCAACTCATATCAAACGACAACCCCCCCCCCAACATTATTAGCGAATGTTGCCGATCCATCAAATCACATCTAAGGCATTTCTTAGTGATGTGTGGCCAACTTTATAGTAAACAGCTTTTCCTGTGAAAATTATGAGAAACTTGCGTTACCATGGCAACTTCAGAAGTGCTTTTGGTATCCTCAGCCTACTACCACTGTTTCAAACTTGGTGTGTTATCTTTTTTTGCGTCGTGTATGTTTCATTTATACATGACGAACAGAAAAACATCGCTCTCCACGGCCCTTCGTTTGGAAGCCAGGCAACATGTCATGGCCACTCAGCTTCCTGATTGCCCAGGAAGCCGGTTCCACGCGGAAGCACCGGTATTGGTACTCAGTATGACTGAGTACTGAAAGCGAAATATCGGAAGTCATACCCTCCATTATTATCCAAAATGGGCACTCTAGTTCTGGTGACGCTGCTGACCTGGGATTTCCCTCACTTTGAAGGGATTTCCTCTTACTTCCTGTTGTAGATATCAGACATGAATTAAAGGGACATCTCCCCAATTGGAGAAAGATGGAAAAAAAATAGCTGACAGGGGTTACAATCCTCCCTTGCTATATACTAAACTAAAAAAAAAAGTTGGCTCCGGTTCTACTTTTAAGTCATTGCTGTAATGGAATCTGTGTTAACGGATGGACTGACCGGCTGCATCATATATGACATTACTGTATATATTTTGGTCAATAGCACATCTGTGCGGGTCCAGGTGTCCGCATTTGGACGTAAGTGCGGACACCCTGACCAGGACGGATGTGCAAGTTCGGGTGTGCAGATGACAACGTACAGCCGCGTCCCCCCATAGGGAAGAACAGCGTGCAATTACACAGAGCACATGTCCCTCCTGGGATCGGGCCGTTTACTGGCCTGCACGCCGCATGGACGTGTACGCCCCGTCTGAATTAGGCCTATAAGTGGAGTTAGGATTGCTGTGTCTAATTTCGGCTGTTTGCACTCTGGGACACGGCTGCCACGGTTACAATGGTAGACGGCGAGTGTATTGACTACATTTTAATAACCTCTCCATTCCAATTTTTCCAATCTATGCGGAATGTTTGAGGAATTGATTTCGTTCTGCTGCACTTGGCGCGCCGGGCGAGGTTTGCAGCTGCGTGTCTCACTTTTAGATTCAATTTGCCTCTTTTTTTCCCTTTATTTTTGGCATTTTAAATACAATTCAGCAGCGAAGACGCAGACACATTAGAAACAATACAAACTGTCATTATGTTTACAGAGAGAGGAACAAAAATATGAAGAGAAAGGAAACTGAGCCAGCGTGTCACATTACAACAAAGTAATCTGGAGCGCGATGAGTATATTTGTAAGTGACACAAAATGTTTTTTCATTCTAAAACAAGATTTCAAGTAGAATCGCTAACAATGAACTTCCTGCGTTTGTTCTCTTTTTATCTGTAAAGCGATATTAAAGTCAAACGGATTTTAAGGTATTTCAAATCCTGATGAAATCACTTACAATGGATGCCGCTCCCTGATGTTTAAAAGTTTCCGTTTCCTGCAGAATCAGCCGCACCCTTCCTTTTTAGGGTGACTCCTTTCCCTTGCAGGGTCCTATGGAGCCACCCCCTGTGTGTGCTAGTAAGCTGTGTGTTTCCACAAACACGCAGACATGGCAAGTTACTCCCCTGCTCCCTGCTTCTCTCTCCTCCTTCTGCTCTCTGCAGACTTCTCTCAAACAATGTAAAGACTACAAAACACTTCCCCTTATGTTAAGGAGATTAGGAGAGTGGGAAGTGCTCTAAAGTCATAGCCTAAAAACCTAGAGTGACAACACTGCCCCTTCATAGATAAAGTAGTATGACCTTGTCAGACTAGGACAGGAAGTATGTTATTAAGCGTTGTCCGGCTAGGACAGGAAGTATGTTGTTGAGCGTTGTCAACTTAGGACAGGGAGAATGTTGCTGAGCATTGTCAGACTAGGACAGGAAGTATGTTACTGAGCGTTGTCATCCTACAGCAGGAAGTATGTTATCGAGCATATACACCTTTCTGTGATGATTAATGCCCCATCCTCTACTTGCACACATACCCCCCGTCAATGTCATCTGTGAAATGCCAACACTTCCATTGGCCATACAGGGACAGTTGAATGGCAAAATGAGGTGGAACCACAACTTCTTATTCTTTACAGCCAAGGAAGGTGCCATCTTAGCCTCTATTTGGATTTTAGTTGCCATGGTGCTGCACATGTGATCAGCTATGACACCAAACATTTGAGGTCTACAGCTGAGAGTTGACATAAGCACACTGGCAACCTTGACAGTAATGTAAAAAGTAATGTTTTTTCTGAGACATTAAATTGGCGGGTAAAGACCTTACTTCTTCGCTGCATGAGTCTCAGGGCAATGTTGTAGAAACTATGGCCACTTGGTTCCAATTCAGAGATTCCCCTGAGGTCTCTCAAGTATGTCAGGATTAAGTCTCAGATCTTGACGCCGGCTACTGCTTGGTTTTCTCTGACCAGAGCCTGGGACGCTCCGATGATTCCTGGACCTGTAGTTCTGGGGCATCTCAAGGACGGGGATCTGATTGTTCTGATGTGTTTCTCTTTGTGTTGTCCAGCTGTGTACTTGCTTTCTATTCTTTGATCTTTCTTGTGTTTTCGGTGATTAGAGGCGTCCACTTGGTCTCGTGGATGGTCCCTTCTGGTTTGTTTAGTTTCTGTGTTATCTCTTCTGACTTAAACTTATAAAAAGCTTTGAGGGTTTGGGTAGGATCATATTGACACACCTGGAAGGAGAATGGTTGGCCTGAACTACTGTCTTATCTGTTGTGTTGGCTTTTCCACTGTACATAGGGCTATGGGCATAGATGAGGTGGTGTGTACGTGGATAGAGAACTGGCTACGGGAACGTGTCCAGAGGGTATCTGTAAATGGCACCTTTTCAGACTGGGCTAGTGTAATGATAATATACAGGGGTACGGGTACTCCTAGAATGAGATCCTAATAGGTTGGACTTGATGGACTAATGTCTTTATTCAACCTCAAATACTATGTAACTATGTAACATTCTGTGGGTCTGTTTCTATTGTATTATGTATGACCTGTGTAGGTCTATATATTTCTGTTTACTTTCCCCTGCCGTTGTTTCATGAATGAAGAATTTTGAAAAAAAAATGGTGGGAAAAGTTCCACTTTAATGCCTTTTATTTATAGTGAGACTATGATCCAAAGTCCTCCCCAGGCACAAAAGGAACTGGCTTTAATACAAGATTGACATCTCAAGGGAGAAGGAGAAAAGAACTTTAATTTCTAGAAGTGCACACATTTTTGTCCTACTGCAACATAACAGATCAGTCTACCCCAAGTGATAATTAGGTGGAGCCCTGTGAGTTGCATCAATGCAAGGCTTTTTCTGTGTCTAGGTTACTTCTGCAGCAAGATCTGTCCGCCATAATTCCCAACTCTGTTCCTGACAACTTGGGATTTTTAGGTGATCCGACCCACCTGTGTGTCTTACAGCTTCTCCTGTTATATTCTCCATAATATAAAATAATACAGATATCCAGCAGGGATTGTTCATCAGCAGGGAATCATTCCGAATTGAGAAAGCTGGCCAGATGACCAGTGAAATCTCTTCAAGAAAAATACAGCAAATCTAGTTGCTTTGATTTATTTTTTACGGATATACCCAGACCTGGATGAATGAGAACCTCCACAGACATCCATCATGGATGTTGGGTGCCCCTCATAATGGGCACAGCAGGGGTGAAAACCTGTCAAATCAGTGCAGGGATCTCACCAACAGAATCCCCACAGATAGAAGATACTGTCACGAAGTTTAGCTCTCCATCTTCCCAGAAATATCAGATTTGGGTGAGCTGATCTGGTTACAATTCTTTTTCAGTCAATGACCTGGAGCAAACACGCAGAACAGGAAAAGTCAGCAGAAGTCAAAATTTCTAATCTGCATAAATGTCAGTGACTCAAATACTATTAAACATATGGTATTAGCATGAGATCTAATGTTTTAAGGTGGAGAGGTCAGCAATCGTAGCCTCAATGGTTCCTTAATATAAGTTGTATTTAAAGCTCAACTCCTGGCAAAAAGTTTTTTTTCTTCCAACACACCTTTAACTTATCCTGATAGGCTTTTGTTTCCCCTTAGCTTGTGAAGTCACCTAATTTCCCCCTCTAGGTCCTTCACTGCCACTGCTCCTGAATGAGGGGACCATGAATCCAGCTGTGCAATGGAGTTTGAGACAGCAAGTCCCCTTCACCCCCCTCGGCTGACGTTGGCCCTTTTCTGAATCCTGAGAGGACCCTGGCCAATGCACATCCAATAGAAAGTGTGCACATCATACAGGGACTGATGTGGACACCTCAAGACAGACCCAACCGGGAAGTAAACAGAAGAGAAGACTCTGGACAGAGGTGTCATGTGACTATGACTAAGGCATCAATATACTTTGTTGCATCAGCACTCAGGACTAATCTGAAGACACAATTTCCTGGTGCTTTCTTAGATACTCATTTGATTCACTACTATCACCCTTGAAGAAGGGGGAGACAAATCCCCTGAAATACATTGGCTGTATTGTTTCACCAATTACGAATAATGTCTGGAATCAAAATATTTTATTGGCACAACTTTTTAACTCAGGAATCTTCTTATCGAATATGAATAATGTCTGGAACCAAAATATTTTGGTTTCAGACCAAACTTTTTCTGGTACCAGGACATATGGTCACAATTAACTTCAATCAGAGAACTACAAAGATGGAGCTTAGAGACTCTACGAAAATATTCTGGCTCTGGCCAAAATATTTTGGTTCCAGACCAAACCTTTTCTGGTACCTCTAGGAGTTGAGCTGCCCAGGACAGCTTCCTCCTGCTGTCTCTGCCTTACAGGGATGGAGACAATAGACAATGGATCCTGAGAAATCTTCCTTTTTTTTAACCTGCTGTTGTACCTGCAGGAGTTGAGCTGCCCAGGACACATGGGCAGCTCAACTCCTAGAGGGCAGCTCAACTCCTTGAGCTGCCCAGGACATATTCTCTACCTCTAGGAGTTCAGCTGCCCAGGACATATGGTCACAATTAACTTCAATCAGAGAACTACAAAGATGGATCTTAGAGACTCTACGAAAATGCTGGAATTCTATGCAGCCCTGCCACGAACAACAAACATTTTTCTACACATGTAATGGGTCAAGGTAGATGTTGAAAGATTGTAAAGCCGCCCAGTTCTAATATTCGTAACCCAACCACCACTGTTAATACATTTATTTTTTAAATGCAAGTAATGTAGGTTCCCAAATTTGACTTGAGTGACAGAGAGATGAGGTCATCACTGCACTGCTTCTCCTTTCACTGCCCAGCCACAAGCTGGGGGTGGGTCTTACATGACCTGGGGTCAGAGGAAGTGGATTGAATGATGCTGGCCATCTAGTGGCAGAAAAAAGGTGCTGCAAAGGAAATCTCTGGAGGTGAATATTGCAACAAAAGCTGGTTGATTTATCTTTTAATGGGCTATTCATTTTTATCTTGCTACTTTTGGCTTTACCAGTATCACAAAATCTATATTGCAGGCTTCTGACAATTACCGCGTGGTTTTGTCCAAGTCAGGCAGAATTGTTAAATTTTAAAAAACGCAGAGTACAGGAGGTTCTATACAGCTGAGGAGCAGAGGAGAGACAATTATTCTAACAACACTGACACACTGGGGTCAGTTACCGGCAAGCGGAGAGACTCACCAGCCTTCAACTGGCATTACGTTCAGAACATAGCTCATATCGGCTCCAATGCTGATTTTCTTTCTAAAGATATTAAGCCCCCCCCTGACATCTCCAAACTGATGGTGTATATAGCATTTTTTCAGGGGCCCCACTGAATCTCTGTCAGGTCTGAATGGAAATGACAACACACATTTTAAATGTCAGGGGATGCTCGGTGCTGATGAGAGAGCGATGCATTTCTGCCTGGTATATCTTGGAGAGGAAATTGTATTAGCTGTTGCCAGGGTCAGGGGTTTTGTTGGCTGTAAATTCTATTACATACAACACTCCCAGTGATATATAAAAATAAATTGATAGAAATTTATGATTTTTTTTTTTGCTGTTTGTAACTGGTTCTTCTAGTGGAGGGTCAAAAGAAGCGAAAGACACATACAGTACATCAAGTCATAGACATGTTTTGTTTTGCTAACTTAAAGGGCAAGTCCACCCAAAACCAGCTTTTTTGTGTCTTGGTAAATGTGGGTTAAACCAAATGGCGGGTTCTTATATTGGGGACTCATCACTGAGATCTTTGGTTTGCACATCTTCTGTGGCTATATTTAAGGCTTCCCACTCTTCCTGTTGGGTGTTTTTTTTATTTTATTTTATATTTTGGATAGTGTAACAGAAGGAATTAGAACATAGAGGACCATGTAATGTTCAATCCTTATATACACTGATCAGCCATAACATTATGACCACTGAGAGGTGAAGTGAATAACATTGATTATCTGGTTACAATGGCACCTGAAAGTTGGGGGGGGGGGGGATATATTAGACAGCAAGTGGACATTTTGTTCCTGAAGTTGATGTGTCGGAAGCAGAAAAAATGGGCAAGTGTAAGGATTTGAGCAACTTTGACAAGGGCCAAATTGTGATATCTAGATGACAGATTGGTCAGAGCAATTCCAAAATTGCAGCTCTTGTTGGATGTTCCCTTATCTTCAGTGGTCAGGACCTACCAAAGGTGGTCCAAAGAAGGAAAACTGGTTAACTGGTGACAGGGTCATGGATGGCTAAGGCTAATTGATGCACATGGGGAGCGAAGGCTGGCCCCACCTCACAACTACAGGACTTAAAGGAGTTGCTACTGATGGCTTGGTGTCAGATACCACAGCGTACTTTCTGAGATCGAGTGGAGTCATTGCCG
>NW_017306484.1:461719-463216 GCF_000935625.1 Nanorana parkeri
TTTGGAAATTGCGGCAAGGTGATGTCAGGTGACGTGGCGACTTGGTCCATTGGGTTGGTCCAAAGGACGAATACAGCCCTGTTGCCTGACATCACCATGCCACGATTTCCAAATTGTTTCCATGTTGAAGGGAGCGCTCACCTCCCCACAGGTGAGTTCTACATCTCAGACCTTTTGCCCCTTTTCCACCTGAGTCATTGCATTAGGTTGTGGCGCTTCAGTCTCCTCTTTTGTTCTAGCTATATGGTTTCAGCCCTGATGGAGGATTATCCCCTGAAACGTGTTAGCATTCATGCTCTAGTCTCAATACTGTATCCATTCCCTTAAAAACAAGTTTGATCCTCTGTAATCTTTATTAATCACAACGGTGTGCTTGTTCCATTCCAAGCTAACTTACCAAATACTATAATAGTACATGAAATAGGCATGCCTTAGATGATCACCCGCACTCCGCGCTCCCTTCCTGGTACAATGTGACGTGGAATGCAGGAGTGTCAAACCCTCCTTCTGTTTGTTTTCCTGACAATAGATGCAAGCTGATAAGAGATGGAGTCTACATCTGTTTTGCAAAGCAGACCTCATTATCTCTCGCAACGTCTGTTAAGTACAATCTCGGCGGCATCCATTCTCCTAAAAGCTGCCTCCGATTTGCAAGTAAAGTAGGGGGACTTGTCAGAGGTGCGTTAAGCTGCCGTCTGCCATTTGCATTCCTTGAAGTGGCAGGGAAAATTGCGATGCTATCTCGGCGTGCTTGCGTCGCGGCGGTAAAGCCCCGGGCCGTCGCGCACAGACAACAAAGGAATTCATTTCTCACCATGCGCAAATGTATTTGTTTAGGAAAACACAAAGCTAATTTGTTGTCTTTGATCTTTCGGATTTGTTTATGCAGGTTAATGAAAATACAATTAGTTTTCCTCGAAATGCATTGCAAGATAATAAAAAAATGTCTGCCTTATCTTTTTTTTTTTTGTGCTGTTATTTGGAGTGAGCGCATTGCAAATGAACACAACATAGGAATAAATATGCCAGTGTGTGGTGAAAACATATTGTGCTAATTTGAAGAGCGAGGACTACAAGAATACTAATGTAGCTCAAATAAAACAAGCCATTCGAACGCAGAGGCAAGACCCGGCACAGGAGCGAGCGCACACTTCCAATACAGAACAGGATTTAATAAAATCGCACAAACTAGGGGCAAAAGGCTGCAAATCCGAATCCCAACTGCACTTATGGAGCACACCACAGACGTAACTAGTAACCTCAGGGCCCCGGTGCAAGAATCCATGAAAGGCCCCCCCCCCCCAAAAATGGGATACATTTATTTTTAAAAACAAACAAAAAAAATTTAGAAAAAAAAACCCACTCCCCTCTTCCATTTCTCCAACTCCCCATTATCTCCCCAGCTTTCCGCTCCCGGACCCCACACTCTCCTCTTCCATGTTCACAGCTTCCCCTCATCTCCCCCTTCACGTCCCCAGCTTTCCGCTCCCGGACCCC
>NW_017306484.1:464290-528115 GCF_000935625.1 Nanorana parkeri
TCTCCTCCTTCATGTCCCCAGCTCCCCATTATCTCCTCCTTCATGTCCCCAGCTCCCCATTATCTCCTCCTTCATGTCCCCAGCTCCCCATTATCTCCTCCTTCATGTCCCCAGCTCCCCATTATCTCCTCCTTCATGTCCCCAGCTCCCCATTATCTCCTCCTTCATGTCCCCAGCTCCCCATTATCTCCTCCTTCATGTCCCCAGCTCCCCATTATCTCCTCCTTCATGTCCCCAGCTCCCCATTATCTCCTCCTTCATGTCCCCAGCTCCCCATTTTCTCCTCCTTCATGGCCCCAGCTCCCCATTTTCTCCTCCTTCATGTCCCCAGCTCCCCATTATCTCCTCCTTCATGTCCCCAGCTCCCCATTATCTCCTCCTTCACGTCCCCAGCTACCCATTATCTCCTCCTTCATGTCCCCAGCCTTGCAGAAAAGCTAATAAGAAAGAGTTTCCTGGTTCTGCCAGGGCTCATACTCTCATACTCCCTACACAGCTACCTCCTCTTGTATCACTTGCCCCTCCCTTTTAGATTACAAGCCCTCACAGGCAGGGCCCTCCTTACCATCTTGTCTTGAATTGTATTGTAATGTCTTCCTTATATTGAAAAGCGCTGTGCAAACTGTTGGTGCTATATAAATCCTGTATAATACTAATAATAATAAATAAGCCAAAATATATGCAGATTAAACCTCAGTTTTTTTTATTTTTTTTTAAAGCCTGGTCTGACCTGCTTTTACAATGCCCTCCAAGATATGTCACAAAATGTTAGAGATGGGCAGATGATGAATAGTCACAGATGATGAATGACAGATGATTATAAAGATGACAGACACTTGGTAAGAAGAGGACAGCTGAAATTGGAACCTTTCTCTGCCTCTCCTTGGTTAAAGTTCCCACCTCACTTTTCCGAAGCAATGGCCCTGGGCTTTTATTTGATGATCAAAAAAAAAAGCCGAAAAACAGACAAAGTGCCTCATCCTCATAAAAGATGTATTAGTTTATTGTACAAAAAAGGTAACATAGAAAATGAATCACACGCCATTCTGTAACAAGACACAATTGTATTATTGTCAACACAAAGATGTTACCGAGCTGAAGCAGTCAATTTCTTTTATTTTTTTCATGCTGTTTTCAGCTGGTTTACGTATTCATAGGAGGCATGATCTAGTTTCAGCCATGCTTCAGAAATTGTGAAACCGCAATACAATAAAAAATACATACATTTTTTTTTTTTTAATTACATCATTCCAAATTGCAATGTAAATGGAAGCAGCATACGTAGATTGGGTACACTTCCCTTATTTTATGGTGGAGCCCTGCTGTGCTACCACGCGTCCCTGCTCATTCAAGGTAAAAAATCTGCTTTTATTAAAAATCTGGAAATGATGACAATTAATGGCATTTGGAAATTTGACAAGTAATTGCCACTAGACATGTGCGATTCGTTTCGTTCCGAATTGAAATTCGGACGAATTTTCGGAAATTCGGACATTCGTATCCGAATTCCGAATTACAGACATAACGATGCAAACGAATCCGAATTTCCATTTCCGAAATTCGGTAGCGTTAGTACGAACGTACGTTTTCTGTTCTTATTCGTTTCTTATTCGTTTCGTTCGTTGGAGCAAAGTGACATAGAGAAGGAGAAAAATATTTTTTCCCCCTCAAATGTCACTTTTGCTGCAAACGAACGAACGAAACGAATAAGAACAGAAAATGAAACGAACGTTCGTACTAACGCTACCGAATTTCGTCCGAATCCGAATTCCGAATCCGAATTGACTTTCACACCCGAATCCTGAAAAACGAAATAACACAAATCCGAATTTAAAACGAAACGAAACTAAACAAATTTTTTGGCAGTGCACATGTCTAATTGCCACTTTTAGTTTAATAATATTAAAGGAGAACTATGAGGTGAGTGATTTTCACTCAACCTCATAGTTCGAGTCGACGTGTGAGAATGAAACTGTCACACGTCGGCTCAATAGATCGGGAAGTGAGCGAACGCATACCGTCACTTGCTCACTTCTCGATCGTGTCCCTGTAGAGAGCCGTGACTGATCATGTCCCAGCAGGGATTCCCCCCCTCCGATCCTCCAGCGCTGAGAGGGGGAACGGACGGGGGAGGGGGCGGGTACAGCTGGCTCTGCCTCTAAATAGGCAGAGCCAGCTGTCACGCGATATACTGAGCTTTGGGTCTAGTTAGTATATGTCCTCCCGTGACCCTTAAGAGAACTTTGGGGAAAAACACTTATCCCATAGTTCTCTTTTAAAGAAGAACTTGTGGCAAATCACAGACCCTAAGGTTGTGTTATCAGCTGAAAATATTGGCCCTGAGGTCATTTGTATTTTGTTTGTGTTTGTATACTATAAAATCCTGTTAATTAAAAAAATGATTTTAATTTAAAAAAATTAATAAACCAATTAAAATGTATAATACGTTAAAGAAAATAACTGCATATCTGCAGTGTGAGGCCCGTCTAAGGTACTGCTGTCTCTAGACGGCTAGTCTGATGAGATTTGATGATGCCACTTCTGTACTCCTCACTGTTCTCCTTGCTGGAGAGGAAGTTGTACCTGATGATCTGCAGTTGAAGAATCTCCCTGCTTCTGCTTCATTTATTCTGTGGATCTATGCTTCCCCCCATCTTTATTATTCTTTCATCAGTCATCAAATCACCATTCATCGGGGGGGAGGGGGAGACAGCTTTGACATCAGGAAGCAAAGCCCTGCTCCTCTACCAAGAGGGCTGCCTCAGAGTGCAGAACAAAATATGGTGAGTAAGTAATGTGAAAAGATCAGCTGCAGACAAGTCATTTGCCCTCTAACTGCTTTTTATGAGCACATCCTTTGGTGTTAAGATCTTTTTTAACATAATTCAACACATATATGAATGCCTAAAATGAGCCTTTAACATGTAAATCCCCCTACCAACACTACAGATTTAACCCTTAAGTGCACTGAACTGTAATCCACTCTCACCCTACATAGATTAATACTTACCTGGATCTGATAACCGCAGCCTTTGGTGTTTGTTTACATCCAGTGTGGAAGTCTCACTCTCTTGGCCATGCCTGTGCATTAAAGACTTATGGAGTTTTATGGGGCCGTCTGCCTTTGTGCCTGGCCTTGGTATGCAGACATAGAAGTCTATGGAGCTGTAATGTGCAGGTATGGACAGGAGAGTGAGATTTGCGCGCTGGATGTAAACAAACCCCAGGAGGCTGCAGCCATTGAATTCAGGTAAGTATGAATCTTCTACCTGGTATTTTCTTAGGCTCCAAGTGCTGAGCAGAGAAGTTGGGGTGTGATGGAAAGGCAAGTACAGTATATGCAGGGGACGTGTAAATTAAAGCAAACGTTCTTCTGGCTGAATGAGCAAAGCACAGGTTTACTTTAACTTGTTTTTAACATGAAAGTATGGGTTACTGTACTGCACACAGCTCTATAGCTTATTAAATATGTATAAGAGTTTACAAAGATAAAGTCCATGCAGAGATACTACGGTCTTCCAAGGGTAGAGTGCTACTATTGCTCATAAAGGAGGGGTGGGGGCTTCCATTAATTTAATCAAAATTAAAGAGTTCCTGTCACCAGTCCATTCATTGTAAAAACAATCTTTCTATTAGAATATATGGCCAAAATTGTATTTATGCATTTTAATTACCTGTTAAAGCCTTTAAAGGTGCTTTTCACTCACCTCATAGTTCTAGCTGACCTGTGACAATGAGACTGTCACAGGTCGGCTCAGTAGATCGGGAAGTGAGCGAACAAATACCGGCATTCGCTCACTTCTCGATCCTGTCACGACTCTCTGCCGTGACAGGGGAGGGGCTGGATTCCCCCCTCCCCGCTACTATCCTCCAGCGCTGACTGGCGGAACGGACAGGGAGGGGGTGGGTACAGCTGGCTCTGCCTCTAGATAGGCAGAGCCAGCTGTGACTCACGCAGCTGGGCGGATCCAGACATAATTGTCGGGACCAGTTTCAGCTGCGGCGTCTCAGTATACCGCTAGCTGTAGCTCGCGGTATACTGAGCTTAGGGTGACGGGAGGACGCTAGTTTGTGTTACCCTTAGGAGAGCTATGGGGAAAAGCCCTAACCTCATAGTTCTCCTTTAAGTGACACTCTATAGTGTTCCCCTTCACTCCTCTCCCGGCAGCTACATAAAAGGTTATGTAGGAATGTGAAGGGAGGGGCAGAGGAGCTGGGACATCAAATTAGTAACTAGCAATTAGACACACCCAGGAAAAGCTATGACATGCAAGCAGGGAGGGGGCTGTGCTAGGAAATTGACTAGTCAAACTTGTTAGTATGTTCAGAGACACATTGCAAGTTAATAATACATTTATGGAAAGCAAAAATGCTAAAAGTAATCATTTGAGAACCTTTTTTACTTGCAATTTTTTAAAGTTATTTAACCTGCCTGGCAGTCTGATTATGTCAGTTGTTGTTTTATATTGTAGGCCTGTAATTCTTAGGGATAACTCACTTAAATCTGTCCAAACAAGAGTCTAGTAGACATCTTGTATGTCTACTACATACAAGTATGATAAAGTTTGAAACACGAAATCATAAATTATAACATAATAAATAATTATAAAAAATAATAATACATTTAATTCAATAATGTAATCAAACCAAAAACACTGAAATTTATCCAAACAAGGGTGCAATATTACTAGTCACTGTAATACTAGACACTGCATATTGGTTTAGTAAACATCCCGGGTATGAATTCAGTGTCTGATGGCGAATTTCCCCCACGAATCGCTATCGCTCAATTCTGCAAGTGATTCTAAATCACTATCGATGTTTTCTAGATGGTCTTAAACCGCTTTTGACCTAAAGAGACGCTTTTTGGATGCCATGGACGTTCTCAAGTTTCCAGGCAGAAAGAATGGTAAAAGTGCAGGCAGGGCACTGGACAAAGCTCTAGGGACAAAACTGAGGTGAAATGGGTTGATACAGTAATGTAATCATAACAGATTACAATGTACTGTGTGTATGTCATGTTTTCACTTTTGAATTTGCCGCCAGGTTCCGCCCCCTGCGACGCATCGGCCGGAGGACACAGCGGGAGGACCCCAGTGGCTCGTAGGGACAAGGTAAGTGACACTACAGTGTAATCGCAAGTGTGGCTTTGGTACTGAAAATTAACCCCGAGCCACACTTTGGATTACCGCCAGGGAGGTTAAACAGCACCAGCACAAGATGGCCACACTTCTGAATAGGTCTGCAGTCATCAACACCAAACAAGGAGAATCTTAAAGGGGTTCTAAACCTAGCATGCAGTAGATACAGGCAAGAAGTGTAAAAAAAAAAAAAACCGTTTAAAATCATTTTAAACTTACCTCGTTATCGCCGCTCGCTCCCGCGCCGAGAATGAGGAACTGCTCGTACGGCCGCAAAGGATCTTGGGGCGGGCGCATGCGCAGTTCCAATTCTCGGCCCGGAGACGAGCAGAGACGCAAGGTAAGTCTGAATCGGAGACACCGCTGGATCGGAGAGACAGAGCAGTCAGCGCTGGATCGGAGTGACGTCACACCGCTGGAGGGCAGCGGCGTATTTAATGCTCCAAATCAGGACACAAGCACCGAAATCAAGCGGCAATATTCAGGTAACGCATTCAAGATGAAACAGTTTCATATTTATTGGATTTGTTTATTGTCCTGTCTTATGAAAGGAACCTAATTCTATAAACTGAATAAGGTATTTAGCCCAGAGCTTGAATAAAATAACATGCTCCCTAATGTGCCTTTTTTTTGTAACCGCATGACTTCTGCAAAGAGAGGAAAATGGGCCAACAGATTGAGAAGTATAAATGCGTTTTTTCTAAAGAAATGAACCCACAGAGTCATAAACCAGCCACAGGCTTTAAAAAAGGGGGATTAGCATCATAATTATGTACCTCGTACTAATGTAATCGTGTCAGTGGAAACAATATCAAGACTTTTATTCAGGAAATGTAAAAAAAAAAAAAAAATCTTCAGGAAGTATATCTTAAACCAAAACTTTTTTTTTTTTGTTAAAGTTAGAAACAAACTTCAATTTCTAAAATGTTTCTTCTTGGGTTTAGATATGCTGTAAATTAAAGGAGAACTATGAGGTGAGTGATTACCACTTACCCTTATAGTTAGAGCCGACCTGTGACAAAGAAACTGTCACAGGTCGACTCTATAGATCGGGAAGTGAGCAGAAACATGCAGCCGATCGTCTCCCTGCAGTGAGCGGTGACTGTCAGTCAAGGCTCTCCGCATGGATTCCCCCCTCCCTTCTCCGATCCTCCAGTACTGACTGGAGGAACAGACAGGGGAGGGGAGGGGCGGGCACAGCTGACTCTGCCTCTAGATAGGGCCAGCAGTCACTCACACAACTGGGTGGATCTCGACAGTATTGTCAGGATCTGTCCTGGCTGCGGCGCTCTCAGTATATTGCGGGCAATAGCCCATGATATACTGAGCTTTGGGTCACGGGAGGATGTTAGTATATGTCCTCCTGTGACCCTAAAGAGAACTATGGGGCAAAACACTTACCACATAGTTCTTTTTTAATGTATATAATATGTCTGGTTCCCGCTTTGACTAGATTAGCAAATTTAACCCTGTGAATGTATTACATTTTAAAGTTCAATTTTTGTCTACATGCGCTTCAGCCATGGCTTCATGGTATTTCTTATCAAGGGTTTTCTGATGGTGACAACAGAAGAAAATACCTGCATAATGTGCATTTTAGTTACTGGTTTAGTTACTAGTTACTGGATTCACCCTCCCTATTTGTCCTTGTGGCCACTGTCATTAATAGGAAATTAAATAGGATATATCAAAACTTTTGATGGTCGTTTTCCACCCATTAACATCATTTCTTTTTTTTTTAAATTGCTAAAAGATTACTGAGTCTCCCTAAAGCCTAAAAATCTAAAAAAGAAATGTTAATGTCCACAATTTTCATGTTATCTACTTTAAGGACATTTCCATAATAAGCCCACCGGAGGCTGAAACTACAGATAACAGAACTAAAAGAGAAATGAAAAGGAATACAAATGCGGTTTCATTATGTAAAGTTAAGTCATGGTCGGTAAATAAGTAAGAGTAAAAGTAAATACCGGGTCCTTAATTTGCTGGGTCCAAGGACAGTTGCACCCATTGATTATCGGAGGTTATGACCTGCTTTACGTTATACACTATGGTTGGTAAATAAGTATAAATACAGTAAGTAGGAGTAATGTGTACATTTTGGGTCCCTGATCTCCTGGATCCGTGGACAGTTGAACGCATTGATTGTTGTAGGTTTTCACCTGTTCTACATTATACAGTATGGTTTGTAAATAAATATAAATAAGTAGGAGTAATGGGTACATTTTGGGTGCCTGATCTCCTGGATTCAAGGACAGTTGCACCCATTGATTGTCCGAGGTTTGACCTACGCTACGTTATAGAGTTTGTTGTTTAGATGCTCCTCAGCAGTCAGTGTGATCCCCACCACTTCTTCCTCTTTCTGAGGCACTAGGTGGGGTCCCGATTTCTCGGCAGTTGGATCAACCAGAAACACTGACGGTCGCTAAAATGCAGCTGTGCCAATTCTGCCAATAGGCCTTTGATGCAGGCTCCATTGACTGCCACTGGATAATGGACCCACGGCATCAAGTGGACTCCCTCAGGACCTCCTAGGTGGGGAACATTGTAGAAGTGAGTCAGCTGAGGTGGATCTACCCTCTGAGGCAAGCTTTTGTGTCTTTTAGGGGCCTTTAGTGTCCTTTTGAGGCATTTTAGGATCTTGTTAATTTATGTTATGGATGTGTTACAAAAGATTGCTAATGGTAGCCATATGTACAGTTCTAAATCTTATTACAACCTCTAGATGTGAATTATGAGATTTGATATGCACAACATACTTACAGAATAACAGATTATAATCAAAAATACAATACCAAATGCCTTTGGATAGGAGACAGTGTGCAGTTGATACTCTTAAATGCCTGTCAGCCCTTGGTGTCACTAAAGGATGATCATTCATTGATGTTCATTACGGAATGTAACATTTCCCAGAAAAAAATACATCTCCCTCCCGGGGCTATGGTAGCATTCTGAGATTTCATATAGACCTGACATTTTGGTTACACTGAATGACCTTTCCGAAAACCAAGGAAAAAAGGCCAGCTGAAATGACCACAACTTTGTTCACTCTTAAATATGAATACCTGAATAATGATCTGCTCTACTTACAGGAAGCCTGCCTACAGTCTATGATATACTGACAATGGGACCGATTTATCAAGAGAAGACATCAGATTTAATTTTTTTCTATTTCCATTGTTTGTTCCTATCAATGAAAAAAAAAGTTATTCTTTTTTAAGGACCACTAGTCAGTGGGAAACGAAAAAAAAAACGTCAGTGTGTGCTGATGGTGAGGGGGGGGGGAGGGGGGTATGAAAATAAACCTTCATGGGAACAACACAGGTTTGCTTTAGGGCCCATTTACCCCATAGTGTTGCACTAAACATGTGGGACATGCGCATTTAGCGCATACTATTGCACAGTGCATAATGCTGTGTGCTAGGTGTGCTAGTGTGTTGTGCTGCCATTCATTCTGAATGGCAACCCACCGCACCCCCCAGTGGATGTGTTGTGCAGCGTCAGGTGACGCATGATATCACAATAAAATGCATTGCTGTGCAGTGACAAAAAGTAGTACATGCATTACTTGATTTAAGCACACAACACAATGCTTGTCACTGCAATACTGCTCGTTAGGTGGGGGGGGGGCTGCAATGCATGCCCTCTGTGAAGTGCATTGTGGTGCTATTGAGAATTAAATGGCATAAATAAAACAGAGCTACATATAAGTGTGTCATTTGTATCTGCCTAAAGTTCTACTTTAGGTCAGTTTATTAAAGTATGTCTGGAGTTGGAATCAGCACTATACTTCCTTTATAACGGATATTGCTGATCCCATGGTGAGATTTTGCAGCAGAGGCAAGAGGTGGAGACCTCAGTCCTGTCAGAGGTAGCAGAAGCCATGCATGTTTGTGGTCTTCATACCAAATATGCAAATTGCACTTGAGAACCTCCAAGGTTGCTGTTAACTGAATCAAGCTTATGGTTAGGTTTCTTCATATGAAATATCCTAATCAGAACAACTGGTGTATCCAGAATCCAGAAGGGTCATGGAGCAGAGGCCAACTCTGTTAACTGTTAAAGTTTCCTCTGTATCAGAACGTCCAATTAAGGTCATATTATATTTTGCTCTCCTGTGATCTGGGACTGTAAAGGTCTAACATGTAGCATGGAGTGCACTCTAATTATTGTGTATCTCTATTGCTGAGTAAAGTTAAATTATTGCAACCATCCATGTGGAAGTAACAAGCCTATGTTGTTACATTGCTGCAAAAGTGTGGTGCCTCCAGCAGTTGTATGGGCAATGCAAATGTATTAGTGTTTGTTCACTGTGTATTGCCATAGTATATTGTTCTGTTATGCTGTCACCTTGTGGTCTTTGTTTTATTAGACATAAAAACAGGCTGATAAGTCATTCCTCTGCTCTCCGCCATGCGTCTTGACAATATTTGTGAATGCAGAGCAACTGATTGGCTCAGACTACTGCCCTTCCCTCTCCCAATCTGCTGTACATAGGAAAAAAAGAGGCTAAAATCAAGTCAAATTCAAGTATTTAAACTAAATATATATATTTTAATCAAAAATACAAGTTCATATTTAGAGTGTTTTGAATATCTTCCTTGAGTTGCACTTTAGGTTCTAGGCTTGTTTTGTGACTGGCAGCTTGTCCCCTAGTACACCGTGTCTCCAGCCCCTCCATCAGCTTCCTACTGTTCCCACAGCTAATGCCTCCTATGGGACCAGCTATGGGGCCAGCTAAGAGCCGTCTTCACGGCTTCTGTCAAAAAATGACAGTTTGAGAATATTATCCAGTGTTTTACTGTGTATTCTAGTGGAAACTCAGCAGTGGGGAAGATAAAGTCTCGTCTTTGGCGATGGCTTTGTGTAGGAGATAGGAAGAAAATATATTCTTCCGTAGCAAAAATGTTTAAAGGCCGCCCTCACAATATTAGCGGCATAATTGTGGAAACCAGGCTAATTGTAAAGCTTTGGCTTCGAATGAAAGCTGCTAATAGTATTCTGTAAACGGCCTTGAGACGGAGATGAACTCTGCAAACAGTTATTTGCATCTAAAACGGGGTCCCTAAAGGCATGTTCCGTTTTGTTTATGAATTTATAATTTAACTCTAAAAAAAGTTAAATGTAATAAGCGGACTTGCTCTCCAATATTTGTCCTGCATGTTGCTGGGCAAGCAATTTAAGAGGTGCACTGACCTTCCTATTGTCAGACCTGAGAGTTAAAGAACTATAGCCTTAACTTAACTTAGTTCCCCTGCAAAGTCCACGTGCCAGTGAAGTCAATGTCATGCAACTTCCTGTGATGAGGTGACAACCCTGCGGCACTGCTCCTGAATTCAAAGCAGCATTGTCACCCTTATGTTCCTTGTAAAAAAAAAGAACAAAAAAAGCGCACAACCGAAAAGTCCAAGCTGGCAGTGGGGGGTCAAATTAGGGCTGGGAGTGCAGTGTGCAAGCTCTGTATGAACAGGGAGAGGTACCCTGTGATGACAAATATATAGGTTGTCTTCTTATGTTCCTTGTGCCAACCTGCGCTACAGTGGAATGAGAAGACATTGCAGGGGTCATGGCAATCAGCATTATCACTGATTTGTAAGCCTGTAGCTGGTCAATCAGCAGCTGCCAGCACCTAGCCTTGCCCACTGCTATCATGATTGGTAACGCTGCTAAAACCCACCTACTGTGAGCTTCTGTGCCTTGGAGTGGGAGCATGCAAGGCAGAAATGTTGGAGGATATCGTCTTTGAGAAGATATATAAAATGAAGTAGTTAGAGATAGGGAGTTATATTTTCAAACTCATAGTAGATGTGACCAACAAGCATTTCCTTGCCTTCTTTTATCTACAGTGATAGCTAACACAGAGTGGCAGGCTTCTCCGCAGACTTAGATACATTGCGATTATCTCAAATTCTGTACATAGGTGGGTAGGTTTACATATATGGGTGAGTACCTTTGAGTAGCTCACTAAATGCATACGAATGCTACATGGACCTGAATCCAGCGTTAGTGCGGCATGAAAATGCATAAGAACTCTATCGCAAGGAGAGTGACACTTTGCTGAATGTACGGGATGCAAGGAAGACATCACTAGCAGAAAAGTGTGCTGGCAGCATTGTGATGATGTAACAGGGACCAACAGCCAAGGACCACCTTGTGGTCCTACTTTTTCATATCTTTACTCAGGGAAACACTTACCAGAGAATGAGTAGTATGCATGTGTTGGACAGCTATAATTTTAGTTGCAAATTCTACCCATGGAATCGATGCCACCACGTTCTAAGGACAGGGACATTCTGTAGCAATGCCAAGTACATCCCAAGAACAACCAACGACTTCATGGAGCCTTGAAGAGGTTGACGCAAGGAAAACCTGGTTGCTTTGAGAACAGCAATGGCTAGTAAGAGTAATGGGGGCTCTGCTTTGATGAGAGAGTATGAGAGTGAACTACTACATAGTGAAATCATGACCAACGAGTTGAATACATATTGTGTAATGCTACAGCATGAACCATAGAAGGAAACTGTTAGTAAGATGTCCAGGGTCGGATTTACTCTCTCTGCTGGCCCAAGGCCAGGTTTCTCAATGCGCCCCCCTGTATGCAGGCTGCATACAAGTGATCTCAGCGACATCGCCAAGATCACTTGTACAAAACAAAGTAGGGCTAAATGTAGAAAACAACTACCCGCCCTGCGCCCAGAACTGCATGTCCTGGGAGTCAGGAGATAGAAATTCCACATCCCTGCTGCCCCTCCACTCCCTGCTGCCCCTAGGCCGGGCCTCAGTTGGCCTTGTGGGAAATCCGGCCCTGAAGATGTCCCAGTTCAGTAATGATTGGTATTCAACAACCCATCTAATTGTAACACTTGTGGGTGCCAAGAGAGAACAGTTATTACCACTTTGCTGGACTGTATGTTCTTCTACCATACACATTGTGAGAACAGCATTTCAGCAATAGCTCATGATCTCTTGATGGATGTTTTGCTGTTCCCCGCTAATCAAATTCCACAACCCATACACAAAAATAATGAAGTACAACTCCTCCAAGTAAAATGAATGAGGCATTTAATGGTGCAAGAGTTGTAATAAGAGTATTTGCAGGGAAAGTGAGGATTGGTAGCGATAATACAAATAGAGACAGACCTGGAGAGACTGAGCGGAGGGGCTACATGAATGGGGGGAGGAATAGTCCCGGGAGAAAGAGTTAAAATAAAATGGGAATAGCTGCTCTTACCTGATTGGATGTGGGGGTCAGGTGTCCGAGAGGAGCCGCATGTGAAGGAACTGCAAGGGCTGAGGGACGTCCTTTTCTGGAAATCGACAAAGGAAGCAAGTTTTCCCACCCTACCTCCCTGAATTTTGTAGTTATGAGGGTTGTGGGGTCTTTTGTCACGGCAGCTTGGTGGGTTAGGGTTAGGGGAGCCTTTGGGGAGTCTACAAAATCGGAGTTGATTACAAAAATGGGGGGCTATCAGCTGGTATGCGTGCTTCCCCCTGTTGGTGTCCGGATTTGTAGGGGGCGGGGCCTGTCCCCTTGGGAACCCAGAAGGAGTAAGTGTCTTTGAGCTGGTTGTGGTGCGGCTGGGGACATGGGTGGAGTTTAGGGAGAGGCCTTTTTGGGCTGATGGGCACCCAAAGACCCCCTTCTCAGGTCAACAATCGTTTACAGTATTATTTGTGTATATTATTTGGTTTATTACTTTTGGTTATTGTTAAAGTTGTTTGGCTTAATAAAAGGGCTGCTGTGGCCGTTAAAATCCATGTCGCGCAGTCCGAGTGTTTATTGGGGTTTTAACGGAGAGACGAAAATTGACGAATTCATCAGTCATGCCTTTAAAGATTTCAAAGGTATACATATATTTATTCTATATATGGGTCACTTACATTACAGCATGTTGGGTTTCTCATAGTAAGTTCTAGATTTACTGGGTACCCATAATAGACTCGCTCATTATACCCGGAGGAATTGTACTTACTGTGCATATAATGTAAATACCAAGTGGGGCTATCAAGTTTATGGCTAGGAAGTAAACGATACCCCTGGATGATGCCTATACAAAGATGGTGGCATCCTTTGGAGAGAAAAGCATATGAAGGCATTCTCAGCGGGAGTATAGGGATCTCTGACAAAATAAATATCCAGAATTGTTACACTTATGGTGCATGCCCATAAGGTGAAGAAATATTTCTGCTTTAATGCTAAGTTCTATAGTATTACAAGCTTCAGTCTGCAGTGTAACATACATGTGAAACTGGGACTAACAACTACACAACTAGCCATCTCTGACCGAAATGCCCCTTTCTGAGTCACTTAAAGCTAATACCTTACTTGCTGTGGTGTAAATGCATCTGTGCGCAGCCTGCCCAAAAATTCATTCTGCAAGTATTCTTAGGACATACAAATCCTCACAATAAGAAGACAAGGGAAATATAGAAAATAGGAGGAAGAGAACATTTCACACAGAGAGCCGAGCTACAGGTGGAAGCCATTATCTGGTAAGCTGGTGAGGAAGACACAGCGTAGGCTCATGTGCTTGCGGTGAAGAAAACATTTACAAATTGGCGCAGAGAAAGAGCAGAAACAGCCGACTGGGCCCCGACTAGTTCTTCCCGAGGCAATGGATTTTAGGCAGCAATATGTCTCAGATTCTGTCAAGGGAAAGCCTGCAGCTAGTCAGATGTGCGCCATGTTCACCTAACAGGAAGGCAGAGGTAGGGGAGGGGAGAAGATGTCTTGGGGTGCATGCAGGAAGAAAAAGCTCAGAACGAAATATCACAATACATAAAATAAGCACACATAGAAATATCTATCATTAATTAGAGGGATTCAATTTAAAGTGACACATTTGGAAGGTATTGGCTGCAAACTAAACAAGGGATGTTTTTTTTTTTCATGGTGTTTACAGTGTACCATTCAAGTTCCCCGACTATTAATACAAATGTATCTTATTTGTGTATCACTCAGCTGTAGATCCTCAAATCATCTCTGAATTGGTGCTGACACTGTCCTTCCTCCTGGAGGGTGGCTACTTTCGTTCCCCATGGTCCTTGTGTGTGTTGTAAAGTAGCAACCACTCATGATGGACTACAAATTCATATTTAGTTTACTAATTTGTATTGAGATTGTAGTCCATCACAGGAGCGAGCTTGGAGCCATGGCTACTTTACAACACACACACATGGACCATGGGGAACAAGTAAAGAGCAGATTCTGCTTGCTGCGGGTTGCTGCGTTTTGCAAACTGTGATTGCACTCTCCATTTCCTTATTAAATATATCAGGTAATCCTGAGAAGATGGAAGGCTAGGGAAAAAAATCAGTTTACTTGGTTTATTTCGTTTTTAAAACCTAACTTCAGTTTTTCTTTTTTTATAGGTTAGTATAGAGTAGGGAAGAGTTAAAATTTATGTCAGGTTTGTAGTTCTGTATGTGACTCCATTGGGGGGATATGCCCTAATTTTCCGTCCCTGTGACCCCAGGACAAGGAATGGGGGTAACAGTTGTTGTTGAACAGCGGTTGGTCATTGTCAGCAGTTCTAACCCTTCCCAATGCTACTGAAAAGTGTGTTTGGATTTGTCTGTGTCCCTTTTACAGAGATTTAGATCACTTCTTGTCCATACAGAAAGTAAGGTGGAAACTCCCCAAATGGTGACCCCACAAAAACACCAATAAAAAACTAGTAGAGGCTCTAAAGTTTCCCTCTCCCCACTCTATTCAAAGAAAAATAAAACTTTTTGAATCAAGGTTGGCTTTAATATGTGCTAGGGGTGTCATATTTAAGGTCTACTTTAGTCCCTTTTACTGTGTGTGCATGTTACCATGGCTGTTCCATGGCTGTACCATTTTAGTTAAAGGGACACTACATGGTCAAAGATTTGCAAACACCTGACCATCACACCAATTGTATTGCCAAAAGTATGCCACCCCAATATCAGTGACTTCAGGCATTACCAGTGAAGGGTTCTGTTACTGTTACAGTACACAGACATTTAAGACATTGATTGCTTCCAACCTTGTGCCAACTTTTCTGTTCCAGTATGACTGTGGCCCTGTATACAAAGCCAGTTACATAAGACATGGTTTAATGAGTTTGGTGTGGAGAAACTTGAGTTTTCACAGACACCTGACCTCAACCCTACTGAACACCTTTGAATGGAATGATAATTGCAAGCCAGGTCTTCTCATAAAACATCAGTACGTAACCTCACAAATGCTTTTTTGACTAAAGGACCACAAATGTCCCTAGACTACAAAATCTTATGCAAAGCTTTCCCAGGAGATTGGAGGCTGATATAGCTACAAGGGTGGGAGTAACCCCATATTCATGTCCATGGTTTTGGAAAGGGATGTCCAACAAGCTCAGGTATCCACCAACTTTTAGTCATATAGAGTAGGTGTCATTGGCTTAAAGGAGAACTATGGGGTTAAGGCTTTTCCCCATAGTTCTCCTTAGGGTAACGGGAGTACACAAACTATCGTCCTCCCGTCACCCTAGGCTCAGTATACCGCGAGCCGTAGCTCGCGGTATACTGAGACGCCGCAGTATACCGCGAGCTGCTGCTCGCAGTATACTGAGACGCCGCAGCTGAAGCGGATCCCGACAATTGTGCCGGGATCCGCCCAGCTGCATGACTGACAGCTGGCTCTGCCTATCTAGAGGCCGTGCCAGCTGTACCCGCCCCCTCCCTCGTCCGTTCCACCAGTCAGCGCTGGCGGAGCGGAGCAGGGAGGGGGGAATCCAGCCCCTCCCCTGTCACGGCAGAGAGCCGTGACAGGATAGAGAGGTGAGCAAACGCCGGTATGTGTTCGCTCACCTCCCGATCTACTGAGCCGACCTGTGACAGTCTCATTGTCACAGGTTGGCTAGAACTATGAGGTGAGTGAAAAGCACTCACCTCATAGTTCTCCTTTAAATGTTAACTTTCACAGTTCATAAAAAAACGAATGCAAATATTTATTTTAAGCCTGATGTCATGAATGCTTTTTTTGACTGAATAGGCACAAATTTCCCCAGACACACTTCAAAATCTTATGGAAAGCCTTCCCAGAAGAGTGGAGGCAGTTATAGCCACAAAGGGAGGGAACAACTCCATATTAATGTCCGTGGTTTTGGAAAGGGACATCCAACAAGCTCAGTTGTCCACCAACTTTTAGCCATATAGTGTAGGTGTCATTGGCCCAAATGTTATCCAGCACAGTGTACGAAAAAAGGACTGCACCTATGTTATTTTAATGCCAGATAGTGCCTTTAAGATATCAGATAGGCTGCCATGTTTGAGAAGTAACACATTCAGAAAGGAACACAGAAAAGGCTTTCCCAACTAATATTGCTAACAACTGTCATCGTTTTGTGTCTGCTCTGCCAGATTTTAACCTTTTAAAAGTTTAATATGGGGCCCAGGTTTCTTTTAAGCAGTTATATGCTGACCAGTGAGTCGGAAAATAGAAATTCGAGTTGACGCTTCCAGTTTATGTAAAGTTCGTCTCTCATACATTTCTGCATAGCTGCCATAATTTTTTTGGTAATTTTTACTACCAATTAAAGAGCAAATTGCAAAATCCTAATGACAAGATAAACTGTACATCGCTGATGTTTTCCTTCTTACAAAACATTTTACAATCTCTATAAATGTCATGCGTCGTGCCAGCAAATTGCTGGTCTCATTTTATGCCGTGGATTTATTAGCCCTCAAATGAGTGTAGACTTGAGAATTATTAAATGCCCGTTCTGCAGGATCCTCTCTGCTCCGACAAGAGCTTAAATGCAACCGCCACAATTTATTTACTCTATTATAAAAGTACTTATGAAGGTTTTTGTTTTTTTGTGAGTGGACTTGTAGGGGTTTTGCAGGCCATAAAACAAATATTCACTCTTGTTCTTCATAGCGTGACGGGGTTAGGTGAGGTTCACAAGGAAACAACCGCTTCGGTGAAAGCAGGTCGCAATTAGTATTTTGCTTTATGTGCTACAATAAACAACTGTCAGGAGATGGAAGGCTTTAGAGTCCAAATATCTGGTCACATAATGGGGTAATTAACACAGAAACTCTAGATAAAACAAATCATTTGGTAACAAAGTCTGAGCTTGGAAAGGTTTGCTTGTTGGAGTTTAACCTTTTCACAACCAGATATAGAGATGATTATTATTATTATACAGGATTTCTATAGCGCCAACAGTTTGTGCAGCGCTTTACAATATAAGGAAGACATTACAATCACAAAACAATTGAAGACAAGATGGTAAGGAGGGCCCTGCCCCTGAGGGCTTACAATCTAAATTTTGAGACAAAGTTTGAGACATAGACATAGTTTGGGGCAGAGTTGTGGATGCCCAGACCAAAAGTGAGCAGCGAAGCTAAAGCGGCAACTAAAGACAAGCGCCTGTTACCCTTATTACTCTTTTTCTTCAACAATTTTTTCATTTGTCATCTGTCATTCAAAGGTAACAATGAAGGGGGGTATCTTAGGGAAATCCAACTCCTCTTGGGGGTACATGGGGACCCCCCTTGTACCCCCAAGAGGAGTTGGATTTTCCTAAGATACTCTAGACCTGTGAAAGTTTGTGGCATCTTTTTTACTTGATGCTTCCATTACAAGGGCCTACAGCATGGTCATGGCTTACCAGAGAGCTGCCTACACATTTTGAGCACCTTAATTTCTCTTCTAGAAACTGCACCAAAGCAACACACCACTGTCTTGACTCTTCAATAATTTTGATATTGTTCTTCAGGAACACACAAGGCTTTTAATTGGTACATTGTCTAATAAGTAACCTACTCAGGTTGTTATAGACTGACTGAAAAATGGGCAACCCCCCACCAAAAAATAACAATATTCTTTATTTATTTTTTTATATTGTAATTATTGTACCTCACAATAACAGTATAGTCAATGGGATTTACTCTATTTGTCCTTCTAGCCAGTATAAGTGGGACAGATAGGAAATCTGATATTTTACACATGTACAGAGGTTAAGAGATACCTGTTTTGGTGACAACTGTCAAAGGTGGTATTTCTCCTCACTTTGGGGAGGTTTCTAGGAGACTTTACAATGGAAGCAATGATGTGCTGTACTGTTAGAGGAAAACTACACAGTGAGGAGAGATGCAGAGTGAGGAGAGATGCACAGGACAGCCATTGAGTTTGTGAGGAGAGCCACACAGTAAGGAGATGAAAGCCATGCATTGAGCACAGGAGAGCCACACAATAAGGAAAGCCATGCAGTGAAAAGAGCCACACATTGAGGAAAGCAGAGCCACAAAGTGAGAAGGGGAGATCAGCACCATGAGGAGAGGAAAGTCACACAGTGAGGAGAGAAGAGCCAAATGGAGATGAGAGTCATGAAGTAAGGAAAGCCGGCAGTAAGGAGAGCCACGCAGTGAAGAGAAGAGAGTCATATACTGAGGATAGGAAAGTCACACAGTGAGAATAGAAGTTCTCCGGAATGAGGAGAGTAGAGCCATTCAGTGAGGAGAGCCCTACAGTAAGGCAAGAATACCCATACAGTGAGGAGAGGAAAGCCATGCAGTGAGTAGAGGTTGACCACACAGCAAGGAGAACCATGCAGTGAGTAGAGGGGGTTGGGGGGGGGGGCACAGTGAGGAGAGGAGAACCCCACAGTGAGGTGAGGAGCCCAACACAGTGAGGAGAGGAAAGCCATGTAGTGAGTAGGGGTTGGCCACACAATGAGGAGAGCCATGCAATGAGTAGAGGGGGGGCACACAGCGAGGAAAGGAGAGCTACAGAGTGAGGAGAGGAGAGCCATGCACTGGGGAGGGGAGGGCCCCACAGTGTCCCCATGCAGTGAGAAGAGGAAAGCCATGTGGAGAGAGGTAAGCCACACAGGTGGAAAAACTGTGCCTGTAGAGCCTCACGCTTGGTATACAAGGGATTGTGGGATTGTGGGATTGGAGAGGACTTATAATGTGAATGGGAATTCATAATTTATGCAGGTTTATTTTAGAAACAATTGATGACCGCAAAGGGCACCAGGGGGGCGGCATTAACGCTTGATATGCTCTCTATATGTATATTTGTATTAAACATATACATTTAGTTGATAGTTTCACTTTACACTGATATTGCCAGTGTGTAGGAGCCCTTACACATAGATACAAAAGGGCCGGAAATAGAAGTGCCCTGGAAAAAAAACAGAGTCAAATCATATCTGTCTCAGCCAATTAAATAGTATTATAGGGTTACAACCCTTGTAAAATGCGGTACAGTAATGAACTAAATTATCGTGTATGGAAATGACAGTAAACATGACTGCAGCTATCCAAGCGGAGCGAGCAGAGAATTAGACGTTGCACCAAATCAATATTTTAACATGCAGATCCTGCTGAATATTTTACCGCGGAGGTCGCAATATTCCTAACTGAAGTGAGGCCTAATTTGTACATAAATTCTCGATTCACAATATCTCTGGAGAGAGCAAATTCATAATGAAAAGATGGATAGTATGTGGTTAGATGTGATGGACTGCCGTGTGGGGAGCTCAGGAGCAAGCCAGGGGGGCAGCATAAAAAGGAATTATGGGTAACAATCAACAAATTAAACTAAATTCATAGAATAAGCTGTGAGGCAGATTGTAGTTTAGGGCTTAGATAAACATTAAAGAACCAATTAAAAATTAAGATGCTGTTAAAAAAGATGTTTTTGTAGTAAAAAGAATATCAAAAATTAAAGCTAAACGCAGAGGACATTTAAAATCTGCCCTTGCTGTGCCAGGGGAGCCCCACTTTTGTATAGGGTGCCTTAAAAAAGCAAGGTTCCTTAGCTTAATCCTTGCTCCCTGGGCAGCTGAGCTGACACTCTCCTTTCCTCTCCAATGCTCAAGGCTGCGGGCGGACCCCTGGCGTCCTCACTTACAATGCGGGGCTACTGGTCCTGCATTATACATGAGGATACCAGAATGCAGCTGAAGGAAGGGGCACTGCAGATAAGCCGCTTTAGGAAAATGGTCACATGGAGTGGGGGAATCCCGCTGCAGCGAGGTATAATGTGAGCAAAAGTGCTTTTTAAGGAACCCTAGACAAAAATGAGCATATTTCTCTAAAGTATATTACTTATGGGGCTTTACATCTTTTAAAAGAGAACTATGGCCCAGACATTTTTAGCCATAGTTTTCTTTATTAATGTCACAGGAGGACATTAGTAAATTTCTATTACCCGCTATACGAGAGCCGCACTGCAGCCGAGATGGATCCCACCTGATTGACAGCTGCTTCTGCCTCTCTAGAGGCTGTGCCCGCCCCCTCCCATGTCTGTCCCTCCAGTCAGTGCTGGAGGATTGGAGAGGGGAGGGGGGAATCCCTGAGGGGAGCGGTGACTGAGATGTCACACATTGGCTCTAATTATGGGTGCATTTCACTCTACCCATAATTCCCCTATAAAACATATATAAATAGAATACATTTCAGCCTACCAGTCCTTGGTGGCTGCATAAGTTTTCATTTTCCAAGAACATTTTCATCAAGTACAGAAAATACCTGCTGATCCTGCCAAGAATTAACTTTCCTTGTCACTTCCTGTGAGCTGAAAACAAAGCATAAGCATCCTTATCTTTCTTGTGTACATGGCTAGTCCCATCATTCCACCATGGGATGAAGATGAACAAAGGCAGACGACATGTTTGAAGTCCATCCTGGGTGATGAACATGTCAGGGTTCCACCCTGACTTTACTGGTTTGCAGCTTTCTGGCTTGGCTGCCATTTTACTCACCTGTGTTTCCTTCTTTGCCTGAGCAGACTCTGGAACGTTGCTCACTATTCCCAGGCTACCTCTTATGGCCAGACAGGAGAGCATCATCTGAGAGAGTCAGATGGGAGTTTCCTGTCTCTGAGTGATGATGTCACCTCACTCATTATATATAAACCACTCAGTCCAGTCTGACCTTGCCCTTGCGTGGTCTTACTGCTAGTGCATTCCTGCTGCTCTGAGTATCCTGATTCTGTGTATGACCCGATCCTGGCTGACGTTCTCCTCTGGCTCATGCTCCTGGCTTGTTTCTGATGACGCTGATCTCTGTGTTCCTGACCTGGCTTGGACGACTACCCACTCCGGCTCCGGACTCTGGCTTGTTACAGTTTATTATTCTGCTTGCTCTTGTGGACACTGTTCTTAATAAATATTTTAACTAGCACCTTTTGCTTGTCTGGTTTTCATTGTGCTCTGACAGAACAATGCTGTCTCCATAGATACGGTGAAGAAATTAGTGTAGACAAGAATATATAAAGTATAAAGTGTTATGTGCATAATTTACAGGTAAAAACAAAGGGGAAAAGAATTACAAAAGGACTGCTAAGTTGTAATATACAGTATGACATTATTGGTTTTGGGTTTCGATACCCTTTAACTGCATGTGGTGCTGAAAACAGGATGCCCATTGCATTTCTGCTTTCCACTAAACCCCAACCCTCAGAGAAAATGATTTACCGTGAGATTTTAACATGAGCGCTGAGTTCTGATGCCAATGCCCACTGGCCAAAATCTTTATGGGGGAGAACATTGTTCTGGTCAGTTAGAAAACCATCCTTGGGTACTACCATTTTCCTCTAAAATAACTGGCAGGAACATTATCTAGCGACTATGGGTAGCCCATGCAAACAACAAAATAGAAAAACAGCTAAATGGTTTATATTCATCAACATACCACATATAAATAAAAACTGCTTGACTTTCATTGAAGGCATGTTTTCTGCCGGAATTACAGCCTGTCATCGTGGATTATTGAGCATGCACGGCTATATTAAAAGGTCTAAATAAAACATACCGCCGCTAATTAAATGTTTACACTCCGAGGGAAAACAGAGATGAATGAGAACGTCATTCGTATATTGCTGGGAAAGAAAACAATGTATAATTATTTGCTAGGAACACTTATCGATACCTATTGTGTGGGCTGGCCTGGCAGACCTTTGCCTCTCGCATTCAGCCTCCTCCATTCTGGTCTGGGAGATATTCATCTGGCTGTCAAAACACCCCAGCCTGTTAACACTGTGTTCTGAAAGCTGGTCTGTTTCCCTTTCATACCTGGTAATTATGTTCTGATATTTATCTATTCCCTTGAATGGTGTTCTCTCGCTAAAATAAACCGCTTTCAGGAAATTGTAGTAATTGGGGAAACAGATTTTCAGCTATTCTGCCTGTTCTAGGTGGGAATGAGAGAGGGTGTATTTAATTCGGCTGCAAGCATTGTTTTCTCTCTTTTTATTTGGGTAAAGGGAACATGATGACTTGTTTCTATTCTATTTATTTTCACTGTGTGTGTGGTTATTTTGGTGCCAAGAACAAGTAAAAATGCAAAGCCTGCACTATGTAGACCTAAGTCCCAAAATGCACCCTCTACTACAGCCTTGAAGCCAAGACTTGAAGCTGATCATTCTCCAGTCAGCACTGAAAATGTTCCACTTTAGCAGGGGTTAAATGTTCTTTAGTCTAGGGGGAATGCATAAGATGAAATACTTACCTTACTCCTCGTTCCCGAGGTGGTTGATTTTCCACTCTGGTGTCCTCCACCTCCTTGATGAGGGCTAACCAACAATATTGCCTCAAATACAATTGTACATGATGATATTGGATAGACTACAACTGTACAAGTGGCAAATAGTAGTTGCTTCATGGTACTGGTCATATGGCAGGGTGGAGGCCTGTGGAAGTATTTCACTTTATTTCTTACCCCCTAGATTAAACATGGGGAAAACTGGACAGCAAATGTATGAGGGTGGACCAAATGACCAAATAAAAAACACATGCAGTATATCTCTACAATACATGCACATTTCCTCATGTTGTATCCCTTTAAACACTTTAGAAGTACGTTAAAATACCTGTTGATCTTTCAGGAACTTACATGGCTCTAGTAAGGCTACAGGACTGGGTGTCATGGCCTGTCCTACTTCAGATCATCTAACCTTGCAGAGAGTTAATTAACAAGAATGTGTGGGCACGTGAAAGGTGCTTTTTGTAATGTGGGAACAAGCAAGAGAGATTCCAGGAGACTCTGGATTATCTTGCAACCAACTGAGCTTGTTATGACTATCTTCTGCAAATTCTCAGGAGTTTGGATGTCTAGAGGGTTGGGCGGGTTTGGTTGGTTTTTAATAAAGGGTATTATTCCGCTTATTTGCATAAATAGTCAAAATGGTATACATACATATCAGAAATGTAGACGATCTTTTGCACTCAGCACTCTCAGCACTTTTGCTGTTAGAGTGCCATATTCAAAAATGTTGGATTATATTTTCACCGCTCAAAGACAGTGGTCTAAGATCTTCTACAACAATACCCAACACTCACAGTAAGCCTTCAGTCTTCTGAGTAAGACCAAGGAAATAATTTGAGTGTAGGGTGTCATGGACCCAAGGTGCCCTACACTCACAGTTTAGCTATGAAGACGCTACATCATGGAGGACAACCCACCTCCAGGAAAAGATTCAAAGAGGAACACAACCCTGTGCATCACGTGACTGGCCTTGAGATTTCAAAAAAGGGTAAGAAAAAATGAAACACAGCTTTGGTGGAATACTAGGGAGATGTGACCGGAGCTGACCTTTAAAATAATGATAAAAGCAGAGAGTGAAATGTTCTTTATAAACCGCAACAAGAAGCAGTAAAGGTCCAAGAGGTGAGAAGCTTCTTTCATCCTTCCCCCTTAGAAGACACCACCTTTGATCTTTGCGGTCACAGCTCTGCTGCTGTTCATCATGGTGCTGTAGACAGATATAACTGTTTATAGGTTCAGTCTTGTCTCATCTTACTTTTAAAAGACTGATCAGTGGAATTCTCCTGTGTGTCATGCTAGTAACAGATGTTAAAATTGCTTCCAGGCTACTGAAGACTTTCTAATGCAAGCTGGATCCATCTTTATGTTTAATGTAGCAATAGTCTTACTGTCTTCTTTTTAATTTGCTCGGGGCCATGAAAGCATGGTTCACCGAGAGGAGGCTGCTAATTACTCCGGAGACATAAACCTCGTATTAAGGTAACAGCTCAAAGTCAGCGCAGAACATTGGCTCTGTTCTTCCAAACAGAGCGGCAATTAAAGGGAAAGTGCCATGTATATTCAGTGAACACATATAATGAGTTATTAAAGCAAGGTTCACTTTAATGTAATTTTTAACAGTTTTGTATGTGAACAGTCAGTTTCTCCAACAACTGCAGAGATAAAACTCTCATTCACATGAAGGGTGCTTTGCATTTAATAAGTTAGACCTCACTGGTAGACTTGCATTGAGCAAAGAAGGAATATTAAAAGGGCCGGTACAGTACAAATAGTAAATGATCCCTTCAACCTAGCTGCAGTGGAAATCCTAATTTTTCTCTCTTTTTGTTTTTTTAAAAAGCATCAAAGCGTTTTCAAAGTCTTACAGGGTCATTCACAAAGCTGCCAAAGGCAGCCAAGTGAATAACCCAGCCGAAGTAAAGTGAGCCGAACGCTGTTCGACTATTCACTTCTGGCTTGTACGGCTGATTTCAGCTAAAATCAGCCGTACAGCGGCTGCCTTCGGCTGCACTTCAGTAAGATCCTACAGATCCAACATCTAGATTGTCTGAGGCGAAGCTCTGTTAGCTCGCTCGCTGCCGTTCGCCCCTATTCTCATAGGGGCCGAACGGCAGTGAGTGAATAGCCAAATGCCGCTATTCTGCTTGGTACCTCCGTGGTGGCAGCTAGCAGTGACAGCTAGCTCCACCCAACTGTTTCCTGTTGGCCGGCACCTGCCAGAGTCTTCTAGCACGTCCCGGCCAATGAATAACATCTGGGCGGAGCTGGCCGTGACTTCACGGCCTGCTCCATCGAGTTGTTATTGTTTAATGACAGGTCAGTGTCCCCAGGTCATTTGGGCACACTGATCTGTCATTACAACTGGGCAGAGCCATACATGATATCACGGCTGGCACCGCCCAGCTGTAATTTGCGTGGAGATCGGTTGGCTTCGGCTGACCTTTCACTACACTTTTGCAGTCACTTTGGTTCAGTCAAGCCGAAGCATATGCCTTTGGCTCGGCTGAGCCGCTCAGCTGCCTTCAGCTCGGCCGAGCCGCTCAGCTGCCTTCGGCTGCTATACTGCCCGTAAAGCAGCCCTTCGGTTCGACTGATCTGAAGGGCAGAGGCGGCTGAAGAGAGCCGAAGGATCAGCCGAAGCTACCGCTGGATCATTCTGCTCCATAGTGAATAACCCCTTTAGAGTTTCTTGCAGCTACAATGAGGGCTTGTTTTAGAACCTATTTATTGCCCGTTAAGATTATGTAATATTTGAATGTCCACAGCCACCATTCTACCATAACCTTTTTTCTGTTTCCAATAAAACCACATATTCCTAAATCCTTTCCAAGTTTCATCAATGCAACAGAGAATGGTGCTTACTATGCTTATACTGTATACACAACAGATGTCATACTTGAAGGATCATGCAGTATTACATATTACATTCAGGATTTAGAGTCAGCTATTAAGAAGCCATTTCCGGTGGAGGATGCTTTAAGGTGTGGATTTAAAGGTTGGTTTGACACTCACCAGTTGGAGAACCTTCAAGAACATGGCCAATGTATGGACCTTCCTTGAAGATCGGTCGGTTGTCATTCTGATCGATAACCAAGACTTCTAAATCCACTGGACCTTCAATGGTTTTTCCACTTTCATCTGTGGTTTCCACCCGCAACTGTTGGTGAGAGAAGAGACAATATGGGGATAAGAAAACAAATCCAGACAACCTTTCAGAAAATGGCCAATGCAATTAAGGAGGGATCACAACTGTCCTAAAGTCAGAAAGTGCAATCAATATAAAAACTGGTACTATATAATTACAAAACTTTAAAAAAAAAGAATCAAAATCTCACTGGACTTCTGGGTGGAATTGCTGCTGTTTGTCATCATCTTTGGTGGCAGAGATATGCATCACCTAAGTCACAATGGGGGTTACAGGGGCAAACAGCAAAAAAGGGTCAGAATGACAACAAGGAACAAAGAAGCCAAGAAGAGAGTAAATTATCCTGGGAGACTATATCACTGGTACGAGGCCACACATTTCTGATGATCCAGAGTTATACAATGGAATTAGTAATGATTAACAAGCCAACACATTCATGTAGTTCAGAAGAAAGAGTTCTAATAGCGACCAGCAAACGTTTGTCAGCAGGGTGGACTGATACAAAATGATCAGATAGCCCCAAAGCAATAAGCACACCCTCCCTTCTTGCATCTCCATCTCAAAGGCAAACCCATTACTGAGATATGTGCCAGGCTAGAGCTATAATACAGCTGCAGCATGCTAATTATTTTTTATATCAGCATGATGGGGCTTATAATGCAAATAAATATAGTTGAAACAACTTGCTACTGACACATGTTTCGGTTTCATTTGTGAAGCCAGCCTGGACCGAATCACTAAAGGCTGAGCCCCTTGTCCAGCAAAAGGTCAGGTACTGATCTACCTAAGGTATAGATATTGACTGATCCCTTTAAGGTAAAATGGTAAAACCTTACCACCTTTAAGTGTGCACCAAGTAAATATTGAGGTAATTTGGGGCTCTATCTATCTATCTATCTATCTATCTATCTATCTATCTATCTATCTATCTATCTATCTATTCCAATTAAATAAATTATGGTGTTCCAGTGTTAAATCCACCCAAAATGTTTATTATTTTAATTCTGTGAAGTCAATTCCATTGCTTATTAAATTTTAGAGATGGAAGACATGACCATACCCAACAAAAAAGGTCTTGCTTTGCCCGTTGGATTTTTAATTTGTTCAATATTGATAATAAAGATAAGGCAAGGAGACCCCTACTGCTTCAATGTGCGATCTAAGACTTTAAGATTGGGAGGCCAAGAAGTCCAGTGGGGAGACATCTCACAGAAAGATTCAAGGCATGCAGAATTCCAGTGGGAATTTTAGACCACATGCAGTTACTGTAACTGATATTATTATTGGTGTTGTTAAGATACCAATTACCGTATCCGGTACAAGTACAGATACTTTTCCAGCTACAAGACTAGACTCGAGAAAAACTCAAAAGTTAGGAGGCACCTGTCATTTTTAAGGAGCATACAGAGCTCCTGGGATTTGTGTATCCCCATGCATGACTTTTTTTTAATGAATATATAAAAGTGATGCACCGATACTATTTTTTGCAAGTACAAGTACTGATACTTGCCCAAGTACTTACAGATACAAGTACTGATACATTTTTGTTTATTGTCATGTGACAGTTTTTCTAAAACAATACAGACTAATGATTTCAGGACAGTGGTGGAGTGCCAGAGCCAGGTCCCAGCTGCAACCGGTGCAACCCGGCTAGTTCTCATGAAAATGCCAAGTATCAGCTCTGATATCTGAACTGCTATCTGGACATTCCTAATTATTATTACTAGGGACCGATACTGGTACTAGTATCAGTATTTATGCCGAGTACTCGTACTCGCCCAAATGCTCCGATGGCTAGCCTGATACTTCCTGTATCAGGAAGTCGGGCAGTGCGTCATTACGGCTTCCTGAGTGTAATGACGCGCTGCCTGGCTTCCTGATTGGTGGGAAGCTGGCCAATCAGGAAGCCAGGCATCGTGTAATGACGTGGCGCCCGGCTTTCTGATTGGTCGGGGAGTCGGCTTCATGCTCCCTCATCACCTCATGACGAGGGAGCATGGAGCCGGCTTCCCGGCCAATCATGCAGCCAGGCGCCGCATCATTACACATCGCCTGGCTTCCTGATTGGCCAGAAAGCCAGCTCCATGCTTTCTTGTCACCTAGCGACGAGAAGCATGGGGGCGGCTTCCCTGCTAATCGGGAAGCCGGGTGGCGAGTCATTACACTCTGCCTGGCTTCCTGAATGGGACTTCCGGTACTCGGTATTCAGTATCGGTCGAGTGCCGGAAAAAATATATCGGTACTCGTACTCGGTGCATACCTAATTATTATTATTATTCAGGATTCATTTGCGCAGCGCTTCACAATATAAGGAAGAAATGACAATTACAATACAATTCAAGACAAAATGATAAGGAAGGCCCTGCTTGTGAGTGCTTAATCCGCAGTTTTGCGTGCACTGACTCTTTAAATTGTGATTAAAACTGTTTGGCGCATATACCTCTGGAAAGTTAGGTGTATTGTCAGAAACACAGTATAGAGACGGGCATAAAATCTACATGCCGTATAATAATAAAGTGGATAATTATTATTTAAAAGAACATGGGCTATAAAGGTAAATGATTACATGTTAAAACAGCTTAAGTGCTTGCAAACAAGACTCCCTTTCTCAGAGTTGAATGCTTCTCGAGTTTTACTCAGCGTGAAAAACTTTGTGCCCCGCTGCTTCCTTCTATTTAACGGAACGACTTTTATTACTGATGTAAGCTAATGTGATCCCACAGTCACACTTACCAGCTAATGTTGAATAACTATTCTGACCGAAACCATGGTTAAATGCAAGTTTGTGTAGCCTATTGCCCCTTCCTGGAGCTTGGTAGCTTCCTGACAGCTATATCATGCTTATATGGCAGAACCTGATGGGATGTGTAGTTTCCAAACAAGAGCTTTTTTTTTATTGGATTGGTGGGACATGCAGCTCCTTAAAAGGAAATCTCCATTTCTAACCATTCTCCATACTTAACCATTCATTTCTTATAACTCCCTCCTATACTTTTTCCCAAGCCTGTTTATGGTAGGATCGAAATTAAAAGGCTCCTCTTTTGTACATTGGCCTTCATTTTAAGCTTCCTCATCCCACCTCCTCCTTGCTAGAACCATAACGCTACTGATTAAAGCCCAATTCCGGGGACAATAATTCTACCTGTGACCTTGCCTTTAGTAAGACATCCAAAAGCCCTAAGGCTTCTGTTTAGGGCCACTATCTTGGATTTGATATCAGCAGCCCCATCAGACACAGAGATGTCACTCAAGTGACACTCTATAGTATTGCGCTTCGCTACATTAAAAATTATGCAGGTAGGTGAGGGGAAAGGAGAAGCTGGGCCAGCACAGACATAATTAGACACTCCCAGAAGAGGAGAGGGCTATGACATGCAAGGAGGGAAAGGGGATGTGCTGGGGTACTAACATTTTCCGGAGTAGTCAAATTTGCTAGCAGGTCCAGAGGCACATTGAAAATGAATAAAAAATTGTTTATGTGAAGGAAAAATGCCACAAGAGTGCACTTAAACAAGTTACATTTTCTCTGTGCTTTTTAAAATGGTGACCTGGTCTTTTTAAATATATATAAATGGTAGCGTGTACCAACTACCCCCACCCCACCACCGATGCCTCAGGTGGCAGAAATGCTAGGAACGTCCTTGTATATGAACATTATACAGGAATGCAAATTAGTCATAGAGTTATGGTCAACTCAACCGACAAATGCTGATGCTGCAAAATTTTGCCTCGGCATCTAGTCATCAGTGACCTCTGGCTATGAAAGGGTTAAACACACCTACTGAAAATACAGACTAGTATGTACATTTCAAAAAACACACAAATACGAATGAGCGCCAACGGAAAAAAAACAAAACAAAATCAAGCCCGTCACAGTCTCACCCATTCTGAGTAAATCACCAAGCACACGCTAATGAGAACTTAACAGGATCACTTCCTGCATATGAATAAAGTAAACCATCCCTCCCTATATGCAGTGATACCCCCCTAATTTGATACAGTGTTTAATTAAACAAATTGTTTATGGTTGTCAAACAAATTCACGTATTCTCATATAAACACATGCAACTTACTACCAGAGGTTTGATGGAGGAGACGGCTGATCCTTCCTCTCAAATGTAAATACACATTTATCTTTTCTATCCAGGCAGATGGTTCTCTAGGTCATAGAACTGGGACATGACAAGCAAATAAACCAACTTCAAAGCTGAGATTTTATTTGTAGGTAAGCTGGATCATATATGTTGGCTTTGCATATCTTGAGGATAACCCAACCGGGATTCCCAGTTCCATCCAACCACCATGGCCCGTACAAGGTCAGAGGATGGCATCATACCCATGAGAGCACAACTGTAATATAACTACACTTTCTGTATGAACTCCTGAAAAAGGGGGAGGAAAGATAATGTAGGAGATCCAATGGCTAAATCATTTCAGAAATATGAAAAGTTAACGGCTAGGTCAACGGAAATGTTCATTTTGTTGGAGTTCATGTTTTGTATATTGTAGTACAGTCTTAGTAGAAGTGTATCCAAAGCCAAAGCTTTTGCATATAGTTTTGGAAAGAGAAAGGCATGGTTAGAACCCCTGTCTTTCTTTTTTCTTTAACTTTTTGACTTCATTTGCACTTTAAATAAGATTTTAGTGATCGGGTTTATAAATATGTTCAGCCCACATAAGGATAAGCACTGAAGAACCTTACTTTACAGAGTAGATGCTTGCACTCTAAGGCCAATTTAAAATTTCAGCTGGAACGCAGAAAATAAATAAAAGAGAAGATCTCCGTCTGTTACACTAAATGAACGAAAGAGATTTTTATGGGATTGGCCTGGACTCGTTCGCTGACGAAACGCATCAAAATATTGCCATTTGCGGGTGTGTAAAATATGGTATCAAAGAATGTTCGGAAGGCCGCATTGTTTTCAGATGAAACAACTCCAGCGGTATCATCTTCAATAAGCCATTCATTCTGATCCGCTTATCAAACAGAAACAAACACAGCTTTCGCGTACCAGCTGTTTACGTGCAAACCGCACAAAAGTACAAATTGCTGACGAGACTGAAAACAATCGTCTTTCCGCCGCTATCTGGTGCCGGTTAATTAGACTTGTGTTATATTGATCATTTTAATTGTGTGTGTTAATTAACAAGTCCTGTAAAAATGCACTTGAAGCTCGGTGGCCAAGAGTGCTGACATTATGTCCCTCCGGGATAACCTCTCCGCCAACGGGGTGACAAATATTGACGTCACACACTTCATTAGGCGCGGGTGATGAATAATGTGAGACAGGCTGAGATCTTGGAGTGTTGTCACTTTGTCATGCCGGATTAAAGGGGAACTACGGCGCACTGTTAGCCCTCATTCACACTGGAATCGGCCCGCACGCAGAGTTCCGTGTTGCATGCAGGGACGTACCGAACAGCTCCCGGGAAGGACAGGTGCTGTGTGTGATTAGTACGCAGCCCCCCTCCTTCTCTATGGGATTACACGCCCCCCTATGTTCACCTCAATTGCAGGTCCGTAGGGGTGCATGTTTCCTGGCTCGGACGCAGACAGGATCCATCCTGTCAGAGAAAGAGTACGCTCACCCGCACGGACGTGCAGGGCGGACACTGGATGACAAGGATTACATTGCTGGATGCCGTGGTTGACATGGATTACATTCCTGGACATCATGATCGTGACGTGCCTTTACTTTGGGGGACATAATAGAATTCATTTTAAAAGCCGGTAAGCCCGTGTTTGTGCTTTATTTCATGAAATGACCCCCTACATGGGGTAGATTAGATTAGTACCCCTTACTTTTATTAGACCCCTTAGATTAGTACCCCTTACTCATTCTCAGAAAAAGTAAAAGAAAAGAGAACAACAACAGATCCCACACTCCTCTTCCACGGGTGCTTACTTACCAAGATCAGGCAACTGTGGCCTCCCGTCCTGTGTTTAATTACAAAGTCATCTGTCTACTGGCCTTGCGTGAGCAGTAAAGCCCCATGGACCCCAGTGGGGCTCCTCTACCTCTGTCTCTCACCCAGGAAGCAAAGGGAGACCAACTCCATACACCTCTATGGTGTTCTACTGCACAGGAGCAGCCAGCAGAGCAAGGGCTTTGTCCCAGGATGCAAACAAACAAGGGAGGCCACGAGCTCTAGATCTCAATAAGTATGCATCTGCAATAGGGTTGCCACCTATCCAGGATTCACCCTGATAGTCCGGGTTTTGAATGATGTGTCCAGGTTTCTTGGCAGCTGAATCCCGGATAAAAAAGGTCAGGCAGACAGGGGCAACCAAAATTAAGATGAGGGCTACTGGCCCCCCCCCCCCCTCCCCACTGAAAAAAGAATGTCTCATGTCCGTGCGTCACCAGAGTGTTCGGGTTTCACTGGAAGAAAAGGTGGCAACCCTAATCTGCAAAGAGGGAGGGTGGGATGTCTTAGGTCATCCACAGTGTCCAGCAATGTAATTCACGTCAATCCCGATGACCTGCTGATCTGTACATGCTGCACCACCGCTGCTAAATGCCGGATTTGCAGCTGCGATAATGCCGCTGAGGATCCAGGGTGATGTCATTGACCGAATTTGGCCAATTATGTCAACCAAATTAAAGTGAAAGCAAACATGCAGGCTGGGAAAGTCAGTGCAAGGGTGGGGCATACGCAAAGTGTGCCATCTCATGCAAGTATGCTGTGCATAGTTGCAAATTATGGGCATAGCTCACTTTTCATATTTAACTTTATTTCCACCGTAAGTGTAGCCATGAGCTCAGGTTTATCCCGGACTCTGATCTGATCCTGAGCTGCTCCGAACATGGAAGCGGACACTTCCACTCAATTAGCTATGGGCCGGGCATTCCCTGTTCTACAACTGCATGTAAACAAAGGGGCGGGATGCTTGTGCTGATGTCATTTACCATATATAGGTATAGGTAGATGTCATTTGCCATATTAGGTAAATATACTTTACCAAATATAGACGTACTGTATAGCCATATAAGGCCAATGATGACACTGCATCCCACCCCTCTGTATACAACAACCCGCAGGTGGGGAATTCCCTGCTCACAGTTGATTAGGTGGCATGGAAGAAGCTTCCTTCTTCCATGCCACCGGGCAAGTGCAAAACACCTTTCAAACCACCGGGCAAGACACCTTTCATATTTGGGAGGAGCTCCTTCCGGGTTCAGAGGAACGCTGGTTTGGAACCTGAGCTCATCCCTATGTAAATGCACTCAATTATGTTTATGTCTATGAAGGTTCTCATTCATATAATCAGCATCAGCAGCCAGGGCCGGAATTACTCTCTCTGCTGCCCCAAGACCAGGTTCCTCAATGCCCCCCTACCCGCCAACCCCCAATGGAGAATGGCAGACCTGCAGGCTGCATACAAGTGATCTCGGCAACATGGCCGAGATCACTTGTACAAAAAAAGCGGCGGCTTCCCCACTGTACATTTAGTTCTGCTTGTCCAAAGCAGGGCTAAATGTAGAAAACAACTACCTGCCCGGCGCCCGCAACTGCATGTCTTGGGCGTCAGGGGATAGGAATTCCACACCCCTGCTGCCCCTCTACTCCCTGCTGCCCCGAGGCCGGGCCTTGGTTGGCCTTGTGGGAAATCCGGCCCTGTTAGCAGCTCTTATGCAACCACAATGCCTTTCTCCTCCATTGCAAATATGGCTAGAGTCATTCAGGTCAGTACACACTTTCATACAGAGAAGCTATAGGGTGTTTGGCAGTTTTAAATGATGTTTAGTTCTATCTTTTCAGAGCCCAATCAGCTAGTACAGGTAAATTTACTTTTCCCGAACGCCAACAGCAACCCTATCTGGGATGTCACGCCACTATACTGGAAACACTTACAAAATCTAATTTCCAAGCAATGGTGCACTCTCTATATGGCTCCAGTCAAATACAGTCAATAAATGTAAAATCTGCAAACCTGACTGTGTATTAGAGCAATAGAAACATGAAACGTGAAGAATACAAACATGTGAAAGTCACATCAAAAATCATCTAAGGTATTGCTATTAAAACTAAAGATATGTGCTTATGGAACGTGGTTTCCTTTTAAGCTGTTGCGGCCCTTTAATTGTACTTTTCTTTTTCCTTTAAAAAGCAGTGAAGTGATGTACATCATTCCTCATTACTTAACACAGTATACAGGCCGGCTTACATTCCAGACTCATTTGTTTCCAGGCTGACACTATTGACGCCATTGATTAAATCTTCACTTGCTAATAGCTGGTCGATGGGGGAAGACACAATGTAGTATAACTCTGGCTGAATATAGAAAAGGGCCCAGCTTGGCGGACAGGCAAGGTATCGGCCCCGCTGCTCTGTTTTTCCATCCAACAAGCTGGGAATCTAATTTACTCTGCCGAGACGTAATTAAAAGGTGTCTTTGGCTGCCATTCGTTTGACAGCGTTTTCATTTTCTAATGTTCCCATCATTTGACAAAGGTCGTTAAGGGTCCAGAGCCATTTTCTGACGCTGGTCTCAGGGGCAGTTAATTATTTTTATCTTAATTTATTTATTTTTTTCAGCGTCAACAGCAGCAACAACAACAAAAAAACTCTTCTGGTCTCTACCCCCACCATCAACTGCTGATCAGATGCAGGTGAAATGTTAAGGTCCCATGAAGAAGAGCATAATTGACTGTATTGTGCAGCCAGTGCTTGGACTGCTGTCCCTGCAGAGAAAACCAATGGAAATAATCAACATCAGCAGCCTTATGGAACCGCAATGCCTTTCTCCTCATTTGCAAATATGGCTAGAGTCATTCATGTCAGAACACACTTTCAGACAGAGAAGATATAGGGTGTTTTAAATCCCGATATTGCAATAAATATGGCTGCGACCTCAAAAAACATCAAAATATAACTTACCCAGTCAAACACACTCCCTGTCTTGGTCAGACACACACCGGTATTGGTCAGGCACACACCCTATCATGGTCAGACACACCCCCTTTCTAGGTCAGACACACATCCTTTCTTGGTCAGACATGGCCCTGTTTCTTCTCCACAGTACAGGTGTGAGAGCCCTAGCGTCAACCCAAAAGAACACCATTGGGATGAATTAGAGCGGAGACTGCGAGCCCGGCCTTCTCATCCAACATCAGTACCTGACCTCACAAATGGTCAAGCATTCCCATAGACACACTCCTAAACCTTGTGGATGCCTTCCCAGAAGAATTGAAGCTGTTATAGCTGCAAAGTGCGGAGCCAACTCAATACTGAACCCTACGGACTAAGACTGGGATGCCATTAAAGTTCATGTGCTTGTAAAGGCCGGCGTCCCAATACTTTTGGCAATATAGTGTATATGTGGTATCATGGAAGTGGGCTTTCTTCCGTGGTGCCGCATATAAGCACACACTTGATCACGTCCCCCTCCCAGCAGTGAAGCTGAGCTGTTACCTGCAGCTCATGGTCTCGTACTAATGGCTCGGGAGGACCAGCTACAAATCATGTGATCACGGTGGCAGCCAAATTACAGTGATCACTAGTTTTAAAACCCTTCCTTATATTGTTTCTCCTCTGTCCTAGAGGAGAGTTCTGAATTTAGGAGTGAAAAGGATGAAAAAGGATGTAGGATGAAAAACGAAACAAAATGCACACTATTGTTTCTGGGCCCTACTAACAGCACAAACAAATAATGTGCACGTATGTGGCATCCCCATGCATATTAGCAGTAGGATCATTTTTGGGGGCTTTTTTGGTGGCGGGTTATGGTAATGGAAAGAAAATATTTACCTATTAAGGGCCAGTTTGATTAATAACAATAATAATAATAATAATAATAATAATTTAGATATCCATTAACATTTACCACCTAATGTTAGTGCAATTTATCCTAAAAAGAAAAAAACTCAAGGTATAATTCACCTGGATACACTAAGTAGTTGCAATGATATGTACAGTTTTACTAACACATGCTAAAGTTGCAAAACTGGGCCCATGCATTAATCATTATTAAGGGGTTAAAGCGAACCTTTACACTCAAAAATCTAATTCTACCAATGCATCCCTCTATGTATGATGATAAATAATACCATAGACAGGTCAGGTGTAAAATGCTGCGATTGTGAAATACTTACACTTGCAGAGCATTCACTTCCTGCTTTGCAAGAGCAAAATGGCTTCAGTTTGCCAAAGCCATGCACACTGGGATTGCCTTGTCATCAGCAGAGCATTACTGGGAAATCTCATCTGTAATCTCAGGAGATCTCAGGGAAAGGCATTCTCCTCCCCTGAGATGATGTGTATGGTCACATGTCCTAGCCGCATGTCCTAGTCACATGTGCCAGAAATCCAGGAAGTGAAAGGAGAGCTATTAATCTGCCCCAAGTAAACATGGTCACTGTCAGAAGACTGGGGAAAAAATGAGAAAAACAGGTATGCAAAGAATACAAAGCCGGCAATTATCTAGAAGTATGTGTTTGTAGATTGTCATTATTAAACATTTCTAAAAGGTGTGTTTGTTGTTATTTTAAAGATATGGGCAAAAGGTCCACAAAGCTCCAGTTGAATTATCACACCTTTTTGCCATCATTTGTGATTGGGTTTTCTTGGAAAAAAAACCTTATGCCTCTTTTCTCTTACTAAAAATGCTGCTTCCTGCCTCCCACTCCTCTGCTATGTGCTGGCAGAGCTAAGTTACAGCCACACCCGTCCTTACAAGTGTCCTCACACAGACTTGTAGGGGAAAGGAGATTGTATAGCCCACCTGCTGATTAATCCAATATTTTCTTGCCCCTTTTACCAATGAAAGGCCAGTTCAATTCTCAAAAAGTTTTGTCATAAATTGTGGCTACATTTTCTTGAAGAAACCTTATACTTTTTTTTCCATCTTAGTGAAAATGCTACTTCCGGACTCCAGCTCCGGTGCTCTATGCTGGCAGAGCTGAGTGACAGCCACACCCCTCATTACAAATATCCTCTGACAGACTTGTAGAGGAAACGAGGGGGTGTGTCTGACCAGGCATGCTACTGAATGCTGATTACTGACTGCGCTGGGTCAAAATCTGATGCCTATGCACATTTGGACACCCAGCATAATTGCTGTAACAGGATAGTGGACTGTTACAGCAATGTGCAAATAGAGGCTGTTAGTACCATGTCTATCTGACTGAATAGTTGATCGCTCATCAACTGCCAGCTGGGATATGATTGATGATCAATGGCCACATAAAGGTTAAAACAAAGTGAAAATGCAAATAGAACAGAGTTCCTCCGACTTCTTTTTTTAATTTAAAAACCTTCTGATAGTTTAGGATATCATTTAATCCTTGCTGTCATTTATGCGACAGCAATGAAACTATTAGTTATTTTTTGCAGAGAGCAGAAAGACCATGCGACAGAAATGAAGAGGTTGCCGATTTTATTAATCATATTTATATAGCAAGGGTATCAGAAGTGTAATTATTTACATGTCACAGGAAGTCGGATTGCTCATTAATTCCCAGCAGACAAGAGGAACACCTGGCGATGTACACTGATATTTATCGTGATGCCTGGAAAAACACCCACTCTTTTCTGCTTTATTAAAAGTGAATTACAGAAATCCTTCTTAAAGAGGCCCAGTTGCAAAACAGTCGGTGAGACATCTTTTGTTTTGGTCATTTGTGCTGAAGATAAGCCAATATTTGTTTACACTTTTCTGCTGCACTGCAAGAGCAAATAAAAAGACTTGTGTTTTGGAAAACCCGCTGTGCGAATGCTCTGTGAGCTCCCCAACATCACAATATATATATATATATGATATATACACACACACACACACACACACACACACACATACACACTGTATATATATTGGCACAATGTAAGTGTGGCGTCACAAGGGGGGTACAGAGGGTGCGGGTGACTCCATTGGAGAGGTGATACCAAAATGACTGACAGTCAATTTAGTGTCACCCCCTTCTGAAAAGTCGGGCACTCGGTCATGAACCGCGTCCGACAGTTGCAGGAGAGAGGAGGGGACCCGGTGGCATACCTTATCCCCCCGAGTGAACGTCCCCTCCTCTCTCCTCTCTCTCTTGGTGATGGACGCCGGCAGGTATCACCAAAATGGCTGCGTAAGCGCGATGATGTCATCGTGCACATGCGGGGTGATGTCATGCGCATTCGCAAGGACATCACGGGGGTGACACCCGGCCTCAGGACGCCCCTTGTAGCCACCATGCCTTAAGCAGGAGTGTCTATTTAACTTTAGAAGCTGTCAGACTGTACTAAGTCTGAATCGGATTGATAGTTTTGATTTCTGATGTTTCTCCTAGGCTCTAGTAACTCTTTGCTTCTGCCTGCTGTTGGGGAATGTCCCTGATAATAGTGTGGGGAAGTGCAAAAATCAGAGTGAGGAATGCTTGTACCTCCCTGGCCAACCACTAGGAGGTTTGTTACCACTGGTGCATGTTGGTACAAATGTTCAGGAATGACCTTGGCAAGTCAGTCTCCTCCTGGGCTGTGGCCTGGGGGAGGAATGTGTGTGGATTGTCTGATCCTCCTAGGGAGGGTGGCCATGTGCTTTGACTGAGACCTGAGACTTATGCCTAGTGAGAGAAGCTTTGGGGTTGGAGATGCCCTGGAGAAGCTTCATTATGCATAAGGAGCTTGAGAAGTTGGCCCTTTACTGAAGTGTGGTGATTTGTCTTCAATACTCTGGTAGCTATAACATAAATTATAATACAGCCGGGAGCTAAGTCACAGATTGCTGGATCAGCTTGAAGGTTCTCCATCTGTGAAGGCTGCAACATCCTGGGTGTCCTGTGCCCTAACCCTCTCTCACAAAAGTTGTTCAATAAAGGTTTATCAGAACATTAGTGTGGAAGTCAGTTCAACGGTGCCACTGGTGGGTCGGTAAGTGCTTTTGGGACAACTATGAAACTGTGTAGACAGCCTAGGAGGGCCCAATTCATCCAGCGGCTCCTTCGGAGGTGAGCACTACATATATATGATACCCGGCAGGGCCACAGGGATCCTGTATTACATTCTAGTAACCGCAGCTACATCTGAATGGCCGCTATACTCAGCTGAGTGACTCTGTGTTTTACAGCACAGTGAAGGCGCTTAGAGGCTGTATCGGTATAAATGTGAAATAATAAGCCATGTGGCCAAAAGTCTGTAGACACCTGACCATCACACCTATACTACATGGCCAAAAATATATTCCTCCAAAATGTTTAGATTTGGAGTCTCCATTGGGAGGGTACTGTTAATGCTACAGCATACAAAGACATTTTAGATCATTAAGCACTTCTGACCTTGTGGAATATTTGGGGAAGCCCCTTTTTCAGCATGGCAGTGCCCCTGTGTACAAAGTCAGCTCCAAAAAGGCATGTTTTGTTGAGTTTGGTATGGAGGAACTCAAGTGAGCCCACTTGAGCTCCTCCATACCAAACTTAACAAAATGTGTGTCACATGAGGTCACAGAGCCCTGACCTCAACACTACTGAACACCTTTGAATTGAATTGGAACATTGATTGCAAGAAAGTCTTCTTGCCAAACATCAATGCCTGACCTCCCGAATTCTCATTTAGCTGAATGGCCCCACTGACACACTCCAAAACCTTGTGGAAAGTTTTCCCAGAAGAGTGGAGGCAGGTATAGCTACAAGACAAGGGGTGGGTAGGGGGCAACTCCACATTAATGCCCATAGTTTTTGAAAGAGATGTCCAGCAAATTAAAATTGATGTTACTTGTAGGTGTCCACAAACCTTTGCCCATATAGTATATTTTCATAAAAGTCTTAATTTTGAGGTATCAGAGAAATCAGAAAAAAAAATCATGGTTTTAAGTTATTTCATTAGTTCTGTAAGTTTTACAAGTCTGGACTGCAGAAGTGTGTGTGTGTGCTTCTAAGTGTCCTTCGCTTTAGTCCGCTTGAAAAGGACCAACCGGGTATGAATGAGCTAAAATCATTCTCGACTTTCTAATTTCAGAACTTAATAAAGCAAAAACAAGATTAAACCCTAGCTCTGTAATTCTAATTCCACACAAAGCTAATGGTACGAAATAAAATTAAAACCCAGGACATCAAGGCTCCAGGCAGGAAATATTAGAGATCTGTAAAGATACAGTTACAATTGCCGCGGGTTTCTGCAAAATTCATAGTTTGGACGGTAATGTGACCACAATATTGGTCTCGCATTCAAGATTCCATTAACACAAGCCGAGCACTAAGCCTAATTGTACAATGTGCAAAAATAATAACACAAATCTGAATACATTAATCTGCTTTTCTTTGTTTCATGTAAATAGGTTGGTTACAATGTTGACGAAGCAACAGCAAATGTTAAGAGAGAAAATAAACTGTAATCATGTCAGTGTTTTTTTTCCATTTGAAATTATATTAAAGTGCTCCCGTAATTACAGGTGACAGTTGGGTATACAAACAATGAGATGAAAGTGAAGGGAATGAGTGCAAAGGAAAAAAATAGGAGTTTATAGAGATGAGTAATCCCCAACTAGTGGATTAGGAGCTACACATGATGCTGAGGCTGGCCAGAGACATTGGGATTGGTGGACATTTGATTTATTTATTCATTTATTAGGGGTATTTATATAGAGCTGGCAATTTCCGCAACACTTTACATACTGTACATTCACACCAGTCCCTGAAGGAGTTTACAATCTAAGGTCCCTATCTCACACACTTACGCACACTTGGGCCAGTTTGGCTTGGAGGCAATCAACCTACCGGCATTTATTTGGAATATCGGAGGAACCCATACAGGTATAGGAAGATGGCTCTGACTCCCAGTCCGCAATGACTTGGAGTCAGAGGCTTGAGCTCTGTGAATGGTTTGAACCAATGGCAAAGCGCCATTGGTCTAAACCCTTGATTCTCAACTGGTGGGTCGTGACCCAAAAGTGGGTTGTTACCCCGTGTTCAGTGGGTCCCCCGTGTGCCTTCCAATTTTCTAGGTGAGAGGCTCCTCAGCCTCCCCCTAGTGCAGCATTGTCAGTTCTTGCGCGAAGCAGCCATTCAAAATATGCTGCCCGGTGCCGAGTGTCAGCTTGAGGTGGGGGGGGCTCCATCCATATGTGCATTGCTTACAGCTCCCTCGCAAGTCCTGTAGAGGTGCACTGTACTTCGCAATCGCACCTACCACACGTTTTGGTGTGAGAAGTGCATTGCATTGCCATTCATTTGAATGGCACCCCAAATGCACCTCCCACCCACAGTTCTATTGCCCGCATCGGAATGTACAGTACCGCAATGCTGTGGGTTCCATTGCAGTGCAACTTAGGTCACGACTTAATGACCAAGGACAAATGTGGGTCCTGAGGTTATGCAGGTTGAGAACCACTGGTCTAAGCCATCTTTAAAAATAAAACAGTGACGGCATCCATCTAGATGCCTCATCAATTATAAGCAATTGAGGGACAGGGAGGCTCTTCCCTGTCTCCTCACTCCCTCCTCCATACATGGCTCGGTGACCCGGCCTGGGGCAGGGTGGGGGCTGGCTGTGGGTGCCCCACCTGCCACTGACCTCACCACATGTCCCTTCATTCAAGTAGCATAGAAAATGTGTTCTGGGAGTCCAAACTACACCCCCTTCATCAGTGCTTAATGAGAGAATACATGTGTGTGGACTACAATCCCTGTAGCTTGAAATTTGTGTTGAGTTGGCATAGGAGTACCTCAGGCTTCTCAGCAGCTGGTTTGCTGCCAAAGTACTCCCATCACAACTCAATAGAACTTTCAAGCTTCAAGAATTGTAGTCCACATACATGATTTCCCTCATTAAGCCACAATGAAGGGGGCGTGTTATGGACCCCCAAAATGCATTGCCTGCTCCAGTTGAATATCCCCTTGACCCTAATAGAATAAAGTTGTATCTTAAGTATTGTAATTGGTGTGGCACTTCAATTCCTACATCTACAATATTTAAAATCATGACAGGGGTTCTAACTGTTCCCGACTCTATTCAAAACAAAAAAAAAATGGCTTTCTCACCTTCTTCCCCGGAAGCCTCCTGCACGTTCCCCATCTCCAAAGCAAAAGCCCAGAAATAGTTGTAGAATTTATAAAGTTTATTTTAAATTCATAACACTATTACTGCAAAAGAGGTTTCTTTTTCTTATACCTTCCATCGCTCAAGGCTGCTTATGTAATATTTATTGCTGAAATTGAGGACCTCTCTAACACCTGCAGTGAAAATGGATTTTTTTTCTCTAATTCTATGAACTCCTGCATTGTGGTGTATATTTGTTCTTTTTCTCTGACTCACACCTTAATGCATTTCCCTGCAGGTCACAGCTAGAGAACTCAGAAAACTTCTCTGATCTGACTGCACCAAGCTGAAACCCGATTGGATGCCAGGGTTTACCGTACTTTATATGTCGTTGCACACTGCACAATAAGTAGGCATGCTTGAGTTAAAAAACAACTGGATCCAAAAGAAAAAAGCTGGTGGCACACCGTAAAATCCAATGCTTAGAAAGCTTAAATGTTCCGGATCTTCCTCTATTGCTATTTTGGGGGAAGGACGAGCCCTGGCTTGACTTTAGGCCTGGCTCACATCGGGGAGTCCCGGGACCACACTTCCCGTAACTGCATTCCCGTTGATTTCAATGGTCATATCTGTGCGGTAACCATGGCAAAAAAGCTTGTGCACCTTCTTGTGTGACAAGCGACCCGATTTTTTTGCAGCTGCGTGTGTGCGCAATTGCACCCTTCGAAACGTGGCCCAAAACCGTGCGGATTGCTAGCCACATTTGGGGTGCCATTAGCAATGTAAGCTTGGATAGCTCACATGTGATCCGGGCCTAAGCACCCGGTCAGTCAAGACAGTGACCAAGCTTAAAGGACTTGGGAGTGGTGGTTGGTTGTTGGCCGCCTCAGGTGGTAAATATCCTAGGGACCCCCCTGCCCACACACATGTGATATTAAGCCTTGGCTGAAATTCAATGAATGAAAGGAGCAAGAGAGGGGCATTCAGACTCTGGAGGAAAGCTCTAAATGATGCCAGGAAATTAAGTGGGCTCTATCTGACTTGCTGCAGCTTCTAATGCACACTGTGAAATCAGAGAAAGCAATCTCAATACAAGGAGCAGGAGGAGCCTGTGCAACTGCGCAAGACTGAAAGAACGGCATCTTTAAGTTTTGGAAAGAGTAGAGAAGTGTTACAATCCGGTTTTGCTGCCTGAGCCTAGCTAAAAGAACTAACTCCTGGCATGATCTTTTTTTGCATGTATCGAAAACATATAACAAAACACTTTCAATTATATATGAAAAGGCCAAACGGGGGCAAAAAAGGAAGTTCATGTTAGGTATAATATGCACTTTAAGCCTGATACATGAAAGATTCATTCTCATTGGCTGATACAGGTTACTGCAGTTTGTCTTGGGGAATACACTGGGTTGCATACTACAATGTTGTCTTTTCTGCCATCGGTGTGTGTCCACCGCCTCTTGTATGCTATTATTATCTGTTCATGAAACTGCGCGTGCTGTATTGTGTGTTAACAACGTGTCATGTTACACATGGCAAAGTACAAAGTCGGTTCCCGTGGATAACATTGACTTTATTTTTACATTTCTCTGCCTTTATCTGGCAGTGTGACACTGTGCAGATTTATTAATCACAGCTAGAGTATATACGGTACCACACAAACTCCATCAATAAAAGCAGCTGAGCCATGCAACATGCACACGGCACAATCACCGGTAACAAGAAAAAGCCTTTAGAAAAGCCTGTCCTCTACCAGCATGCTGCAGAGAAGTACCCTTGCTCGTTGTGTGGAAGCAGTGGTGTCTCTGTAGAGGTCTGATACGCCTCCTGCTGATTTAGAACTAGAGCTCTCCATTCAATACGTAGAATGTGCTTTGTTGATTGCAGAGCTATAAGACTGACTGACTGACGTGTTGGGCATCTGCAGAGAGACCATTGCTTCCACACAGAGAGCAAAGGTCCATCTCTGTAGCAAGCTGGCAGGGGACAGGGTTTTCTTGGGACAATGTTGGATCAGTAAGTGGTGAGTCTGAAGAGGACACCTCCAGAAATAAGGTCAATATTGCAGCTAGAGGTCCTTTATTTTTCACCCAGTCTCAATATGGCATTCTCCTGTGAGCCCGGGGCAGGGTAGCAGGTCCTTGACATTGTCATTCAACCCAGAAAGGACAATGTCGGATCAGTAAGCGGTGAGTCTGAAGCGGAAATTTCCAGAATTGTAGTGGGAGCTCCTTTATTTTTCACCCAATCTAAATCTAGCATTCTCCTGTGAGCCCTGGGCAGGGGAGCAGGTCCTTGACACCATCATTCAACCCAGATAGGACAATGCTGGATCAGTAAGCGGTGAGTCTGAAGAGGACATTTCCAGAATTGCAGCTGGGGCTCCTTTATTTTTCACCCAATCTCAATGTAGCATTCGCTTGTGAGCTCCTGGCAGGGACGCAAACCCTTGACATCATCATTAAACCCAGAAAGGACAATGCCGGATCAGTAAGTGGTGAGTCTGAAGAGGACATCTTCAGAAATAAGGTCAATATTGCAGCTGAAGTTCCTTTTTAAGTTTTCAACCAATCTGTATTTGGGCTTTACGTTTACGTTACATATTAATAACAGTAAGCACTGACTTATGAAAACGTCTACCCTCCAGTTGACGGCTGGCCGTCTTTAACCCAATGAAGATGACCGAACACAACCTGCTGCAGTGACCTTCATTGAGATTCACCGCAGATGGCGAGGAGACTTGAAGGACAAGCCAGAGTCTAATTTCGCCCCGACGCCCTTGTAACCTGAAGCCAGTCTGAGGCCATAAAGAAAATAATCGCGTTGCTAAAACTTCCACTTTATCCCGAAGCAAGTTTGACTGCGCTCCATTCTGACAACTTCCATTTATATTACATTTTCCAGGAACGGAGATCTTGTTTCTCCTCAGTCTTCAGGGACCTGTTAAAATGGATATTGTATATTGCAGTTTACTCTGCGGAGGTTATTCCGTTAATAAGAAGCATGGACTTTCTTCTCTATGCTGACAGCCCATTTTTATTAGAAATTTGTTTTAATTTCAGAAGATGTGCGGCATTTTCATCGTCTGACAGGTGCTGCGTTGTCCGACGCACAGGAATTAGGAAGAAATTAAGGCGTAACTCTGCCTTTGAGGGAAATGCAGTGTAAACACAGAATGTTTATACCTGTGATAGATTGGAACATTTCTGCTTAATAGCTTGGTGAAGGAATAAGAAAAACAGTTCCACTGACGTGGTAAAATGGATAATTATTATTTGCAGCATTCTGGTAAGGGAATGAGACCCTGAAATGCATTTGCGCATTGAGGGGAAGTGGGTGTGTAACCGGAGTCAGGCCCTGGGCATCACATAGAAACCCTGCTGCTAAAAAATAGAAATTAAGGAAAAAGGACAGTTTTGATTTCCCCAAAATTTGAGCTGAAAATCAGGAGATGTGATAGAATATTCTGCATTTTGCGGAAATGCATTGGAAAGTTGAAATTAAAGTGACGCTATTATGTTGTCTATACAGGACAAAGTGATAGTGTCTCTGCATAGTGCATCCTCCGACCACCATAGACATGTGCTATACTGTAGCTCCTTGCCCATCTGCAGCCAGCATTGAAATAGACTCTGTGGGCATACAGGGGTGTGGTAATGTTACCCCCCGGTCATGTGACATTGCTTGGGCCTAGCAGCCATTTGCGGATCTTAGCAAAATTTTATGTGGGGCCCTGTGATTTCTAGTTAGCCCATCTGAGATCCCACACAGCCCACCTGAGAGTGACCCTGCAGAGCCCACCATAGACTATGGTGGGCTCTGCAGGGTTTCATGTGGGCTGGTCACACCCCTGCACACCTCTTATCTGTCACCCCCGACCCGCTGTCAGCCTTCTCCCCTGCAGGGTCTTGCCTCCTCCTCGGTCGCCGGTGGGCCCCGTCCCCTCGACCGTCGACAGGTCTGGCTTCTTCCTCCTCCTCCACCACCGTCAGGCCCCGCCTTCTCCTCCACTGCCACCGCCGGGCCCAGCCTTCTCCTCTGCCGCCGCCGGGCCCCGGCCTCCTCCACCTCAAGCTGCTCGCTGTCACTGACTCAGCAGCAACTGTGAGGAGGAACGCGCCGCTGTCCAGATTTCTGACAACCTGTTCCTCCTCACAGCCGCTAGTGACAGCCAGCAGCTTGCAATGCCATAGTGACCCAAGTGGCCCCCACGGTATCAGGGTGACCCCTTTGTTCCTCGTCCTGGCCAGGCCCCCCTGTGCTCCGGCCGCCTGGGTCGCTATGGCGATAGTTCTGTAACTGCTGTCAACCAATAAGCCTTATTGTAGCATTCTTTTTGCTAGAGCATGTCAATCATGTGACACATTGGGTGGAGTTTGTACAAAAGGGCACCATCATTCACGTGTGCTAAGGGTACAGTGATGTCTAAATACGGCCCTCTAGGCACGGGTGGTCTTACGCACATCCTTGCGAATCCTATTAGTTAATTTTGTCGCAGGAACAGTTGAACTTTTTATAGTTTCTTCATTGAAGATTTACCGATCCTTTAAGGAGAGGTTCACAAGGTTAATTACAGTATAAAACTTACATTACTTTTTAACCAAACGGCCGCCTGGGGAACAATTTATCTTAATATGCAGACATCATTCGTTAAGGAAACAAAAGCAGAAATCCCGGCTTCCAAAAACAGCGAAAGGAGAGCGGCTACCTTGGAATAAATCTGAAGTTTTTGAGCAGTTAAAAAAAAAACCTCCAATGTTTCCTGACCTTTCCGATTCAATCAATCCTTCCCATAATCCATTGTTTCCCGTCTGTCTCTCGCCTCTTCATAAATAACAAAGTGAATTAAAAGAAATACTTTGCATTCGGAGGCCGCCACCGAGGGAGATTAATCAAACTGGGACGCACTGACCGTTATTGTTATTAATTATAATTACCTCTGTGAAAGCAAGGTGCAATAAAATAAGCGTTTTTCACATCACGTTGTAAGGGTGGGGAAGGGGGGGAGGGAAAAAAACAGCGCTCATTTCTCATCAGCCTGGCGCCGACATTAAAAAATCTCCTGATATTATCTAAGACATTAAATTCAAAAAGTAGAAGTAGCTAAATTTGCAGGGAAAGATTAATGTGAACGGGCCGGCGGATTACTTTCTCTTCTTGCGGGCTTTGTCACCTGTTCCTGCCCAGAACTCTCGCCCGGCGTGTGTATTTATCATTCGACGTCGTATGCTTGGTTAATGACCATCGATATTATAATCAGATGTGGGTATGAAATTACGAATGTGCAGCGTCTGGTCTGCTGGCATCTCTCTATGTGCTTGTTGGTGAGAAGTTCCCCAGTTCCAACCTGTAACTTATTTAAAGGAGAACTTACGGTATTTTAAAAATGGTACCTTTGGAGTGGGGCTAACAATGCATTGCAAGGGTTAAGTGTTTGTTTTTTCTAGGCTAGTGAAATACAGCAGATTGTTTACTCACCTGATCCTCATTACAGTGGCAGTCGGCACTCTGTCCTCGTCCACTGCAAGTATGGAATGTCCCCCTTATCTAATGGAAGTCAATAGGCCTGCATAAGACATAATGGCATCAGAGGTCCATAAACTGCCAGAGCCTGGGGAAGAAGAGGCTGTGGGGACTGGTCTAGCACCCCAGCGGGACTGTGGATCAGGTTAGTAAATCTGAATGGCAGTGCTGTGGCCCCACGACGGGCGGGACTCACCTCTCTCCCTCTCTACTCTGGTTATGGAATGTAGACATGTGCAATTTGGTTTGTTCTGAATAAAATTTTGAACGAATTTTCAGAAATTCGGACATATCCGAATTTCTGAATCCCAATGCATCCAAATGTATCCGTATTTCCGTTTCTGAATTTCGGATCCCGTCCAAATTTCGAACAAAACTGAATCGGACATTGCTGGAGTGTAAGCTGTACCTGAGGACCTACCGTGCAAGGATTAGACATGTGCGATTCGTTTCGTTCCGAATCAAGACATTTTCCATAAATCGGACATTTGGACGTATCCGAATTTCTGAATCCCAATGCACCTGAATGTGTCCAAATCCAAATTTCCATTTCCGAATTTCGTTCAAAAACTAAACTCGAAAATCAGATGTGTTTTTCGGTTTATTGCATCCGGATGGGTATGAACACAAATTTTCGTTACAGCAACATGGGAGCCATATAGAGTATATACCTATCATACTAAAGCTTAGGCTCCCAGACCTGAATGGCATTCCGGATCTGAATTTCCAAATTGCATTCTGGAGCTCCCGAATGCCATTCGGGTCTGGGAGCCACAGCTTTAGTAATCTATGTATACGGCTCCCAGACCCAAATGGCTTTCAGGGGCTCCTGAATGCAATTTGGAAATTCGGATCCCGAATGCCATTCGGGTCTAGGAGCCTCAGCTTTGGTATTAATATCTGTATACGGTTTTCTGTGGTATTCCCAATGAATATTCATAAACTCATCTGAAACTACCGAAAATTTGAAATTTGTCTGAATTTTTTATGCAGCTTACATGTCTAATGGAATGTCCCTCAGCATCCTCATGTCTATTACAAATTAATAGACCTGCATAAGACATGATGATGATTTCACTGGAGCCCAGGGGAGAAGAGGCTGTGGGGACTGGTCTAGCAGTCTGGTAGAACTACCTATCAATAATACAATAATATACGCAGATGATCCTTGGTCCTGTGGCATTTGGCACTCACTCCTCTCCCCTTCTGCTCTGGCTATGAAATGTTCCCAAGCGCCCTCACATGTAAATGCAATTCAATGCACTTGCACTAGATGTGATTAGACTAATGGAGTCCGATGGAGAAGAGGCTGTGGGGACCAGTCTAGTAACCCAGCAGAATTTTGGATCAGGTGAGGTTATCTGCTTTCTTCCAACCCCTGGAGAAAAATAAGCACTTAACCATTGCAGTGCAGGGTTAGCCCATTGTTTTTACAATTCCCGGGGTTCTTCTTTAAAGTATATATAAAAACTAGGGCTGCGGAAATTAACGATTAATCCTTCGATTAATCGTTCATTTTTTTGAACCCAAAAAGAAGAATGTAATATATTGCCAGTCCTTAGATGTGGAAGCCGCATCATTTTCTGAGCATGACTTTCCTGGCCCTGCGATCTTTGCAAGCATTGTGTAAACACAGAAGGACATTGTCTCTGAGAACTGAGCAGTCCCAGAACTGGAAGCTTTCTGTACATAGCAGAAATTTTGCATGAGCCAGTGTCATTATGCTGTAGTTTTTAATGTGTGTAACCCTGCTGTCTTGTCTGAAATGACCCATTTCTGGTGATCTAATGCAGCTCCACGACTCTAAATGGATTTTGTTCCCCTTATATATTTATAGTTTAACAGCTCATTATGTGCCAGCACCAGACTGGATATTGCAGTTGTGGATACAATTTAACATCACAAATCTGTCTCTGGTGTTAAGGAATTATGCCTGCTGCTAAGACAGACAATGCACTTCACAGACAGCATGGGGCATTAACCTTAACCCATTTCCTCAAGGGGACCGCAGAGGAGAACTCCGTCACATCCAACGCAGAAGAAGTTTCATCCGGCTTTCAGCTACTGAGTCAAGTAACGAAGGGCTTGAAAAGCACTTCCCAGAAGCCTTTGCTGCTGGAAACGTTCATCTGGGAATATGTGGCTGGTTGCAACCTGTAAACCCAAGGTAACAACCCCAAACAAGGTCTCAGTAACGACATGTGGTCCCTGATACCACTGATCTGGCTCTCTTCAGTCTCTCGGTACATGCCTATTTCAACCCCTGCTGTGTTGAGGGTAAACTCCATGCACACATTAAAGGCTAATGCTAGCTTTTTTTTTTTTTTTGCTTCAGATATAGCGGGGAAGGATTAAAGTATCGGAGTGGGGAGGGGGGAATCCAGCCCCTCCTCTGTCATGGCAGAGAGCCGTGACAGGATCGAGAGGTGAGCGAACGCCGGTATGTGTTCGCTCACCTCACGATCTACTGAGCCGACCTGTGACAGTCTCATTGTCACATCTCGGACGGCTGCAAAGGATCTTGGAGCGGGCACATGCGCACCTCAGATGTTTGGCCGGGAGACGAGGAGAGACACAAGGTAAGTCTATGGAGCAGTGTGCCCCCCGCACAGACACCGTGGGACAGCAGAGAAGAGGAGGACAGAGGAGTCAGGAGGCATCATTTAAGGTAAGTCCCTAGGAAAGGGGGTAAAAAGTTTGATTTTAATGTCACTTTAAGCTGCCCATACACTGTATTATTTTCTTCATTCAACCTGCAGGATGAACAAAGAAAATATAACAGATTCCTCCATTAAGCTTTACGAGCGTTGATCGAGGAATCTTCCACTGTCATCATTGTATTCTGATGGTGGCTGCCAGCCACCGTCAGAATACCAAAGAAGAGCCAGCAGCTCAATGGCTTCCGACTCAGTTCATTGGAAGATTTTCCAACTGGCTTCTGCAATCAGCTGATCGCCCAAATGTCGCTCATTGTTTACTAAGAGCTGGCCAACATTTGTGCATGGCCAGCTTTAGTCTCTGTTTAGATCTGCAGTACAAAATCCATCATGCCTCTGCCTCAAGGAGTCATGCCTTTGGTTGTCAGAGTCTTGCAATGCTTCAAAGCGACTTGTAGCTTCAAAACAGCTGGTATGCCAAGGTTGCCTACCCCAGTACTATGACATCCGACATTTGAGGGCTTCAACGTTCACTTAAGAGCTGACATAAGTATTCTGGCAACTATGACGATTATCACCAGAGGCATGCCTTGAATGTGAAATTGGTGAGTTAAATTGGTGGGTTTAATTCTTCTATATATTTTCTGTTGGGTTTTTCTTTCCATCTGGGATGAAAATGGAGACTTTTTGTTTGGATTTCCTGTCCGTATGACACCCATACAAGAAATGGGGAGGTGCAGTTGTCACCAAGACTGGAAAAGAAGCTCTAACCCTTCCCCACTCTACCAAAAATGTGTTTTTGGCTGTGTCCCTATCCCTTTTTGCCCTAACACAGATGGTGACTTAAACCTGAAAACAAAGATGAGCATAATCAAGAGTTTTCATTTCCTTGAATTGGGAAATTTGGGTAAAATATGGCCATTTTAGTAACATGCATTGGAGTCAATAGGGAAAGGAAGTTAAAGTGATTTCTGATGGTATAATGGGCTTTACAATGCTCCAGTGGGTTACAAAAAAGCTCCTTTCAGCTCTCCTGGACCCATTCTTATGTCAAAAATGGTCCCTAATTAACATACAGTAGCAGTAAACAAGTAACAATCAAAAACACAAAAAAAGGGGGGGGGGGGCCACAAATACAAATGGAATTAATGACAAAAAATAAAAAGGGAATTAATGACAAAAATTAAAATTACCCAAAATACAAACAAGCCTCTAAATAACGAAAATGGAGATTATTTTTTTTCCATGCAAATTTCGCTCAAGCAGCTTAATGAGAATAATTGAGCAATTCCGCTTCGCAATTTCACCGACAGAGAAATCGGTAAATTCAAAATAAATTTTGCCAAAACCACTCCACTCATCTTGACTGACAAAGGGTCTAATCGCTCCTGCTCTATGCAAACCACAAAATAAAAGATTTGGCTGGAGCTGAGCTTTAATTATTGGATTAAAGGCCAACTGGACGTTCAGTTTAAATCTGCTAAATATATTCCAAGTACATTAAAACAAAAGATGGCCAAAGTCTTAGTTTGTTTTCTTCAGATTAGAAACACCTGCCCCTGGCAGCATGCTGCAAAGAAGGACCCTTGCTCTATGTGTGGAAGCAGGGGTCTTTATGCAGGGGTCTGACACTCCCTCTGTTGAGTCAGAGCTAGAGCGCTCCAGTCCGCAGGGAATGGGAGTTTTACTGATTGCAAAGATATAGGTCTGACAAGCAGTCAGGGACCTCTCCAGAGACCACTGCTTCCACACTGAGAGCAAGGGTCAATTTCGGGGTCTTGACAGTGGACAGGCTTTTCTAGTTAAGCTGTGGCTGCTTTCTAAAGAAAGAGAACAGTAAGACTTTGAACTCCTTTTGTTTTGATGTGCCTGGAATCAGGGCCGGCCTTAGGCCTTTAGGCGCCCTGTGCGAGAAAGCTTTACAGCGCCCCTCAGTGGCCACACCCTTTAGTGGCCACGCCCCCGTAACCACACCCATTTCCCCCAATATATGCACCATTTAAAGACTCCTATTTTGTTAAGCCGCAAAGAAACATATTAAAAAGTGTGATAAAAATAAAACTTTTATTCAAAGGTATTAAACTTGTAGGCACAATAGAAGTATTCTTATCAAATAAAACAACAGAAGGTAAACAATAAATGTCAAAATACAATAGAGTCTATAAAAATAAAGTGTCAGGTCGTCATGCTGACCCCTTTTTTCAAGTAAGTGCATCTAGAAAAGTAAAAATAAAAAACAGAACACAGACCCCGGGCTACATGTAAATGAAGCCAGGGGTCTGTATTGTATTCAGACACATAATAATAATAATTTGTTTGAGAATGTGCGGCGGCCATGTTGGCCACCAGCGTGTTCTCTGAATGCGTGCCACCATCTTGGAGGCAGGGAGCATGACGTTACATGACGCCATGCATGCGTGGCGTCAGGTGACCTCACACGCCGATATTGGCCCCACCATCTTGGTGTATACCTAGATATACACCAAGATGGCGGCGCCCAACACGTGCGGTGTTATATGATGTCATGTGCCCTGCCTCCAGAACACGCCAATGGGTGTGTGTGTGGGGGGGGGGGCAGTTTTCACTTTTTTTAAATAATTTTTTATATTTTTTATTATTTTTTTCATATTTATTTATTTTTTCACTGTTGGGGGGCTTCGGGGAAATATTAGGGGTCCAAACAGACCCCTGACATTTCCCTTGTAAAATAGAAAAGAAATTGAGGACACCAGGCTGGAATGTACTTATCTGATTGAAACTGAACATTCATTTGGGCTTTAACAAAAACTACCAAAATGCTAGTGTTGGACCTTCTATTAAAGTGTCACAGATGCACCCTGTGATACATATTTATTTGTAAAAAAAATAACAAAACAAACAAAAAAAAAATGTGTGTTACACTTAATTTACATATAAAACAATAAACAATATTTTAGTTTTCTTTTAAAGTGAACCAAACCATATAGGATAAAGCATTGGAAAACAAGAGCAGTTACTATACCAATCTTAACCCTTTCGCTGCCAAGCCCTCCGGAACATTTTTCAAATCAGCTGGCCAAGCCATTTTTGAATTTTCTGCAATTTTTTCCTATTGATTTGATTTTCAACTGCTGCGTTGCTAGCGTTTGTAAAAGACCCCCCAAACCATATATTTTCTGAAAGCGCAGGCCCGGTAGAATAAAAAGATGGTGATACTAAATTTGTAGGCCCTGCGATAATTGCGCAATTGCGCCTTTTTGCGAAAAGGTCAAAAAATGAAGTTATGCAAAACTGTAAATAATCGACTTATGTAAAAAATTGTTTTGGTGTTTGTGTTGTGATAAAATGATACAGGTGTATATTAGTTCACCTTATCCTTTAAGAAATGCATATTTGATAGAAAAGCATATTTTTTGTTATATTATCATTTCTGCATTCAAGCCTGGAAAGCATTACAATGGTAATCACTCAATCAGGGCTGCAGAGCTCAGGCTGCTGCTCATTCTCATACTGGCAGAGCTCTGTACTGATGTACAGAGTATCAGTTAGGAGAGATGGGGGAAGGACGGCTGGACAGGCATAAGGACAGCTCTACCACATCTAACTAGAGGGAGGACGGCTTGGCGGGAATAAGGACAGCTCTACCACATCTAACCAGAGGGAGGACGGCTTGGCGGGAATAAAGACAGCTCTACCACATCTAACCAGAGAGAGGACGGCTGGACCGGAATAAGGACAGCTCTACCACATCTAACTAGAGGGAGGACGGCTGGACGGGAATAAGGACAGCTCTACCACATCTAACCAGAGGGAGGACGGCTGGGTGGGAATAAGGACAGCTCTACAGCATCTAACCAGAGGGAGGATGGCTGAACCAGAATAAGGACAGCTCTACCGCATCTAACCAGAGAGAGGACGGCTGGACCAGAATAAGGACAGCTCTACCACATCTAACTAGAGGGAGGACGGCTGGACGGGAATAAGGACAGCTCTACCACATCTAACCAGAGGGAGGACGGCTGGGCGGGAAAAAGGACAGCTCTATCGCATCTAACCAAAGAGAGGATGGCTGGACCAGAATAAGGACAGCTCTACCACATCTAACCAGAGGGAGGACGGCTGGGTGGGAATAAGGACAGCTCTACAGCATCTAACCAGAGGGAGGATGGCTGAACCAGAATAAGGACAGCTCTACCGCATCTAACCAGAGAGAGGACGGCTGGACCAGAATAAGGACAGCTCTACCACATCTAACTAGAGGGAGGACGGCTGGACCGGAATAAGGACAGCTCTACCACATCTAACCAGAGGGAGGACGGCTGGGCGGGAATAAGGACAGCTCTATCGCATCTAACCAGATGGAGGATGGCTGGACCAGAATAAGGACAGCTCTACCGCATCTAACCAGAGAGAGGACGGCTGGACCGGAATAAGGACAGCTCTACCACATCTAACTAGAGGGAGGACGGCTGGACGGGAATAAGGACAGCTCTACCACATCTAACCAGAGGGAGGATGGCTGGACGGGAATAAGGACAGCTCTACCGCATCTAACCAGAGGGAGGGCGGCTGGACACTGTATGAAGTGAGTTAATCCAGTTTGAAGTCCAGCCGTCCTTCCCCCCATCTCTCCTAACTGAAACTCTGTACCTCAGTATGGAGCTCTGTCTGGGAGAGAATGTGCAGAAGCATGAGCTTTGCAGCCCTGATTGAGTGATCACAGTTCTAATGCTTTCCAGGCTTGAATGCAAAAATTAAAGAAAAGCATATTTTTTGTTATATTATCAAATATGCATTTCTTTACTTTTTGAAAAAGGTGAACTTAGCCTTTAAGAATTATCCCTCCTATAAAGCCCCGTTCACATTGAGCGATTTATCGCGCGGTAATTCCTGCGATATCGCGTCAAATTACTGCGCGATATCGCGCTCCAATGCATTTCAATGGGGCAAAGGGTCCTACTGTCGCGGGTCGTGTGTCGCTACAGCAGGACCCTTTTTGGAGCGGATTAAGCCGCGATTCAAGCTTGCTCAATGCAAGCTTGAACGCGATATCGCGCGGCAAATCTCGCGATGTCGCGCAATATGCAAATCGCGCGACAAACGCGCGATCTGCATATTGCGCAGTGGGAACGGGGCCTAAGAAGTCCAGAACATTCAGATAACCTAAGTAACAGCTGAAATCACCAGCACACACTAAATTCAGTTTAAATGCCCTTAGTGATTTATTGGAATGTCACATTTTAACATGCATGCTATTGTTTCGGGACCACGCAGGAACCCTTCATCAGAGCAGCAAAGTGAAAGGCAAAGGGTCCTACTGTCGCGGGTCGTGTGTCGCTACAGCAGGACCCTTTTTGGAGCGGATTAAGCCGCGATTCAAGCTTGCTCAATGCAAGCTTGAACGCGATATCGCGCGGCAAATCTCGCGATGTCGCGCAATATGCAAATCGCGCCTTTGTCGCGCGATCTGCATATTGCGCAGTGGGAACGGGGCCTAAGAAGTCCAGAACATTCAGATAACCTAAGTAACAGCTGAAATCACCAGCACACACTAAATTCAGTTTAAATGCCCTTAGTGATTTATTGGAATGTCACATTTTAACATGCATGCTATTGTTTCGGGACCACGCAGGAACCCTTCATCAGAGCAGCAAAGTGAACAAGGGTCCCTGCGCGGTCCCGAAACGTTAGCATACACGGCATAATGTGACTGTCACAATACTGCCGTGGTACAGTTACCTATACATGTGAACCGAATATGTGACCACACTGCAGATACCACAACAATCTTTGTGAATAATAGTTTAATGGATATAGCAAACCACATAAACACAGTCAATCCCACCACCACCCGCAAGAAACAAATAAGAGCCACACTATATACAAATGGCAAGGACCGGGAGCCACAGATCGGGAGACCTTAGGAATAAGGGTCAGGGTCCAAGGCAGAAACAGGATACTGGAGGGTCAGGAGTCAGGGTCCAAGGCAGAAACAGGATACAGGATATGGCAACAATACTGAAGCACAGGCCTCACTGCAGGGAGAGGTTAAATACCTTCCCAGAGCAGCACCCGGTGACAACTAATTGCTGGCAGACACCTGCAGGTGAGCACTGGAACTGCAGGATCAGGCTCCAGCTCCACAATGCCACGCGGAGGTGCTCTGGTCCCTGACAGCAACAATCTAATAAATCACTTAGGAGATGTAAACAGCATTCCGTGTGTGCTGGTCAATACAGCAGTTCCTTGGAATTTCTGCACGGCGTCATCCATGACATCACTACGAGCACCACCGTTATTCTATGGTCATACAGTGCTGTAAAGTGCGCATGTGGATTCTTCTGCAATATCGTTCAGATAACCTGATGCCGCGCCGAAGAAAGGTTTCATATTTAGTTACGATATGTCACATGGAATTCCATTTCATACACATCCTTGGAAGGGTCATGGCGTCTAATAAAAGAAGCCTTACAGAAGAAAACCACGGATGTCTTTGTTTCCACATACCTGGTAAGATGGAAGAATCTCCCTATCGAGAGCTTTTGTCACTGAGACCTCTCCGGTATTTTCATTGATCCTGAATGCCCCCTTTGGTTCTTCATCCACTCCCTTTCCATACAAGCGGAACTTGGATCCCTGTATCCAGTCGCTCACCACAACCTAGAAGGGAAAGCACATTTTTAGCTTCTAATCATAGTAAACGGACTGCACATGTCAAACATGAAGAAAGCCTAAGTGGACAGAGGTTAGGATATGGGACAATTATATAAACAGACGGTTTAAGGAGGAAAGTACCAAACAAGTTGTATGGAGTCCTGAATAAAATACATTTAAGGTCACATACATTAAAAAGTCAACCCGTTTCCAGGACTCCGAGGTTTCCCCCTGAGCAAGTCGTACAGTGTGTTTAAGAAAATATATGACTAAGGTATTAAGGATGGCTTTCTTCCCAGGACTGCCTGACCACCCCTCCACTACTTTTACTTCCCATTAAATCCACCACATGACATATATTGGAGTTTAATGGCCACAGCAACCTTTTATTAACAAATGCATAAATAACAGAGTATAAACTAACATTTCCTGAAAGGAGGGCAAGATCCTTTTAAGGCATTCAAAGTATAAATCAATATCTGTGTAACCCGTAAGATAGGTTTCCAGCCACACAACACCGACATCCAGACAACTGCATCATTAACCTCAGATACAACTATGAACAACCATTAGTTCACTGACACTTAACCATACATAATAAGGGGCACCATACTCAAGATGGGTCCTTACCCAGTTTACATTTTAAAGATAATAAACCGCATTTACAGGCCAGACCTTGTAACCCCGCCATGACATCCCTTGTATAGAAATAAGATGATGATCAAATCAGATTGAAAAGAGGAGGGTCGGATGTTGGCCTGATGCAAGTTGTCTCTCGATTGAAGATTGGTTACTCCCCCATATTACCCCTGGAAGCCTCTCCGGTTCCTCTTTACCTCCTCCAATAGGCAAGCACCTCCTTAATTTCTCTACACTGTTATATCCCATCCATGTTCCAACCCCCTCGAACTCCAGCCCTGTGCCTATGTTTATAGTTTTTTGCTACAGGCCTAACTTTCTGGAGCCATAGAGCCAGAGCAACGCTAAGGGATTAATTAGGTTATTTCAGTTGACAAAAGCCAGTTCAAATCGCTGATTTAGCCTTAAGCAGGGAGGGACAGGTGTTAAAGTGTATTAATATCCCAAACTGATTTGTTTTCAATAGAGTGGGGAAAGGCTAGAACCCCTGTCAGATTTTACTGCTATCCAGAGCTCAGTTTTTTACATTAGTCTTGTGTTGCTGATTGATTGATCTCCCCTCACTTCCTGTCCTGGAGACAACCTTTTTCCCCAGACAGAAAATTAAGAAATATCTCCAATGGATCCTTTGACCACAGTAAAACCTGACCGGAAAAAAAGGTTTTGGGTTAAAATATATTTTAATGATGTGTGCTACATGCAAATGTCTTGACAAGGGAGATGATGATAGGAGGGGAGGGCAGAGTGAGTGATGACTTGATCTACTGCTTTACCTTTAACATTTCAGTTGGCATGCTGGGGACAGTGAGAGGATAGCACTATATTACTTAATTGTATGTCATGTCATCCACCTGGCTGTGCTATGTGAAGGGGTTGTGCAAATCTCAAGATTTAATAGACAGAAATACAAATCCTTTGCCAGGTAAAACAGTTCACATATGTGTTTCATCCGAGTATTTAGATGTTCAACTTTAAGATAGCGGGACAGTCCATTGCACAAAATGAAGGTTCACATGAGAATTAGAGGCGCTCAGCATTTAGACGGAATACACCCAGGACTTTTTTATATTGGAATAGAGTATGGAGAAACTTTCCGGAAACATCGATTTTCAGAAGCTAATCTTCACTAACTACCAAATTATCTGGATGAACAGTTTGTGAACATGACACTACGTTTTCCCTGTCCCCGGAGAACATTCATGTTTTAAATGCAGTTTATTCTAAAAGTGTGAATGGATGCTTGTTGGCTACTATAGATTCCAATCAGGGGATTTTAATGCATTATTTGGCTAAAGTATGTGACTATAACTCCAAATTTTTAAGTTTAGGCGTTTCCAGTGAATTGTGCCGTTAATGCTAAATCATACAAAGACAATTTAGACAATTGCTTGCTTCCTACCTTGTGGCAGCTTATGGGGAAGGCCTTTTTCTGTTCCAATATGATTGTGCACAAAGCCAGCTCCATAAAGACATGGTTTGATGAGTTTTGGCACGGAGGAACTTAAATGGCCTGCACAGAGTCCTGACCTCAACACTTCCGAACACCTTTGAGATAACATGGAATGATGATTGCAAGCCAGGCCTTCTCGTTCAACATCAGTACCTGACCTCATAAAAGGTCTGATGGTCAGGTGTCAACAAACCTGGGATATCAAACAAGCTCATCCAAGTGTAGCGGCCAGTTGTCAACAAATTTGTGATGTCCAACAAGCCCATTTAGATGTGATGGCCAGGTGTCAACAAACTTTGGATATCAAACAAGCTCATCTAGGTGTGGTGGTCAGTTGTTAACAAACTTGGGATGTCCAACAAGCCCACCTAGGTCTGGAGGTCAGGTGTCAACAAATTTGGGATGTCCAATAAGCTCATATAGGAGTGATGGCCAGTTGTCAACAAACGTGGGATGTCCAGCAACTCATCTAGCTGTGATGATCAGGTCATTTACCTCGGAATGTCCACCAAGCTCATCTAAGTGTAATGGCCAGTCGTCAACAAACTTGTGATGTACAACAAGCCCATTTAGGTGTGATGGTCAGGTGTCAACAAACTTGGGATATCAAACAAGCTCATCTAGGTGTGATGCCCAGTTGTCAACAAATGTGGGATGTCCAACAAGCTCATTTAGGTGTGATGCCCAGTTGTCAATCTAGGTGGGATGGTCAGGTGTTAACAAACTTTTGGCCATATAGTAATTTTACAGGGTTGTAAATATGCATAAATACTTTTCCCTTGAATGGGTTACTAGATAACCATGACTTCCAACCATACAAGGTAAATGAATAGTAAAGCTTTGCTTCAGCGTTATGTTATATAAAGAACAGTGAACTCAAGATAATGCAAATGAATAAGGTCCGCTGTGAATAACCTGAACCTGAACAGATACACAATGACTGACTGAATTCACTGGTGTTTCCCAAAGTGCTGCACATTACTTACTGCACATCAGCAAGTGCAACAAAGAGATATGAGCAGTAACAGTAAATGTCCTTGGCAATTTGCTGCCCTTCTGCTTGCAAAAATCATGTTTAGACACAGCTCACAACAAAGAAATGCAGTGCTGTCACCGTGCGTAAGCCTGACACTTAGAAAGAACACACTGTAAAAATAATTAATTGTAGTGGGAGTTACATTCACTGAAAGAGCCGGCATCATAAGCAAGAATTAGGACAGTACCTCCCCAGACTGAATTAAAGTCCAACAGAACCTTCAGTTTAAAACAGATAAATACATTCCAGGTGCATTAAAACAAAAAGTGGTTGATCCCCATGGATTCAAGAGTTTTGGTTCTGACTCAGCAGTGTCAGGCATCTGCAGAGAGACCACTGGAGAGCGTACTGGTAGGTGTGACGTTGGGGAATGTAGCACAAATGGTGAGCGCTTAAGCACCAGTCTCAAAGCCACTTTAGCATAAAACAATACAGTCTTTTATTGCCTCCCGAGCAGAAACATAACTTCAAAAATTAATACACAGTCCAGTTGTATTCCAGCAAACCGAACATAGTCTCATCGACTACAGGTTGTCACACATACTCCATGTGTAAATGGCTCTCTCAGCCTCCTCGGCTGTCTTCCTGTGCCTCTAGCACACCCAGCCACCTGACTTCCCTCTGACTTCTGGATGGAGTCCTCCTGACCATCCCTGTTCCTCTTCCCAGCTGGAGCCCTCAATATGAATCAGCATCCTTTTCATAAGGGCTGTCCACAGGTGCACCATCATTCGGTGCTGAGCCCCACTAAAGCCCGGACCCAGGAATGAAGATTTCTTCCCTCCCAGTCCGCTTAGAAATCTCCCGCCTCCAGGATCTCAACTATAATCCAGAAAACCCGGAATGAGTTGTAAAGCCAGCTCTTTCCTTGTAAAAGTATATTCCTGGAGCCGCTCAGCCCCTCTTGCTGGGAGTCCTGGGTGACTTTGATGCCAAATTATACTGTGGTATTGCCACGCAATGCCACACAGGGAACAGGGGGGGGGGGGGATTGACATGTGGCCCCAGGGTTAATCTTCACATCAGAGTCCTCAGTCCCCTCTTCCCATCAGAGTCCTCAACCCCCTTTTCACATCAGAGTCCTCAGTCCCCTCTTCACATCAGAGTCCTCAGTCCCCTCTTCCCATCAGAGTCCTCAGCCCCCTTTTCACATCAGAGTCATCAGTCCCCTCTTCACATCAGAGTCCTCAATCCCCTCTTTACATCGGAGACCTCAGTCCCCTCTTCACATCAGCGTCCTCAGTTCCCTCTTCACATCAGAGTCCTCAATCCCCTCTTTACATCGGAGACCTCAGTCCCCTCTTCACATCAGAGTCCTCAGTCCCCTCTTCACATCAGAGTCCTCAGTCCCCTCTTCCCATCAGAGTCCTCAACCCCCTTTTCACATCAGAGTCCTCAGTCCCCTCTTCACATCAGAGTCCTCAGTCCCCTCTTCCCATCAGAGTCCTCAGCCCCCTTTTCACATCAGAGTCATCAGTCCCCTCTTCACATCAGAGTCCTCAATCCCCTCTTTACATCGGAGACCTCAGTCCCCTCTTCACATCAGCGTCCTCAGTTCCCTCTTCACATCAGAGTCCTCAATCCCCTCTTTACATCGGAGACCTCAGTCCCCTCTTCACATCAGAGTCCTCAGTCCCCTCTTCCCATCAGAGTCCTCAGTCCCCTCTTCACATCAGAGTCATCAGTCCCCTCTTCACATCAGAGTCCTCAGCCCCCTCTTCACATCAGAGTCATCAGCCCCCTCTTCACATCAGAGTCCTCAGACCCCTCTGCATATCAGAGTCCTCAGCCCTCTCTTCACATCAGAGTCCTCAGCCCCCTCTACATATCAGAGTCCTCAGCCCTCTCTTCACATCAGAGTCCTCAGTCCCCTTTTCATATCAGAGTCCTAAGCCCCCTCTTCACATCAGAATCCTCAGTCCCCTTTTCATATCAGAGTCCTCAGCCCCCTCTTCACATTAGAGACTCTAATATAAAGAGGACATTTAGCTGCTGGTTGATTTGTCTCTGCTGCTTGGCATAGTATGCAGTTGTTAGGTGAAATAAAATACATTTGTTGGATAATCACTTTTAGATGATAAAATATGCCAACACTGTATACTACCTCATACTGCCCATGCAGTCACCACATCTAAGGACTGGAAAGCAACAACGTATGACATTTCTATTCTTGGGTTTACACATGCTGCATTGGCCTCTGATCATGAAAGAGTTCAAATATAATTGCACACTGTACCCCATCTGGTGCCTCCGACTAAGCAGCAACAAATTAAACATTAGCCTTTGTCTGGTAGAAAATATGTAACTATTGTGGGATCTTGGAAACAAACAAATCCCTATTTATAGAACAGGGTTTCACTCCAGCATTGCCAACATGTGACGCTATTTACGCTATCGCCCACTGGCCTGTCTATTCTTTACGCGGAATGGGTATAAAAAAACACCGCCCTGTACTTTGTTCCATGATTCATGGTGTTGTCTCCCCAGCTGTTTGTATTTACAGTCACCGGATGGAATGATACATTCTGAGCATCCCTGAGAAGGACAGTGATGGCTGCCAACGCTTTCATTCCTGCGGCTCGTACATATGTTCTCTGTGTTTATATCATGCGAATGCTGAAGCTGTTCCCAAGCATAGCTAAGCCAAATATTTACAAGCAAGAGGCTTCAGGGGCATCCTTATAAATTGTAGGTGAATCACGACACATTCACCTAAGTTCGCATACGCTTGTCCTTCATTGCCGCACAAGGTATAGGTACATTTTTTCCAGTTGCAAAGCAACAAAGAGGAGAGCTGTTGACAACTGAATAATTGTGTAAAGTGATGTTAAAGTCATACAGCTTTTAGGTTTTTTTTAAATGCTCAATCACTTTTACAATGGATGCTGCTCCCTGAGTACTGGCCATAGAATCTTGTTTTAGGGTTGGCTCTTTTCCCTTGCAGGGTCCTATGGAGCCAACCTTGTGTGTGCTAGTAAGCTGTGTGTGTCTCCACAAACACAGAGACACAGCGAGGCAAGACACTCCCCTCTCCTCCTTCCTTTTCCTTCCTTCTCCAAGCTAGTAGATTGGCGGACTTTGCTGTCCTTTCTGATCATATAGTGGCCAGAAAGATCAGGGAAGCCGAGCTGAGAGAGTTGGAGCCAGCTGTTCAGTACCTTGGTGACTGTAAATGCCCCAGTAAAAAAATTAAAGAAATACTTTGCTGGGCAATGATTATTTGTTTGATCTAGATTCATGATTGAAAAAAGTTTGGGAAGTTTAATACTACTTCAGTGGCATCACAAGGGGGGTGCAGCCCGCACCCGGGTGACACCATTGGAGGGGTAACACCAAAATTACTGACAGTCATTTTGGTGTCACCCCCTTTAAAAAGTTGGGCACTCGCTTATTGGCCTGAAAGCCCGACAGTTTCAGGAGAGAGGAGGGGACCCGGCAGGTGAATGTCCCCTCCTCTCTCTGCCGGCGGCCATCACCAAGATGTAGAGGTCCAGCCACTGGGTCCCTGGAAGGATGAGCAGGACTGGTAGACAGCTGAGATGTCAGCATGGATAGCAGCGGAAACTAGAGTGAAGTCAAACAAGCCAGGGGTTAAGGCGGGACGGTCAGCACGGTACAGAAGGAGCAGGCAGAGGCAGAATCCAGATAACAAGCAGAGGTCAGGGGCAAGCAGTAATCGATCAAGGTCAGCAGCAATCCGGGTCAGGGCAACAGGCAAACAAATAGCAGGAACACAAGGCACAAGATACAAGACCATTCTGCACTGACCCATTGGGCCAGCTGGTTTAAATAGGACCATCCATTAGAAAGCAACGTGTCACTTCCTGTGCGCCACTTTCCGCTGTGGGCGTGTGCGCACTAGCGCACATTTTCCGGCAACCCGGAAGGCTGGAACTTGCGCATGCGCAATGGCGCGTGAACTTCCAGCTACGGCCTTAAAGTTACTAAACACCAGTGGGCAAAAGAGAGGTCACGGAACTGGCAACACTAAATTGCAGGGTGTCTCAATCACAAGGCTTGCTGAGCTGAATTACATATTGTTCGGCAGGCAACACAAATCAAATGTTTGGCTGTGTTCCTGGAGGTCGGCTTTAACATTTCTCCGATGGAACACAGATATTTAGCAAAAAAAAAAA
>NW_017306484.1:528248-555958 GCF_000935625.1 Nanorana parkeri
CCTCGAGAGAAGGAAGAATCTGTTTTCACCAGTCAGTGAGGGATCTGCACATTGTAATGAAAAACTGCCATTTTTCATTCAACCCTACTTAAGGTGCGCTTTCAAATTTTCAGGCTGCTATTTATCTCATGTTTAATGGCTAGAAAATTGTCATTACTTTTAAACATGGAGTTATATTTTCTTCCCTGCCGCTTTTATCTGTTCGCTTCATAAATATTTCAAGCTTAAAAGGTAGTATTCATCTCTCAAGAGCAATGAGGCTATAAGCCCCGGCTGGCCATGAAAGGGAATCTTCTCCCAATGCCGGCAATCGTTAAACCATGGATTTTATAAGACTGAAAACGTGGCACGGAGAAAAAAATACATTAGAAACCAAAGGCACAAAATACAGAATGCTGTTTGACGGCAACAAAACACTTCATGAAACGTTATTGGAAAAATGGTGGGCGTCCTCATAATAGGAGCGGAAAACCGGCGTGCTGTTTAATGCTATTTATCTAGAAAAAGCCATCGGTGATTAAATGAAAACTTGAGTAATTGGATAATTGGTTAAATAATGTATCTTTTCTTCCTTTTGGAAAAGGCTTTGCCCACCTGGCGCTATTTCACGGGCAATTAATGTAAACACCGCTGGCCTTAAATGGCCCACTGCTGTCTGGACTCTGAGGAGACGGGAGAATAAATAGTTTTCCGTTCGACGCTGGCACTCGCTACCCTTTCATAGATACGTTCCTCGCCAACTGCTCATTTTATGGCTGATCAGGGGGGAGGGGGGCGGGCACATTCCTGCATCTGCAGCAATGCGATTTATTGACAGAAATACCATCTTGAAGAAAGGTGTTTTTATTGCCCATAGCAACCATTCTAATAATAATAATAATACATCAATAAATAAATAAATAAATAAAAAGCAGCACTGGCTGTAATGCTCACTTCCTCTTTGGTGCTTCCCCGCCACAGTAATTTTTTCTGCCCCTAGATGTCCTCAGTCTTCAGAGTTAAATGACCGAGGGCCCCAAGTGAGTGCAGGATGTCATGGAACTGTCACCAAGGCACTCTATATTTACAGTATAAGGATACAAAGGGTGGCACTGATGCCATCTTGCCACCTCTCTGTATCATTAAGGGACTAACCACTGCTGGAGAAGATCTGAAGAAGATAAGGACCCTGGGCATCTTTTTGTGATGGGTGTTTTCTACGTAACAGAGTGCTTCTGGAAATGGTAAGTATAAGAGCAAAATAATGTAAAAAATACACTCTGAGGGGTCTCCAGTAGGGAAGGGGGAGGGGAGCGGGCAAAACGATATTCTGGCTTAATACAAAATGACCATACATTCAATCTTCCCCAGGAGATTAAAAATACTGTTCAGGAAGAACGCTCTGTATGTTCGGAGCGCACCACCAGCACCGCAGAAACAAGAGCTCAGCCCTCACTCAAAGCCCATGCATGCGCAATGCACTCTTCCTCTGCTGCAAAACGCTGAGCCCAGCCGCTCCTGCGACAGAGGGACAGAGAGTGCACTGCGTCGGTTTTAAATGTAGCATTAAAAAAAAGTAACATTAAAAAAACTACCACCACTAAATGACAAATCCCTTCCTGGTCTGCTTCTGTCTGCAAAAATGGTATGGGATCTCCCTCAGAATCCATTGGATAAGGATCTGGCATGGATTTTGAGTGCTACCACTGCAATGTTTTTTATTTTTATCTTAAAGTAATAGTACATATTTTCACGTAGATTAAATTGATTTGGGTACCGTGTGACAGATCCTTCTCTGGCTTGCTTGTGCTAGTAAAAAAGGCATTGTGTTTTTCTCAAAATCCATACCAGACCCTTAACCAGTGGATAAGGGTCTGGTACGGATTTGGAGAAGGACCCCATTCTGTTTTTTCTTATTGTCACCTAGATACAATTAATTTGGTTACATTGTTACATGGCCACGTAATTGTCACGCTTTTATGCACTGAAAACCCCAAAAAAGGCCTGGTAATGAAGGGGTATATACAGGCTGGTACTCAATTGGTTAACATGCACCTGGATGTAAATTGTAACACACATAGGGTTTATAAAGTTTCCCCCTCTTCTCCTTGCTCACTACCGATGTGACTTCTTTGAAGCAAGAGTAGATTCCATTATTTGTTTCAAACTTTGTTGTCTAGGGTTTCAGGACCTTGGACAGCTCACAGGAGATAAAGTACCAGCAGCTTCTGCATGGGCATAAATAATGTCTTCCAATAACCCTGTTTTGTGCATCATGTGCAGAAATTAACTTCTTCACACAGCAGCTAACAATTAAAAGTACAGAAACTCACATTCATTATTAATAAAGTGCTCGCTGCATCAGCTCCCATCTATTGCAGATAGTCTAACACTCATAAACCTCTGTGCTATAGATTACAGCAGAGCTGTCTACAGCAAATAAACAAGGTCCTAGTGTTGTCTGTCTTAGAGAGCTCGTAACATGAATGTTAACACTCCGTTGCTCCGATTAACACTACAATATCCTATTGCTCCCTGGTTCACACCTGAGTGTTTCTAGGCCCAGATCTAATTGCGTAACAACAACAAAAATCACAAAACACACATTTCCATGCAAGTCAATAGCATATGTTCACACCTTAGTGTTGTGTAGAAAAACACCCATCCCACAAAGATGCAGGAGCTATTTTGAGGCAGATGCTGTGCGGTTTTGGTCCCATAGATATCTTTATACAGGGAAAAACACATGTTTTTCAAAGCAAAAACGGGAAAAATCTCCCTAAGAAATCAAGCAAAATAAAACATGCAAAAACATGTGAAATGGCAAACGCCTAGGTGTGATCCTATGAAGTACTATATGCAATCCACTTTGTAGATCCGAAGGGAAAGATTGTTTGAATGACTGACAAGATGAAGCCCTTCCACTTTCTCCAGCCCCATAACATTCTAGCTGCTCTTTGGCAGGACTATAGGATGATGACGTTGTTTAGGGTTGGGGTTGGAGTTACATTTACCTAGAGATAGGCTTTAATGTATAATATTGGATTTCTAACATGGGGGAATCTTTAAAGCCTTGGATCTCAACTGGTGGGACGTGACTCAAAAGTGGGCCGCGACCCCGTGTTCATTGGTTCGCCGCATGGATTCCGCTTTTCTAGGTGAGAGGCTCCTCTGGCTCCACCTAGCGCAGCACTGTCAATTCTCAAGCTATGCAGCCATTCAAAATATGGGGTTATGGCCATGAGGGAGCTCCATCCATATGTTTCTCATTCATTGCTTATAGCTCCCTCGCATGTCCTCTAGAGGTGCCATGGTAACATCATATTCTGGCTCCCTGCATCTCAACAGGGCGCGCAAGTGAGGTGTCCAAGCAATGCAAATATGGATGGAGCTCCTTCACAGCACAGCAGCCCACACTCACGCACTGTACAACACAATCGCACCTCCCATGCATTCTGGTGCGGGAGGTGTGTTGAGTTGCCATTCATTTGAATGGTACCCCAAACGCACCTCCCACCCACAGTTTGTACACCTGAACTGGAGCTCCCGCATGCCATTCGAAACCTGAATGCCATTCGGGTCTGTGAGATTCAACTTTAGTATTAATATCCGTATATGGTTTTCTGTGGTATTCGCAATGAATATTCGTAAACTCATTCGAAACTAACGAAAACTCTGATTTCGTCCGAATCCGAAAAACCCGAACCAAATAGAATTTCGGATGCGAAATAACAAAATATCCGAACCAAATTTTTTCGCAGGTTACATGTCTAGCGAGGATCTCCCTGCGTCTGCTTTATTTATTCTGTGGGTCTGTGCTTCCTCCATCTCTGCTCCCTATCAAGATGGCCGTCTCTACACTAAGACACAATGCAGAACAAGGTACCAGAAATAACTAATGGTGAAAAGATCAGCTGCTGGGAGATCACACCCAATACTGGTGACTAGCCCTTAGCCATTTACTTGCCTCTTTAGGGTACAGCTTGTGCAGTACAGGTCCTCTTTATGAAAGATCCTCAAAGCCTTAAATGATAACTCAAAGCCTGTGTTCACTGAAGACACAATATACTTTCTTTGTAATAACTCTAATGCAAACGGAGGCCCAAATTAGAATAACAAATGGATATCATAACAGGAGAATGAATTTTTATGGATGAAAATGAACAATCTTGCTAAGAGCCGAAAAAGCTTTCCACGGGGGTTGATGGCGGCATTGAGCCCAGGGAACAAAACAAGCAATTTCTTTCATCTTGTGAGGTCAATTAGGACCACGGGCAACGTGCGGAAGCTTACAGCGAGGCTTCTCTCTATCCTACAAAAAGAAGGAATGGCTATTTTTACATAGGCTATTAGGCGGTATTGCAAGTACACTGATAGAAAACACACGGTCTATATGCTCATTAGACCTCCGAATTGGCACAGGAGGTAAGAGAAATTAGATTTTAAGATTATGTTGGAAATACAGTATACAGAACAACTAAGCTCTTCACTGCTGGAGTTTTTATAATTAAAGGAGAACTCCTAGGCATTTTTAAACAGCTCCTTGAATCTTCTGGTTATGGCCAGCTGAATATGCAGTATATACAGTACACATTAGGCAATAAGCTATTTGACAGGCTGCTACTGAGACTAGGATCATTTAAGCACCATGAGCTTAAGTTTAAACCCCAATAAGCAACAGCAAAGTCAGCCAATCAGCAAAAGGGGATCAAATGGCATCATCTGTTGCACCTGCTAGCTTCCAAGGCATCACCTTTGGCTCTTTTGGCTCACCTTTGACTCCTTTCCCACCAATACCATGCAGAGAAGAAGCGGCACACACATATGGAAGGTTTGTAGGTAAAGGTGTCTGAAGGGGTCCACTTAAAAAGCAGTGGTATGATGTACTGTATGGCTTCTCTAAAGAAAAAAAAAAAGCTATGCAGATTTATAAAGCATAGAGGTGTGCTCTATAGATGTGCACTGTGCTCTGTTGGCTTTGGGAATTTGAAGGGTGCAATAAAGATGAATGGAAGGAGTGAAAAACAAAAAAGACACTGACTCTCCTCCAATCACACAGTGCAGTGTTAGGCAGAGAGAACTCTGTAGGATGCCCCTATCTCCATAGCATGGCTTGCATTTTATGAATGAGCCACTGACACTTCTTCAATCACAGAGTACTGTAATAGGCAGTGATAACTCTGTAGGATAACCCTTTCTCCATAGCACAGCCTGCAGTTTATAATTGGGCCACTGACTCTCCCCCAATCATACAGTGTTGTGTTAGGCAGAGAGAACTCTGTAGGATACCGCTGGGTCCGTTTTATGGCCTGAATTTTATGAATAGGCCACTGACTCTTCTCCAATCACACATTGCTGTGTTAGGCAGAAAGTACTTAGCAGGATACCTCTGTCTCCATAGCACGGCCTGCACTTTATAATTGGGCCACTGACTTTCCTCCAATCACACAGTGCTGTGTTAAGCAGAGAACATTCTGTAGGATACCGCTGCCTCCATTTTATTGCCTGCATTTTACTTTATAATTGGGTTATTAACTCTCCTCCAATTACACAGTGCAGTGTTAGGCAGAAAGCACTCTGTAGGATACCCCTGGCTCCATACCACGGCCTATATTTTATAAATGGGCAACCGACTCTCCTCCAATCACACAGTGCTGTGTTAGGCAGAGAGAACTCTGTAGGATACCACTGGCTTCCATACCACTGCCTGCATGTTATGAATACGCTAGAAGATGCAGGTCAATGTATGCAATAGCAATGAAAAGTACCACGGAGAGCAAATAGTGATATCCGCTCTGTATTATTCATTGACCTCTTGCTTTAGATGTGAATGGCTTGGATTTTTTCAGAGATGGACCTGTGTCTTTATTGACCCTCAAATACTATGTAAGTACATGCCGGATTGTATTGTCTCTTGGGGGCTGTCTATATTAAAGAATGAAAACTGCAGTTCCCTGAAATCCATAGATATCCCTGTTTCCAGTGGGGGGAATAGAATGTGTCATGTAATGGACCTTATACAGGTATCTTTGAGTTCCCCAGATGCTGCCAACTACTGTTAGGCTGAGCATCCACCGTTGACATAAACTTGTGATGCCACCACTTCGCTTTGTAATGGCTACAGGCTTTGGGCCAAATTCTAGCAGGAATATTGTACTGTTGGTGTCCAAAATGGATATTAACTTGCCGCCCACAACATGGTACCGAATCAATGTTTTTTAGATATAGCTGGCCTTTAACTGTAACTTGCAGTTATTTATTCTGTATTATATCAAAGTATAATCCTTTTAAAGTCAAATCTTTTCAATTCTACTCTACAAGTCTTTATAAAATTAAGTATAAACGTTGAGTTCCTGCACTCTCCCACAGCCAAAGGCACGAGTAATTTTATTCTACAGAACCTGCACATTCTTGTACATACTCATGTTAAAACAAAGGTTTTCCTTCAGGATTCTTTGCAGTTCATAAATGACCTTCTCTTCTGCAATTGAAATCTTGGTTTCACAGTATGTATCTAATGCAGCAAGTAAAATATATATGTATACTTCTGACTTCCATACTGTACTGAAAGTCATTTTTCTGCTGATTGCCACACCACAGCAGTAGTGTTTTATTCCTGAGCTTTTCAAGGTTCCTCTAATCCCCTAGCAGTAAGGTTATGCTTCTCGCTGATAAATGGTTTCAATTAATATTTATGATCTCTGTTTACACATTAGGAAAGCTCTATCTGTTAGTGTGTTTCAGGGACTAGCGATAATGCTGCATATCAGTAGCGGTGCCACTCGGAGGCCGGGGTGTTTTATTTCATACATTCAATCATTATTCTGACCCTCAAGGGCATCGGGAGTCATTTTGCTGTGATTTGTGATGGCACCATTAAAGGAATAACGAACCTTATTTTGTACATAGGATGTCTTACTTCCTAAAGCCCAACTCCAGGCAGCTGGCTAAATGCAAAACTGAAATACATTCTGAATCACTCCAAAAAATATGTGATGTTTTCAGCCAGTCTTGTGAGCCAGACACCCCTGCAATGGAAATGTCAGTTACTTTTTTTCTTTAGGTAATGAATACATCAATCCCCAGCTTGGTGATTGGAGTGACTTATGAAAGAGCATCACTTAAGAGCACATGCTGGTTTCTCCTCTATGGTCCTAAAAGACTTTCTGTCCAAGTGTCATGATGCTGCTCCTCCATAGATACACTATGTTGAATGAGCATTGTCATCCTAGTGCAGCATACTTATCAAATGTCCTAGATTTGCTGGGGCAGTCCTACTTTTGACTTACTTATTCCATGACAGCTATGTACTGAGCACTGCACAGGTAGCCCGTTGGAGAAAGGAGAGCCACGCTGGTCTCCAGAGGAAAAGCATAGAAGTGCTCATGGGTTTCCTCTGTCTGAGGAAGGAGAGCCATGCTGGTCTGCAGAGGAAAATCATATAGGTGGTCCATGGGCTTCCCCTGTCTGAGAAATGAGAGCCATGCTAGTCTCCAGAGGAAAAACATATAGGTGGTCCATGGGCTGCCCCTAACTGAGGAAGAAGAGCCATGCTGGTCTCCAGAGGAAAGACATACAGGTGGTCCTTGGGCTTCCCCTGTCTGAGGAAGGAGAACCAAGCTGGTCTCCAGAGGAAAAATGTAGAGGTGCTCAATGGGCTTCCTCTGTCTGAGGAAGGAGAGCCATGCTGGTCTCCAGAGGAAGAACATAGAGGTGGTCCATGGGCTGCCCCTGCCAGAGGCAGCAAACCTTTACTGGTTTTCAATGTAAAAGTATCCCTAGCATCAGAAGAGAGTATGGAGCAGATGTGGAGATGCTATATAGGCATTCTCTACCTGTGTGGGTCTCCAGCAGAAAAACGCAGAGGCAATCCATGGGCTGCCCCTTATAAAAGCCACTTCTCTTGCCTTATTTACCGTAGGCCCCCCCCAAAAAAAAATGTTGATAGATAATTGCTCATTTTTACTTTTCTCAGAATCCACCACAGTGTGTGATTGTTTATTTTAGTTTAGTATAGATCTCCAGCTTTGCTCTACGTGATTCAGAATTCGCATTCACAGTGTGATGGCTCCCGACTAGTTTTATCACACAGAATTTTTGCCAACTAGAAAAACCTTCAACCCATCAGCAGCCACAACAGATGTCGCAGTACTCGGAGAGCGCTCAATGTCACATGATGTTTTCTAAATACTTTATCCCGAATGTGTTGGCGGTGTAATTGGTGTTTATCACTGCATTCTGTGCAGGAGATCTTGGGTTGTTGCATGTTAAAGGGTATTCATGGTCAAAAAAACAAAAACAAAAAAGGATTTCTACAGTATATTGAATTTTCATGAGTTATATCCAATTCCTAATAACCTTATACATCTAGAAGTTTGTGAATGTACGTTGAAGATGTCCCTAGGACAACTCGGCACATTTAGTTATTCAGCAAAGGGAATATGTTCCTCGGCTCCATCTAGCTGCAGTATTTCTGTGCGAACTGCATTCACCCAGCATATGACTGGGCGGAAGATGTATGTGTATTTCTAGGCTCAACCTTTTCTTTAGTTTTGAATACAGTGGGTAAGGGTGGCCATACACCAATTACAGGGATGACTAAGAAAAAAAAAAAACACTTGATTCCCCCTTCCATTAGAAATGTGCCCTGGCAAAAAAGTTGTTTCGCTTTCATTCGGATTTTTCGTTTTTTGGGATTCGGGTCTGAAAGTCAATTTGTTTCGGGGATTCGAATTTGGACAAACTTTGTTAGCGGTAGTCTGTACGAATTTTCGTTCCGGCAAAGTGACATTAGACATAAGGGAAAAAAAAAGATTTTTTTTTTTTTTTACAGTCCGCAGAAGAAAAAAAAATATTTCACAAGGGGAGGGGGCAGCATCTGGGTGCCCCTTAAATAAAGGGGTACCCCGATGCAAATAAGCCCCTCTGCCCGCAGACCTCCCCCAACCACTGGGTCAGAGTTGTAGGGAAGAGGCCCTTGTCCCCATCGGGGAAGAAAAGAGAACTAAGGTATGCAACGAATACAAAGCCGGCAATTATTTAGAAGTATCTGTTTGTAGATTGTCATTACTAAACATTTCTGAAGGTGTCTTTGTTGTTATTTTAGAGATATGGGTAAAGGTCCACTCTAAAGTTTACGGAAGCATATACTGTACATATGTATTCCCACAGCAAAACCAGGCACAAATAAGTCAGCGTGCTATTTGCATGGAGCTATTGCATGCAGTGAGGGCATGTCTTAGTTATGACTTACAGGAAATAAATTATTTGCATACTGGGGGCTGACCCGTCGGTGCCTGATCTCTTTCCATGAGGTTAGCTGAGAAGCTTTAACTGACAGGTTCCCTTTAAGCCCCAGCACGCCATTCTTTGGCCTTAATAAGTCGCTGTCACTTCCACCATTTGTCACTCATGGCGGCACTTGGCAGTACCGTCAGGAAAGCCGCTGCATTTCTCAGGATATGTGTCGTGTTTCATAGGCTTGACAGATAACGCGGGGCAAACTTAAAGATGCTGAAATACAAGAACTGCCGCTGACAGATGAAGAAAACGTTCCATCACGCCGCCCTGCACCTTCACCCAGTGCCTGACTTTTCCCAGCCACAAGATTGATTGTCTCTCAGTGGCCATGGAGCGGGATTGGCGTATCCCGCGTGGATTTCCGACTTATTTATGAAGATGCAAGGCTGCTTCGAATTTACATGCAAAGTGAGAGCCTTAAGCATATCCAATTCATCCGAGTCCTGGGAGGCAGCTATTAACACCTCGCCTCCTGGAAGACGATTGCTTGGCATTCATTTCAGCGATCCATTGCACAACTCTCCTTGGGGATGGATGGCAATGGAGTTGAAGTGCAACTCTGCTTTGATGCCCTGACAAATCAGTATAAAACGTTTAAATGAATTTGTGCTTTATATGGTTTTGCCTGCGTATTAGATTGCTTTAAAGCTAAACTCCGGGCACAAAAAATGTAATTTCAATATATTGCTCAATAGCCACAAATGATATAAATTTGCTTTGTGTGCACCAACTGCCTTTGTAAACCAAATATTACTAGGGATGTCCCGATGCCACTTTTTCAGGCCCAAGTACAAGTACATCCCCTCATGTACTTGCCGATACCAATTACCGATACTTTTTCTTAAAGGGACAGGTGACTTTAAATGATCCATAGTACAACTACATGTTATGTACTATGGATCATGGTTTAACCTATTCATGTTAGTAGTGGAGAATTGTAACTCTTTTTGCTGGAGTGTAGTGGAGGTGTGTGCTGAAACTGTGAGTAAGCTTCCCTTACTCACAGTTTCACTCCGATCCCCGTAGCCTCACGCGGTGCCTCTTGTAAAATAGCCTGTGCGGAGAGCAGAACTGTGGGAGGGGCCCAGCAGTCCCCCACCCACTGCAGACTGCCTGTAGAAAACTACAGGAGGGGGCGGAGACAGGTCACCCTGAACAAGGAGAGAGAGCAGCAGTGACCGCATTTTTTTACAGGAAGCTCCTTCTTGGCTCTTAGCAACCTGGAACACTCTAGAGGGCAGCAGGCACACCGCAAACTACCATGCCGCTCTGTCTGCCACCCCCCAAAGAGATGCCGCCTGAGGCAACAGCGTCAGGCTGCCTTAATAAAAGGATGGATGTAAACCATATCTGGATAGCATTTTAGGACAGGGTGACAATGCAGGAGAGCCACTGGGAGACGGAAAGAGCGTAGTCACCCTACAACAGGAAGTGCCTGAACAAGAATCTTCATATCAGGTAATATATTATTAATAGCTATTAATAGCTTTATATTTCAAAAGGATACAACTTTTGTAATGACATTAACATGTTAATAATCACATTTGATTTTATCGATTGGGTTTACATCTACTTGGGTTCATTTCACGGAGAATGGCGCTCGGAGGCGGCGTGACGTTTGCTGTGTGAGTTTTAAAAGATTTTTTTTGTGCTTTTCCGAGTCACTGGCAGTCCACTGATTGATTTTATTTGCTCGGTGGAAGAAAAATCAGTTTAATTAGACTTTATGGAGAGCGATTTCAGATTGTTGATGAATGAATTATCGGGCCATTCATCATGTTTGTGTCGTTGCTTGATTTAGAGCTGTGGGTTCGGCGTTAACAAAAAAATATGTTGGCAATAATTAAAACAGAACACACGTATAGACGTAAACATTTTTTTTCCCAACCCGTGATTTCTCACGCTAAACTCTGAGCACAAAAACTTTTGTTTAAATATATTCCTCAATAGCCACAGAGGGTATAAATCTACTTTGTGTGCGCCAAATGCCTTGGCAAACCTCAATAATACATATAAAAGTAGCAGTGACATCATCACTGTGCTGCACATAGCCTGTGCGGAGAGCAGCACTGTGGGATGAGCCTAGCAGTCCCACACCCACTTCAGACTGCCTGCAGAAAACTACAGGAAGGGGTGGAGACAAGACCAGTCACCCTGCACAAGGAGAGAGAGCAAGCAGCGACCACTCTTTATTACAGGAAGCTCCTCCTACTACAGGAAACTACAGGGGCGGGGGGAGACAAGACCAGCCTCCCTGCACAAGGAGAGAGAGAGAGAGCAGCAGTGACCAGTCTTTATTACAGGAGGGAGAGGATTCAAGACCAGCCACCCTGCACAAGGAGAGAGAGCAGCAGTGACCGGTCTTTATTACAGGAAGCTCCTCCTACTACAGGAAACTTCAAGAAGGGGCGGAGACAAGACCAGCCACCTTGCACAAGACAACATAGCAGAAGTGACTGGTCTTGATTACAGGAGTGGACAGGGACAACATATCAGCTGATGTGTATTTCCAGGATCTCACCGGAAGAAGTGTGATGTCAACCTTGCTTAGAAGACACTTCAATCCATTGCCAGAGTGTCATCTTGGGAGATATCATCTGCTCTTTAACCCAGGATCCCAGGATCTCACTGGAAGGAGTGTGATGCAATCCTTCCAAAGAAGATACTCCAATCCATTAAAAGAGCATCTTCTTGTTTTCTTTGTCTCTTCTCAAGCCAAAACTGGGCAAATTCCAGGTGGCACCCCGCCAATGTACCTTTACCTATACTGAAATAACAGCTGCCACTGGACTCTTTGGACCATCTTCTGAAAACACTTGTCCCCCTGGCTACCTAAAATGGAATTATAGTCTCTTGTTTTTTATTCCAACTTCATGCAAGCAATCTTTTCAGCGTTTATTGATGTGTTAAAAAAACATATTATTTGTAATTTGTGCTGTACATGAGGGCAGCCATTTTGATCTTCTTATCTCACAGCTGGTTGAAGACAACGGCCTTACTGCAGCAATGACTGGTAGCCCAAGACCATGTGACCTAGGTTAAGTAGAACAGTAGTTGAGGAACACTAGTTTTTATTCCCAGGACCTCATCGAAAGGAGTGTGACGTTATGCTTGCCTAGAAGATACTTCAATCCATTGCAAGAGCATCTTCTTGGGAGATATCAAATGCTCTGTATTTCCAGGATCTAGCCGGAAGAAGTGTGATGCCGTCCTTGCTTAGGAAAACAGGGGTGAAGTATAAACCCAAACTTCTTTAAGTACTGGCACATTTTACACTTAGTAATAGTAGGTGATATGCGAACGTGGAGGTGGTCCAGGCAGTGTCAGCAGACCTTGTATTTAACTGCAAGGTCAGCTTAAAGGTCTCATACACACAAGTACCTATAAAACAGAAAATTGGAAAAAATGTTATGGAAGACCAGGCTGTTCTCTGAAACACTGATTGAACAAAGCAAAGCTCCAGATGTACCTGCGTCTTGTAATATTATGTGCCAGCTCTTCAAAGGAGAAGGAGAGGAAAGGGAGGGGTGGGCATTGTTTTTTTTGTCTCTTCTCAAGCCAAGACTGGGCAAATTCCAGGTGGCACCCATCCAATGTACCTTTACCTATACTGAAATAACAGCTGCCACTGGACTCTTTGAATCATCTTCGGAAAACAATTGTCCCCCTGGCTCCTAAAAATGGAATTATAGTCTCTTATGTTGTTATTTTACTTAATACAAGCAATCTTTTCTTTGGAATTATTGCTGTACATGGCGGCAGCCATTTGGATCTTCTTATCTCACAAACTTACTGAAGACAACGGCCTTACTGCAGCAATGACTGGTAACCCAAGACCATGTGACCTAGGTTAAGTAGAATAGTAGTTGAGAGGAACACTAGTTTTTATGCATGGCTAGACAGAGGTATTTTTAAAATCAAAATAATATGGCGTCGAATGCTGACACATCACCTATGGAGTCATGTAACGCGTGTAAAAAAAAATGACAGGACCACTTTACGCTTCTGTCTGGCTTATAGGTTAGCTCCTGGATGCAACAGCATTGAAGGCATTCAACAAGCTAATAACTTCATTAAAGTATATGTTATCCTAAATCCGTTTTTTAGAATGTTTGGCATTGTGCCTCACTGCACACAGTTTTTGTGACTCTGCTGCAAAGTTACTTATTGGGAGATTCTGCCAGTAACATCACTTCCTGTTGCAGGCTGACACTACTAAGGCCTCGTTCGCACCAGACACAGTGCGTTCCGGCCTGATTCTGGCCAGAACGCACTGCATCGCATTGCGGCCGGCTCACTCCGTTGTGGGGCAGGAGGGGGCGTTGCAGTCCATTGAAGTGAATGCCCTCCGGCCGCAATGCGATCAGCCGCATGGGAACACAAGGCACATTATGTCTGAAGTCTGGTCCGAACAAAATGCTGCAAGCACTAGGCCTTGCGTTCCTGTGCGGCCAGAATCTGGCACTGTGCCTGGTGTGAATGAGGCCTAAAGCTGACCATCCAGGCAGTGTGTGACCTCCTCTGCACCTCCCCACTTGACAAAAGTTCAGCCTGAAAATTGTAAGTCGATCAGTGACTGCAGGCAATGGGGCCGCACATTTGCTTCCATGCCCCCACCCTTTTCTGGCCAGCCATGCTGCATGCCTGAATAAGGGTCAGGTTTGAAACTTTAGGAGGACATCAAGTCATTTTATTTTATTTTTAAAATCCCCCCCCCCCATAAAAAAAATCCAATCATGTCACATGATGTAAATTCAACGTCAATCACTTCATCCTCTGATGCAGATCCAGTGTCAATCTCAACAACTCGCAGACATGATGACCCACCGTCACAACAATCTTCTGCCATCGCTACTCCCCTCACAAATGACAGGTCCCTTTCTGCCTGCTGTGTGTCAACAAATTGGCCGCGGGAGCCTGAGTGACATCATTTAACAAATATGGTCATAACCATAATTGGTCAATAACATCACCTGGGATCCCACAGCCGCTTTGTTCACAAACAGAAGAAAATGGCCGGGGAGCTGTCATTTCAAGAATTTGCATATTGTAATGTTGCCATTTAAGATGAATTAACAGACCGTCTCCCCCATGAATGGAAATGTAAAAAATGTTTTGCATTGGTATATGTTCATTTTTTACAAAAGCTTTAAAGCTGACCTTGAAAAATGACAGAAACTAAGATTTGGCTCCTACAGACTTCAATGGGGTTTATTGCTCTGTTCGGGTTTAGCAGACTGTTCGAATGTCTACCATACCAAACTTTGCCCAGCCTCTTTTGGATATGGGAAATGTGTCTGAATCATGTGCCCTTCAATGAACAAGAAAGAAAATAGGATTTTTGTACGCGCTGTAGAACCTTTTTCATTGGAGGAACATAGGTCCCAATTCTCTTTGTTTATGATTTTACACTGTTTGGGAGTGGGAGGCATGCTGGTAGTGGGAGGGATTAAACCAGGCCAGCAACTTTTTTTGTTTGCCAGTGTCCATATCCTCCTGTAGGTGGCAGTATGACTAAAATGTCTCTGAATCCTGTGTCCATCAATGAACTTGAAAAAAAGAATGTGGTGAGTACAAAAATCCTGTTACTAGCAAATAACCATTTCTGACTGAATGAACACAGAGTCTCCCCTGCTGACACATTAGCCTGAACTGTAGATGGAATAAAGATATCATTACTTTCACCGTACATAGCAGGGCCAGCCAAAGGACACAGCATTGAACATCTGTCTCTTAGGGTGTTTTGCCTGGAAATTACTACTAAAGGGAGAATATCAGTGACTCAATTAAGCGAATAGAATGTGAGAGTTGTCCAGATTTCTAGAGGGTATGGCAGGATCAGGATGGAGAGTGACAGGGCACAGGCAAGAGACTGATGGAATGCAAACCATTATTGGTTTTCTTTAATAGAATGAGGACTTAGCTATCCCTCTCCCATTTCCAAGTGCCCCGGCCACTCAGTGGAAAATAGCCATTAAGGCTAAATATGTTGTGCTACCAAATTGTTTATTTTTAAAGACCTGAACAGAAATACATAAACAGGGGAATTTATCAAAACTGGAGCAGCCAAAATCCGGAGCAGCTGTGCATGGCAACCAATCGGCTTCTCTCTTTCATTTCCAAATCTTAACTGAAAAAAACTGAATTCACAAGCTGATTGGTTGCCATGGGCAACTGCTCCAGATTCTATCTGCTCCAGTTTTGATAAATTCCCCCAACAGTATCTTAACAACTAAGGTGCGTGAATCTCAAAAATCAAGTTTCCATTTATATACACAGGGCCAGATTTCCATCACTGGAGTCTGTAGGCACACACCTTTTGAGGGCTCTAAGTATCACATCTTGTGTAAGGTCACCTCTTTTACAAAGAACCTTTCCCTTGTTTTCCTAGTCTTAACCTGGCTTAGAATATCCTAATAATGTGTAACACATGATTGTGAATTGAAGCAACACATTCCATTTATTAGTCCAGATACATCTTTATTCAACGTAGGCTTGAGGTGACAGTATGAAAATAGCCAAAGTGTTTTGGGGGCTCATACAAATACCCCCTTCATCAGAGCTTACTAACAGAAAACATGTATCAGTGATGGCTTAAAATTGGATACCGTTTTGTCAAGTGGGTAAGAATGCATAGAGCTCTTCAGCAGCTGATTTGGCAGCCAAGCTCCACCAAGTGATGCAGCACTCAATTCCTCAAAGTTTTAAACCTTTCTCTGTAGACCATTCAAACATAAGGGGATAATAATGGTGTCCAATGGTTCCAATAAATACAGTAGCCCCCAATAAAGCAGCTTACCTCAGGGGCTGTACTATGGCTCTGGTCTTGGAAAGCACTCTGTAGCTCACTAGAACAGTACACTGAGGTCAGTAAAGTGCCACAAGCAGAGCCTAGCGCTTGAAGGTCAATTGTTAGGCAGAGCACGCAATTGTCCAATATAGCGGGGTCCAGGTATGGCCTTTTTTAAAGCTATTGCTGAGGATTGAATTGAATAGCAGCGTAAAGAGCCCAGGTCAGCAGCTTGTGGATGAAGTCTAAATTGACGAAAAAATAATCTTGAAAAAAAAAAAGCAAAAATGGCTAGTGAAAAACAGTTAACCTTTTCTCAATAGAGAGAAGGTATCCATTTTTCTAGGACCCAAAGAAAAAACAGAGGCATGCCGGGAGTGGGAGGGTTATTATGGGCTGGTCTCTGTTTTTTTGTTTGCCAGTGTTTGAATCCTCCAGTAGTATAACCTAAATGTCTCTGAATCCTGTGTCCCTCAATGAAAGAAAAAAAAAAATAATTGTTAATATTGCATAGCTAAGCAGGCTATGTGTGAAACCTGGCCATATGTGGGTCTCCAGGACTTTTAATGTATTGGTTCTGCAGGCATAACATGTCATTCACATGTAGGAGACAAAAGACTTAATAGCACGTTTTATCAGACAATTGGTAATACTAATTAAGCAGATCAAGGCCAATATTCAAAAGGCAAAGGCAGCATTTAATAATAACCCATTGCTAGTAAATTGTTAGAATGCTGTACATAGAACACTGGTGCGTTGCTTTTGATAGTCAAGTTGGCTTGGGAATGACATTAAAGGCATAAAAGCTACAAGACAATAATGATTTCAGTTTGAAACATAAAGAGCAATGTAGTAAGTATAGAAAACCTGAACAGTTGTACGGTTATTTATGGAGCTCCGAATTAATGAAGTCTAATAGCCTTATAATGCACAGGGGAGTGTGTACTTGTATGTGATACAGATAGAGAGAAAAAGGAAGACAAAGACCCTGTCACAGAGCAGAGGAAGACAGAGAAAAGGAATAAAGGAAGGAACAGAGAGTCAGGGAAGAGACAACAAAAGCAGAAGGAAGAAACAGACAGGGAGTTAGGGAAGAGAAAAGGAAGAAAGGAAGGGGTGAGGATTGAGGGAGGGAAAGATGGAGGAAGGAAGAAGGGAAGGAAAGAAGAAGAAACAAGAAGTCAAGGAAGAGAAAAGGAAGATAGGAAGGAAGGGACAGGGAATCAGAGAAAAGAAAGGAAGGAAGAAAACAGAGGGCCAGAAAAGAGAAAGGGTAAGGACAGGCAGTCAGATAAGAGAAAAAGAAGGAACACAGAGTCAAACAAGATAAGCAGAAGGAAAAAAGGAAGAAGGAAGGAAGGCATAGAGAGCCAGATAGGAAAGAGACAGCAAAAAGAAGAAAGTAGTAAGCAGAGAGTAAAAAAGGAAGGAAGGAACAGAGAAGAGGAAGGAAGTAGGGAAGGAATAGACAGAGAAATGAAAAGGAAAGAAGAAAGAAAGGAATGAAATACATATTTAAATTTAATGCAGCAGCCATACTACACTATCCAAAAGGAGATAGAAAGGAAGGAAGAAGGAGATGGAAGAGAAAAGGAAGCGAGGAGGGGGAGAGAGGGATATAGAGGAAAAAGAATAAAAGAAGCAAAAGTGAATATAGCAGCCAGACAATGCCAATAAATCAGTATACTTAAAGGAGTGCGGCTGAGAATTATAGAGCCAATGGTTCAACAGCTGGAGATATAATAAATGAAATAAGTGCATTGTGCAGTGTACAGATTATAGTCTGCTCAATTGTATCCTTTGCAAGGAAATTCCACACTTCTACAATAAAAGAGTCAACCTTCAAAAGATAAACAAAACCATATGCCAGGCTCTGGCGTACTCCATCAGAGATGCTCATTGTGTCATGCTAACAGGGGCAGAGCAGAGATCACTCTACCGTCAACATGGCTCCCAGACACTGCGGCGAGCAAGCAGTAATTATCTCTGTCCAGACACAGATATCTACTAAGGGCTCAAGGGTGGCGCACTGAATAAAACCACCTTTTAAAGTTTACAAGTTCCCCAATTGTCTCAATATAACCGCCAATTTCAGAGCATTGAAATCCCTACTCTGACTCCCCACTCTGACAGCCCTACCAATTACTCTAAATGGGCATCCTATGGCTGAATATACACAGAGATTTTTCACAATGCTTGGTAATTGCCACAATTCCATTAAGTGCATTGATTTTTTATCATACAGAAAACGGACACTGTGATCACAATAGACCCGCTGTCATAGCCCTCATTACTCTTCTTTGCTTTTGGTCACTGAGTCCCATTGTATACAATCCTTCTATTGTCTAGTTAACAACCTGTATCCTGTATTCAGCATCTCTTCCTAGCGTGTAACTTCTAACGGCCTGCTCTAGAAGAAATCCGTCCTGGCCGGGCAATAGCTCAAGACTTGGTGTCAGTTCAATAATTCTGCTTAAGGACAGTGAGCGTGGTAATTCAGCCAGGCAAAGGTACGGTTATATATCTGCACTGAGTTTCCAACGGTCATTCCTCCTTTGTGATAGAAGACAAAACTATAACGTCGCCTGATGCGAATACAATGTACAATGCAAGTGTAATTCTATCTAAAACAATTCCTTTAGGTTTTGGGTAGACTCAACCACTTTCTCAACCACTTTACCCCAGAGGAACCTTTCAAATAATTTTCAGGTCTCAGGGAACCATTGCCAAAATCATTATACCAACAGCTCACTAGTGCATTAGTGTACATAACTTGTAGGAGGTTTTGAAATAAAATAATAAATAATGCGGCATACTTAGTATATTTATATATTTTTAGTAGTTGTTAACACCATACAACAAAATTATTTTCAATAATAATCTTGCAATTAAATGAATAATAAAACAAGAATGGAAACACAGACAGTGATGAATGTGTTCTCCATTGTTACATTAGAGTTTAGTGAAAAATGCCCCCTTTATATTGGTGGCCAACGTACTGTAGGTGTGCGATTCGTGCGAGTCATAATTCATTCTAATTTCCCAAAATTTGGACATTCGGACACATCCGAACTTCCGAATCCCAATACATCCGCATGTGTCCAAATCCGAATGTACATTTCCGAATTTCGAATACCATCTGAATTTCGTCAAAAACTAAACTGAATCGGACATGTGGTTTTCGGTCTAATGCATCCGAATGGGTCTGAACATGAATTTTCGTTATGGCAACAGGATAGTCATATACAGTATAATAAAGCTGAGGCTCCTAGACCCGAATGACATTCGGGATCCGAATTTCCGAATCGCATTTGGGAGCTCTTGAATGCCATTCGGGTCTGGGAGCCTCAACTTTAGTAATATATGTATGTGGCTCCCAGGCCCAAATGGCATTCAGGAGCTCCCAAATGCGATTTTGTAAATTCGGATCCCGAATGCCATTCGGGTCTGGGATCCATATACATATATTACTAAAGCTGAGGCTCCCAGATCCATTCGGGAGCTCCTGAATGGAACTTGGAAATTCGGATCCTGAATGACATTCGGGTCTAGGAGATTCAGCTTTAATATTAATATCTGTATATGGTTTTCTGTGGTAGTCGTAACGAATATCCGTTTGTAAACTCATCTAAACTAATGAACTAACGAAAATTCGGATTTCTGCCGAATCAGAAACACGAAGCAAATAGAATTTCGGATCCGAATCCCGAAATATCCGTACCGAACCAAATTTTTCCACAGCTTACATGTCTATAAAATACTATTTATCATTGCTGACTGCTTAAGGAACCCCTAGCAACCTTAAAAGGAACCCTAGTGTTCCACATAACCTTGGTTGACTTGGACAGGCTGATACACAATAGTGGGAATATCACACTGAAATCGGGAAATCCTTTTATTTTTCTATCGCAACAGGAATATTCAGTATGTATGGCATATTTGGCACCATTTTTTTAAGGTTAAATTACATGTCTGTTAATGCCACCGCTATATTACCTATTATGCATTACTTATAGACATCAAGCAGGCCTCGAGCAAGCAACATGTGCATAATATGTAAGTTGGTCACCATATTAATGACAACTTCCATAATACCCATGACTCTATTTTCATTTTAATAGGTTTATGATCACAAAACTTGTGTTACTGATTAGATACTGTTAATGCCACATTCTTTATAATACTTATATTTTTATTTGATTAGCATTCCTAGTGCTATTGTTATGGTGTAGGTAAGTTAATTGATCGGCTGCTTTGATGGCATGGTAATTGTGAGACTGTGTACTTGGTTCCTGTGTTCTATTTAAGAATAGTGTGTTAGTACTGTATGTTGTTTATTACAGTTGCCTGATAAGGGCCCTTGTGTTGGCTTCAAACATAATTTATCTTTACTAACGTGATCAATGAAATTGCCTTTTAAATCACAGTCCCGATGACATACCCAGTGGAGTGCAACGTTTGTTGCGCTTTCTCAAAGAGTATGACCAGATTGTGAAAGGCGTAAAAACATATTCCTGTTAGGGAAGATAAATAAAGACGGTCGCTGTGTTCCGTGCAGAGGAGAGCCGAGCCCATTTCCACCTAAAGCAGTACAAGGTTTTTTCGGGTTGAGTTTTGGATGGAATGGAGAAAGCTACGAGCATGTGTTAGGTATTTACTACAGTTTGTGGTAAGGTTGCCACCTTTTCTAGAGAAGAACAGCTGCCATGGGTTGGATGGACACAGATGATTGCTAATCATGTGGTTAAAGTGACATTAAAGTCAAAAATGTTTTTCCCTCCCCCCCAATGATAATGTCAGCACTTACCTTAAATGGTGTCTCTTAATCCGATCTTCTTCTTTCTTGTCCTTTTCATCTGTCCCTCCAGCGAGGTGGCGGGCCTCCGATCCAGCGCTGACTCCTCTGGGCTTGCTGGCACTTCCTGTCCCACGCTGTCTGCATGCGGGTGCACGCTGTCCATAGACTTTCCTTGTGTCTCTCCTCGCATCCCGGCCGGAAATGTGATCTGCGCATGCCCCAAGATGCTTTGTGGCCTCCCCAGAATTTTCAAATTTTCGGACAGGAGCGCGCGGGGAAGACACAGGTACGCATTAACCCTTTTCAAAGCGTTTTTTTAAAAACACTTTTTGCATATATCTACTGCTTGCTAGCAGTAGATATATGCAAAAAAGCTGAGGCTTTAATTATCCTTTAAAACTGAACTCCAGGTACAACTCCAAGACATCAATAGCCACTAACGTCATTAATCCACTTTGTGTTCACCAAATACCTTGCAAAAGATACCAGTAACATCATCACTGTGCTGTACATAGCCTGTGCAGAGAGTAAAGTTGTGTCAAGGACCCAGCAGGCCCCACCCACTATAGGCTGCCTGCAGAAATCTACAGGAGGGGGCAGAGACATGGCCAGTCTCCCTGCACAAAGAGAGAGAGCCGCAGTGAGTGGTCTTTATTACAGAATGGGTCGGAGACAAGACCAGTCACCCTGTATAAGGAGAGAGAGCAGCAGTGACCGGACTTTATTACAGGAAGCTCCTGCAGAGAGGTAGAGTTTCACTGCAAAGATGTGGGCGGAATGCACCAAGCACACCAGGACTCAACTAACAATACACATGACTGATGTATGTAGGCAAAATTTGTTTTTCCTAAAGTGTTCAGCTTTAAAAAAGTAGAGTGTCAAACATTTTTTAATGGCCATGCTCGTCTCTATGTGGAAAAAGTGTTCTAAAGCCCATATAAACCTTTCATAAACCCTAAACTCAACCCTACTGAACTCCTTTGGGATGAACTGGAATGTCAATTGCAAGCTAGGTCTTCTCCTACAACATCAGCACCTGACCTTAAAAATGCTCTTTTGGAATGGGTACAAATTGCCACACGCACTCCAAAACCTTGTGGAAAGCCATCCTAGAAGAGTTAAGGCTGTTGTAGCTGAAAGAAATGGGGGGGAACTCCAGACTACGATCTTGGTTCTGGAATGGGATGTCCGACAACTGTGAAGGTCAAGTGGTCAAAAACCTTTTTCCTGTTTAAAAAAAAACAACTATGGTGGATCTGAAAGAAAACATATAATATAGGAGTTCTCCTCCCTACATAAGGAGCAAGTGTCCCCCGCTTACTCAATTCATATACAGTACAATATATGCCAAGAAAGAAAATTGTGTTTTTTTTTCTTTTTTTTTCTCTTTATCATTGAAGTTAAGCGTCATGCATCCAAGCACATTTAACGTTATGGTGTTGAGACATTGAGAACTTTGAAAACTTATTTTGTTTTTGCATATTCATATAATAACTAGGCTTTTTTTAATAAGCATCAAAGGGATATCATGGACTCCCCCCTTGTTAAATATGTGTTGGAACACCACATAAAACTAACTCCTTTACAGTGAATTAATCAAAAAGCCTTTGACCATATGGTGTAACTTTAGCTTGCATTGATTCCCTATAGAGGTGGTCGATCTTGCTTCACCATTTCACAATCACTGGACAGTTGATGCACCCGCCAATGAGAATTTTAACTTACAATGCTAATTTTCATTGCCCCCTGCTCCAAGCACAGCAAAGCGTTATAACTCTTGCATATAGCAGGGCAAATGTAAATCCAGGGACATTTTTGTTCAACTCTTTTTTTCCCCCCATTTTCTATATAGTTTCAGTTGCAATGACCAGACCATAACGTAAATCTACCTTTAAAATCTATTGTTTGCTTTCCCTTCCCTGCTCTGCAGAGGCTGTTGGAGCAGCCGCATAATACACAATGGAAATAAATGTTCTAATCTCTGTGTCTGCTTTCATTGATCATCTTGTGATATTATTATTAATATAAAACATGCACTTGACAATGTTTCCAGAAGGAAAGAGGTTGGATATCTTTAGAAATAGATAAAAACAAATGAAAAAGCCAAGAAAGGGAAAAAAAAAAAGTAATGGTGAATGTATGTGTGTGTATGTGTGCTGGGAAGGTAGGGGCACCACATACATTATTTAGCGGCTGCTTCAGCCGCCAGCAAGGTCCAATCCATCATTTGATCTTGTTTTTCTATTTATCCAGGCTGCTATCTATCAAAGCAGTGGTTTGGTCCATCTGTCCTTGTCATGGTGAAATTAAATAAAACTCGGTCGGGGAACAGGCAGTTATGTAAAAATTGTGCCTGACAGTAGTTCAATAGGGTAGTGTTTGGAAAGCGTTTGAAGTGAAAGATTTAAGTGTCGTTCCTTCTTACAAGGTGCAATCTGCATCATTTAAGTTAGACAAGTGAAGACCAAATGTGTGGGAAGTAGTATTTTTCTGTGATTATTTATCACCAAACAAGTGACTATGCTTGAGACAATAACTCTGCCCTTTCGTCAGAAGTTTCCCTGTAGCGATTGGCGGAATTTATGCAAGTAATAGTCAGGCAGAGGCCTCGTGGAGAATACAAAAGTGCTGAGACATCTCCCTATCCTTGATGTGGTATGATATTAAACAGAAACCGTCTACAAAAGGGCATTTCAAGAAGAAAGGACCTGACTGTGGAAGTTGTGCCCAAAAAAGGCCACGAGCAGTCAAAGGGCTAGTCACCAGTATTTCCTATGGTCTATGGCAGCTGATCTTTTCCCAGTTAAAGTAACACTAAACTCAGGAGATAAATCTTGATATGCTGACACATACTGTTTCCAGACAACTCTCCAGGAAAGCACATTCAGGTCATTGACCACAATATCTTGCCCTGCAGTTAAGAAATAGAGCTTGGTCACCAGTCCACCCCCAGTGCTGACTGTGCAGTAAACAGCTCACTAAAGAGGTCATAACTCTGTTCACTCAATTTTTTTATGGATACCTAATTGAATTAAGCTGTTTTAATATCTGCCTGTAATTTAAATGAGGGGGTAGACTCTGCAGAAGTGTGTCTACATCTATATAAACTCCTTAAATAATGTTAACATCTTTTGATTTACAGCCAGTCATTGAAAAAAAAACGATAGTAATCCAAAAATAACAAAACTGACAGCAGCTATTACTGTGACATATATAAAAAGTACTGTCAGTTTGGAACTCCCTTCTCCTGCTATTCATTGGAAGCTTTACAATGGCATAAACCAATTTTTATCTTCAAAAGTTTTCTGTGTAGTTTGTAACTGTGAAAAGCACTGTGATGAGCCTCCAGAGTGCCTCGTGTTTGACAGGACCACCGCTGGGAATATGTTGAATTAACAACAGCGTCTGTGATATTTTCTCTGTAGCACAAAGGCGAATAAAAGAAACTTCTGTGTCCCCTTTGCGTGTGTTTTTGGGTCTTTAAAATGCTACAGTGGATTTTTCCAAATTTAGCGCAAGTCTTCACCGAAACAGTTTGACTTGTAAGGAATGTCGGTGTGTCAAGTACAATAAATGCTTCACAAGCTGCATCAGAGGAAAAATATAACGGGATTCAGTGTTAAACCGTTGACCATGAAAAGGAGGGAAAAAAACTTGCATTGTAATGATGAGATGAGACCACATTGTAAGTGCTTCTGAGAAGGGTCCTGCTTGATGCAGGTTGCATGTCCTCCAATAACCTCTTGTCTCAAGCTTAACAACAGCATACCCATCCAACCGGGTGGTCATTTGAGTTGCAGTTGGTGATCTGGATCGTGGCCTGACCTTGAGTGATCTACTGCTGGATGCTCATACTGCTAGTAGTTTTCCTACTGTTTCTTTGGGTCTGTATGGCTCCTGCAGTCTAGATTCCCCTCCTAAGTCGAAGCACATTTACCAGCATTGCCCTTATGCCATCAGGAGTCCTGCCCACCTAGAAGGATGTGGCCAAGCATATCAGCAGGTATCGGCATGTACCCTGACTGATGGACTTCCCTTTTAATCAGTGACTTGCCCCACTCAAGTGGCCTGTCATAGGTCTTGGGTATTACTACTTGCTGTTGAAAGCAAACTTGACCTTTGTGCTTACCTCAACTTAACTCCACCTAACCTTACTAAATTTTCTAACCACAGATTTGCTCTCTGATCTGGTTTCAACACTTGGCTTTCATTACCGCCATCAACAATCTTTGGTTGTGTTTTTTAGCTACACCGTCTTATTCTCTGGCACTGTCTCTTCCCTCAAGACCTGACCTATCACTGAAAACAAACTTACCTAATAACCAGTACACAATTTTGGCCTATATGGCTACTAGATGTCATTGGTGAGGCCATCCTGAGAGTTGTACCCTGGGAGAACCAGCCACACAAATAATCGAACCCCATTTCTTTACAGATCCTAACCCTAATCTGAGATCCTAGCACACCTGCCTGTGTTTTATCCTTTAGGAAATTGTACTTCACTTCTTCTACGGACCCCAAGATGGGATGTAGCCCAATGGAGACACAGAGAGCAATAAAAAATTTTTTGATAGAGTCGGGAAACTTTGGAACCTCTGTCAAGTTTTTAATCCTGCCTCTTACCTCACAAGTAAGATTTACCCTTACTTACTGTGTGGTCACCACAACAGGAATTGAGGAGAACTCTTGCTGGTGGGGACACAAAGACAGCAATAAAACCCATCAGAATGTAACCCTTGTCACTCCAAAAAATGACTGTTAACTCCAATGTATATCTCCCCCGCTTTCTCTACCAATGAATGTAAACTTAAAATTCACTAGACTGTGTTAAACTGCTTCCAATCAAAATGGATAAATTCCTTGATTCTTTTTCAAGATTGGACTGCAAAAATGGCAGCTGGAAGCTGTTTGTCTGGCCAGCGAGAAGGTTTCCTTTTAGTACATCCTCGATACATCAGCCCTTTGTAAGTCACAAGCTTCAGTCAGTGATGGCCTCATAAAACCAATAAGAAATCTTCCTCGCTGTAGCCTAACACAATACAATATGTCAACTCCAGGTTTGGTGTGGACCGGACAGCTGCTATAGCAACCCTGGTATATACTTTAGTGAGATGGTTTTACAGCTTATATGGTAGATGCTGACTGTCGTTGTTAGATCGGCAGTCCAGGTCTATTCAGTGATTGGTGTTAGTTCCCTGCTACTACTTATGTGAATCAGGACGTCCAATGCTCCAGATCCCTGACAAAGTCACGCTTGACATAACACGTGTAGGATGGAGCATCTGACGGCATACTGTTCGTTTCTTACCAAACGGTCGCCGTAATTTTGAAGGATTCCTGCTCTATCTTTCAAGGGAAATTGTACTATCCATGCTCAGATACCGTTGTCTATATGAGAGTAACTGTCTTTTAATAAACTGTACTTTTATTGGCTGACATGCGCTATGGTGTTTGCTTTCTTTTTTGGATACCAAGCTCTCCGGTACTGACATCTCATATTGGGAAAGGGCTTAGTTTCCTGATGTAAGAAGTGTGTTATGGATTGGTCTGCCTTTCTCCTGGGTACATCTATACAGGATTGTTGCACATTATAAGTGATTGGAGCAGAGGGTCCCCTCCCCTGGGAACTGCCCGTTTTGACCTTGTTCTGGGGTCTATTAAGAAGGTGAACACCCCTACATCACCTTCTCAAACAATCATCCCCGCGCAGCTACCTCCTCATGTATCACTTGCCCCTCCCTTTTAGATTGTAAGCCCTCACAGGCAGGGCCCTCCTTACCATCTTTCTTAAATTGTATTGTGACTGTAATGTCTTCCTTATATTGTGTAAACTATTGGCGCTATATAAATCCTGTATAATAATAATACATGTGGTGTGGTGCACGTGGTGGATTTTGGTGAAGGAACAGGAAGTTTTTCATCACTTTTATTGACACATGGACATTTTATAGTTCTATGAACATTTTTTGATTTGACTTTTGATTCTTTATTGCTATTCAAACAATTCATCCCCACACAGCTACCTCGTTATGTATCACTTCCTCCTCCCTTTTAGAATGTAAGCACCCAGGGGCAGGGCCCTCCTTACCATCTTTTCTTGAATTGTATTGTGATTGTAATGTCTTCCTTATATTGTAAAGCGCTGCGCAAACTGTTGGCGCTATATAAATCCTGAATTATAATAATAATATTCATTCTTTAGTTTTTAGTCACAGCAGTATTATTTGTTTAGCTCGGCACATTATATCTATATAATTATTCCACTGAAAGGATCGATTTATGTACATTTGTATATGTACAAATAGTGTATTAATGATTGTGATCCTGATGCAAGGCCCTTTAAGTTTTTATTCTGAAACTCTACATTTTTAATCACAGTTAAAGCTTTGCAACGAAAGCAATACTTTCCAGTGAGCATTGCAGAAAAATGTCTCCAGTAAGGAAATACACACTTAAATAAACTTTTATTCTGGGCTTTTCACCGCTTATTGATTTTCCTACTCTGCGTTCATTTGAACAACTGCAGAAAATACTATATTGGTTATAAATCACTGCGGCTGTGAAATGGGTTCCGGAAAAAAAAAAATAGACAGCCAGGATTTCTGAGATTTATCGGGAAAAGGTCAAGTCAGGCTGCTCAGGAATACAGTACATCGTCAATGATTCAAAGTCAAATCTATCCATTAGTGTTTCTACCTGGGAAGGGATCAAACTCAGTTAGCTTCAGGTCACCGAGCTGGAAATTGATGAGAATCAGCTCACTGCCTTCCAGCATGAACCAACGACCAGCCTACAGCCTGTGGGCAGCCATGATTTACACAAACAGCATTGCTGGAGGGGGGG
>NW_017306484.1:556036-586345 GCF_000935625.1 Nanorana parkeri
GGATTAGCCTTAAAATATTAACTAGTGTGCTGGGCAACCAGGCAAAATAGTCATGCATCTATCTGCCAGAGCCAAGCTTGACTACCCAGTAACAGCAACAGATTTCAGGGGCTGCTGTATGAAAAGTGTGCAAGAAATGTTTCTTGCTGTTCAAAGCAACTATTCAGCTTCCAATATGTAATTTTGCAACCTGTGGTTTGAAAATGCAATAAGGATTATGATTACTTGCCATGGACATCAAGATATTGTGTTAAATATAACTATAGTGACAAATGAATTTGCAAATTAGGTAAATTGGCAAGCTGCAATTTTTTGGGACTCTCCTGAATACATGCATGCTGATTTGTTCAGTCTGGGCAGGATGATATAATCTGTGAAACATCAGATAAATAGATAGATAGATAGATAGATAGATAGATAGATAGATAGATAGATAGATAGATAGATAGATAGATAGATTAATCTGAATATAAGAAAGATCTGCATATCAATATTCTAAAGGAAATCAGTGATTCTCTTCATCTGATCAACACTAGTAAATGGCAGTGATGGGGGCATGGCCAACAATAGCAGCCAGTACCGGCAGTGAGTTGTGGTGTGCTGACTTGTTTGTGGTGATACAGGCTTGGGGGCCATTCTTGTCCTGGGTTCACCATAACAGAACATTCCAGCCCCAACATTGGGACACTAATATATTTTGTTACAAAAGTATTGGCCTTCAATGCAAAGGGGGTAAGTATGAAAATAAAGCTTACATTGAAGGTTAGTGTGAGAATGATATGGCGGAATAGTGTTAAGAGCTACAGGTAGGCTTAATGTTAGGGTTACCAACAGGATTATTGTTGGTATTACAGTCAGGGTTAAAAGTTGGGTTTGTGTTAGTATAACAGGAAGCATTAGTGTTAGGATTACAGTGAGGGTTGGCATTAGAATTACAGGGATAGTGTTAGGACTACAAGAAGGGTTAGTGTGATGGTTATAGAGAGGGTTGGGGTTCCAGGGAGAATTATTCTGAGGGCTACAGAGAGGATTAGGGTTAGAGTTACAGGGAGAGTTATTGTGAGGATTACATGGAAAGGGAGTATTAATATAACAGGTAGGGATAGTGTTCCGGATACAGGGACGGTGAATGTTAGTATTACAGTGAGGGATAGTGTTATAATTACAAAGTTAGGGTTAGTGTGAGGATTAAGTGTTAGGGTTACAGGTCGGGTTAGTGTTAAGGTTACAGGGAAGTCTTGGGGTAGGGCATCCCTTTCAATGCTGAGAGCTCTGCCCCAAACCACTACCGATGCTGATTTGATGCCACTGAAAGGTAATGCCCAAACAAAAGACACTGGATACAGATCAATCAAATTATCACTGGGCCCACTAGGTCCGGTTTAGGAGCATGCCGCAAAAAGCGAATACACCCAAAAGAAATGGTGAGGAAACCTAGAGTTGAGGATCCATGTATACAGAGTCTAACGAAAGCACAAAAACAAATGTCCAAGAGTCCAAAGTTTTGTAATGATAAAAGTGGTTCACAGCAGAGAAACAGCCTACAGCCTTTCAAGGGCCACACAAACTCCCCCTTCATCAGGGCTCAGGAATACTGACTTATATATGCAGCTACTGGATAGACCTGTGGATTTCTGCTTGTGCCTGGCTGGACCTATTTAAAAAGGGGGGAGGGGAGCGGGGTTATGTCAGGGTTAACAAGTAGACCCAACAACAATTTGTGTGGCCCTCAAAAAATGAATTTGGCAGTTTTTTTTGCTGTGAACAATGTTAACATTAAAAACTTTGGACTCTTGGCACTCTCATTAGACTGTACACAACTGAAAGCTGATCTATCATGTCTGCACTCCTTAGTGATTTTAGTTGCAACAAGCAGAATATATGTTACCAGCCCCATCTCTACAATTTATTTGCTTTTCTTCTCTGCTTTGCAGAGGCTGTTAAACAAAAAAACATACACAATGCAAAATGGAAATAATTGTAGCAATCTTCGGTGCTGCTTCAGCTGATATTATCGATATAAAGCATTCGCTATAACACTCAACAATGATTCCAGAAGGCACAGGGTATATACTGTATATCTTTAGAGGTGAATTAAACAAAAAAAAGAAAGAATACAGAAAAAAAGCAATATTTATATTGTGTAGCTCAGAACACACATAACGAACATCATTGTCCAAGTCTGCACCAATCTTTGTAATAACTTTGGTTTAAGGAGCTGCCTTCTATTCATTTTAACTCAACACACAAAATGTAATCCAGTTCCTTAAACACAATAACTCTAACATTCGATCCAGCTATACGACTCACATACTTTAGTCAATGGGTGCATATTGTTGTATCCCACTAGATAGATTGCCTTCACTTCCACCACCTTCATGTTCTGCCCCATGACCACATAGGACATGAACTTACATCTTGTCAATGGGGGATACAAAACTCACTAAAACAATGGAGTTCTAGTACTTTCCCACTCTGCGGTAAAGTCCATCTTCAGGCAAATTCTAACCCCCCCCCATCCGTCCCACGCACCGTGAACTCACCTTTTCAGAAATTAAAAAAAGAAACAAGAAGTGCACCATCACATGACCCTCCTTGGCATCACTTCCAGGAACCAAGACTAGTGATCCACTGGTCTTATTGCAGCCCCTTGTGATGACCTCATGTCATAGCTGGAGTCTTCAGGAGCTTGTAAGGATTATGTAGATGGACAGTCCACATTACCAGACAATGATGTGGGCACCTTAAAAGAGGCCCTCCTGCTTTGTAGTCCAGAAGACTTGGGACCTGGTGTGTCACAATACCATAGATCCAGGTAAGAATTTAGGGCTTTTAGTTTATTTTTATTAATTTTTTATCTACTGGGACAATTAGCTAAAGGAGCTAACGTTTGGAAATTTAGTGGTGGTGGTTGTTTCTGGCCAGAGTTAAGCATTAACCTTTTTACATAGGTCTGCTCACTCCAAGGGATGGGCCATCATTAGCCCAGCAGCAGCCTTGCCCTCTATACCCCCCATATAACTGTATCTATACATTATAATCAATCTTATACTGAGCTGCATTATTAATTGGAGAGTCTCGGTTTTGCCTCACAGGTCTGCTTTAATAAAATTCTGCATTTAAAGTGCCGAAATTCATATTCTTATAGATTGAGCCTTTTCTCCTTTTGCTGATGTGATCAATCATCAAACAGTTCCCCGATTTGTCACAGGATCTGCAGATGAAGCAAATATGATTTAATCGCATCTCTTGTTTGCATTTTTGTCACATTATCCTGCACCCAGCCTGTGCAGAAGTGCTGACGGGGAACCAAAAAATGGGGGAAAAAATACCACCGAGATAATTAATTTGTGTCCTATTGAGCTTACTGAAAGCACGCTGTACTCGGTGTACTGTGTAAAATTTAAGCAGGGGAATGAAATAAAATAGTCTCTTGCTTTCTGTGGATCAAGAGTTCTGATATGGTTTTTTAATCATCTACATAAAAACTGCCTCAAAGAGACCCTGTCAGGTTCTAAAAAAAAGGAGCTAGGTTTCTTTCAAGAGAAAAGGTAATATACTTACTTCTCCGGAAGTCTATGTCTTGTATGTCCCTCAGTTCCAGTCTCTGCCAAACATTCAACACTCTTAGTAGTGTCAGGTGCCTGTGTTCCCTGCTGCATGCTCTGATCCCTATGATCCTACTGTGTCCCTGTAGTGATGTATGGGTTAGAGAAAGGATCCACAGAGCACAGCGGGGCACACAGCCTTCCAATGCTCCCAAAGTGTATAACGGGTGTAACTAGAAATCACTGGGCCCCATAGCAAAATGTTGTATGGGGCCCTGTGATTTCTAGTTATGCCCTTGCAGAGCCCACCTGATATCCCAAACAGCCCACCTGAGAGTGACCCTGCAGAGCCCGTCATAGACTCTCAATGGTAGGCTCTGCAGGGTCTCAGGTGGGCTGGTCATACACCTGCACACCTCTTACCTGTCAGCCCTGATCCGCTGTCTGCCTCTTAATCCTCCAAAAGTTGCTGGCAGGCCCTCCCTCCTCCATCGCCTGGTGATGAAGTAGACTGCCATTATTGAATGTGGTCTGCATTCTGAATGTAACTCTGGACCTCCATATCACACCTGAGGAAGCAGTATCTAATATAACTGTGAAATGTGTCGTGTTATACCCACCCAATGCCGAAACAAGCGTTAAGATGTAAAACAATATGAGTAGACATAACCCAATAAGGCTTGAATAGCCATTTGGCCAGGGAACTGTACTATATGGTGGCGTAACAATAATATGTAATGAACATTGTTTTATGAAATCTTAGAGAATTTTAATTATGTATAAAAATGTTGTCTCATGGTTCTTCTTTTTGCTGACACTTTTAATGGTCTCATCCGAAACAGATTAACCTCAGAACTTATTAGCATCTGCTTCCCCTCCATAACTCCAGCAACACTTTTCTGTTCAGTTACCTCTAATTTTATTACAGAGAAAACTGATTCCATCAATGAGATTATGTTTTTTAAGACATCAACCTGAGCGGTCTATAGTTGTTTCAGGTGTCTTGTTCCCTTCAAATATATTGATTGCCACTCTCTGGTTTAGGCTGGATCAATGTCCCCAGAGTATCATGTCTCGAAACTCTAACACAATTAGGCAAACACTAAATTCTATGGTCAGTTGGGCACTTGTCATAACATAGCATCACTGACCGGTGACCTGGTGAGTATGAAATGTACAAATGGGCCCACCTGCTGGTCACCGAACCAATGCCTATTAAAGATTATCTCCTGCGGAAGATTCTTTTAAATTAAACTATTGGGAACGGGAAGAATATCTGTCTGATTTTTTATTTGATTGTTTTTCTGTGTTTCTTTGCTTTGTTGATTCGTTTGATTTTTGTTCTTCTTCATTGGGACTGGAAACAATGAGAAATGTCAGCAAGACAGACAGATACACAGCAATAAGATTGTTGGCAGAGGGTGGAAGGATAAGATCATCTGTCAGATATTTACTGCTGTCTGTGTCAGATTTCCTCTCATTTGCTTCAAGCTAGGTCTGGTGTTATAGAATGCCATGGGACACGAAGTAAGAGAAAATCTGCTCACGGGGGACAAAGCTTTCACTCAAACACCATCAACCAGCTGCTGAAGCTCAAGCGAGGAGCAAGTTTCCACGATGAAGAGGGTAGTGTATAACTCCTGAAATGAATTGGCTTGTTGTCTGGGATTTTTATGATGAAATAAATACTTCTGGACTCCAAAGCCATCATAGGGAAATAGGAGATGTTGTCTAAGGTGTCCCTTGTGGTCCCTTCGTGTTTGAGAGCTTCTTAACCAAAGTCATCAAACTTTGGTTCCAGCACCCCCTACCCACACATTTTGAGCTATAAACTCGTACCCTTTTCCACTATTTAAAATACGGATGCACCGATAACGATACTAGTATCGGTGACAATACTGAGTATTTGGACGAGTACCTAGCCCGATACCTGAACTTCCGGTATCAGTAAGCCAGGCAGTGAGTCATTACACATTGCCTGGCTTCCTCATTGGCCAGGAAGCTGGCTCCATGCTCCCTCGTCACTTGGTGACGAGGAACCATGAAGCCGGCTTCCCGGATTGGTCGAGAAACTGGCCAATCAGGAAACTGGACGGCGAGTCATTACCCGTCCCCCGGCTTCCTAATTGGCCAGGAAGCCGCCTACATGCTCCCTCGTCACCAAAAGAAAAGGGGGATTTCAGTTTTCATATCCTAAATGTGACCTACAGCAGGTTTTTATTGAGTTTTTAGTGGCGCCAGTTAGAAAAACATTTGTGGCACTCAGAATATCGATTTGGTTATCATCGTAAATGTGTCCTCTAAGGCTCTGTACACCTTTTGCAATGTAATCCACCCATTGGAATGCGTGTCTACGCATATCTCACAGCTTTACCATTCTTTGTATTAGTGCTAGTTCACATCTGTCCACTGCATTGATGTGTGTTGCTGAAAAAAAATGCAGGTCCATTTTTTAAGCACTTCAACAAGCATTTAAGGCCCTGCTGATGGAAATGGTAGCACATGTTTTTGCCATGCGACAGAAAGTGTTTGCGGCCAATTCCTGTCTACATGCACTTGCTCCAGTGTTGGCTGCACGACATTGCTCTGGACAACCGTGGTACACCATAATAATGGTGGACCAAATCTGTGTAATGTGTGTTGGCGCGTTTGCTTGCAGTCTCCAACGGGTGTGCATATGACAGGGCAACCACAAAGAAGCTAGACTGGTAGACAGTTGTCACCCTATACCAGGAATAAAAAAACTTTTGTGGCAGAATAATCAGGTATTATTTTACTGAAAGTTGAATATTTCAAAAGATTGAAAACAATATTTAGGACATGGTAAATCTTATCTGAGATTTTAATAATTTGGTATAGCTCTACATTGATATGTGGAAGAAAGACAACCTCTTTCTTGCCTCAGTCCCTCAAAGCCCTAAGATAGCTGGGCCCACAGGCAAGGGACCAATTTGCCCTGCTGCTGGCATATTTTGTTATTATATAACACAGTAATGCGAGCCGTGGGCAGACTGCAAACTGATGTTTCATTTGAAAAGTTACATTTTTGTGAAGATACCTAGAAAGTAATTTACAATGTATAAATTATAGTCCACAGACATAATAGAAATTCCTAAATCCACAGTCCCCGCCAGTTAGATAGGGACTAGCAGCTGCACAATTTAGTAAACAACTTGTTTACCGTGAAGTGATGCCAAGTTCATTTCATGCCCTGCAGAGCAACCTTGTAAGACTCCAATCATCACCCACAGACCATGCCCAGTTTGCTTAATTAGTTAAGCTTACCGTTTATGGGAGCACTGCACTGCAAACGACCACAGCCCAATTCATTAGATACAGCCTGATCTATGAAAAGACAACAAGATTCTCAGAGGGTGGACAAGGCTTTGCAAACAGATATAATGGCTAGAGCCTTCCTTAAAATCCTGGCTGAGGGATCCTCATTGGATGTCCCTTGCCGCTCTACCAATTTCCTACAATAAAACCGTGGACTGCGTGATGTTGGGTTCCAACTAACCACGGCAGTCAATGGTTAATGAATTAAATGAACTGTATGTTAACCCTATCCACAGCTGCACCTGAACAGTTAGAGAACCTCTCGTGGCCAGTTCACACCTTTTGAGGTTTAGGTGTGATATACACATTGCAAGCAGGATTTTATTTTTTTCACCACACCTAAAACACATGAGCTGGCCCCAGTGGACCACAACTTTCATCAACTCAAAAGAGCTTACCCATTAGGTGTGTCCCCTTAACCAAAATCACCATTCAGTTTTGAAATTGCCATAGACCCCCCTACCCATCTGAGAACTAACCTACACAAAATGAAACAAGAGAGGGTGGTAATGCAACACAACCTGCCAGCAACACATACAGTAGCTCTCTGGAGTGACTAACACAAATTTCAACTCAACTGTCCTACTGGAAGCAACCTCTGTGGACCCTCCCTACCCATCTCATCTCCTTCTTTCTTCCAGGTAAGACCTATACCACCAAAATGCTCACAATATAATCATTAAACTTTTTCACTTCAAATCGTCACGTAGTCCATGTAGTCCACAGAGCATCACCCAGGGTCACTGACCAGGCACATCTTTAAACATGTGCTGTGGAACTTCCCCACTTCTGTGCTCAAATTTCCTCTTGGCTCCTCCACTGGTTTCTCTCGCTTACCTCCACTTTACCACTGTCTGTATTGACATGGAGGTCAGCAGGAGTAACCAGCAATAGCTGTGGGGGACCCAGAAAATAGTCACTTACAGAAGTGTAGGTTTCCCAGGAGATTCTGGGTGACCACTTCTCATTAACAGAGTGGCGTTGGGTGGCTGGGGCCGCAGAAGAGTTAGGTATTCATGCTTTTCTTTTACAGCTATAACTTTCCATGTATATGATTACTTACAACAAACGGATCTCTTCTATATACTGTCTGTATCCAAACAATAATTAAAAGACTATAGAGTCTAGAGTAACACTTGAATATAATTTGAAGATCATGTATGATTGTCTTCACAGGATTCTACAATTTCCAAAAAAAAAGCTAACCTTCTGCCTGAGCTTCAGTTTAAGTTTGCGGTAGACATTCTGAGTCATTTTGCTCAAACTGTGTGTTAAAAGCCATAGTATGCAGCGGGTGTGAACCGTGAGGGGTCCACATGAAAGTGGTTGAAAGTTACAAGCGAGCTTGTTTGTAAGTTACTGTGGAGAAATCCTGGACGCAGTAGAGTCCTTCCATGCTGGGAGCAGACCTCAAGAGAGAGTAACTGTCCACTGAGAGCCACTGACCTCCTGCCATGTCTCCTTTTATCAGGGCTAAATCAGGATGTGCTGAATAGATTAAAGAATATGTTAACCTAATCATTAACTCTCATATAATCTTTCCCATGTTGAGGTAATTTTAAAAGTCATTTTTAATGTTTATAAATCTGCAGCTTTTATTGAAATAATACTTGGTGCTACTGCCATAAGGGTCCTTGATCGGGATATAGGATGATAATGCTCCGTTGCGGTTTCCTAATTGTGCTGCTGTGTTGTCACCCTATCACACATGTTCCCAATGGAGACTACAAGTGGTTGTGCAAAGGCATGGTCCAGGGTTGTCACCATCAGGAAACCCACTATGAAAAATGATGTGCAGCAGTTGCTGGAATGCATATCGACAGAAAGTGGCAGCAAGAGTTTATCAGTGCTGATATGCAACAAAGGATTAAAAAAGGTGTGTGTGTATATACAGTATATAGATATCTATATATCTCTATAGAGATATAGAGATATATAGATATCTATATATATATATATATATACACACACACACACACACATACACTTATTCCAATTGAGAGACTTAAAAAGCCCTGAAATCAAAGCATTATAATGACAGCGTTTTCTAAGGAGGGTTCAGAAATGGCAGCCTCCATGAGACACGGACAGGGCATGCAGGACACGGAGAGACGCTGGAACTCGGGGAGCAAGGAGGTGTCTGAAACACAGGGTGCAGATAAGTCTTGAACGGCACATGGGTTCTACTGCAGGCATATAAGTAGCTTGCTATCTCTCCTGGATGTATCTCCTCTTTCTCTCCTCTGGTTGTGTCTTTTTGCTCTTTCTCCTGGCTGTCTCCCCTAGCTCTCTCTCCTGGCTGTCTCTCCTCTCTCTCTCTCCTCTGGTTGTCTCTCTTGGCTCTCTCTCCTCGCTCTCTCTCCTGGCTGTCTCTCCTTACTCTCTCTCTCCTGGCTGTCTCTCCTCGCTCTCTCCCTGGCTGTCTCTCCTCGCTCTCTCCCTGGCTGTCTCTCCTCGCTCTCGCTCTCTCCCTGGCTGTCTCTCCTCACTCTCTCTCTCTCTCCTGACTGTCTCTTCTCGCTCTCTTCCCTGGCTGTCTCTCCTCACTCTCTCTCTCCTGGCTGTCTCTCCTCACTCTCTCTCTCCTGGCAGTCTCTCCTCGCTCTCTCCTGGCTGTCTCTTCTCGCTCTCTTCCCTGGCTGTCTCTCCTCGCTCTCTCACTGGCTGTCTCCTCGCTCTCTCCCTGGCTGTCTCTCCTCACTCTCTCTCTCTCCTGGCTGTCTCTCCTCGCTCTCTCCTGGCTGTCTCTTCTTGCTCTCTTCCCTGGCTGTCTCTCCTCGCTCTCTCCCCTGGCCGTCTCTCCTCGCTCTCTCCTGTATATTCTCCACACAAAAAATCACCAAACTGTGCTAGAGTGTTAGGGTTTTGCTTGAAGTAAAGGTGGCAACCATATCTGTGTACACTACAAGCATTTTAACAAACTTTCTTGCAGTTTCCAACCTGTTTCTGTTCTGAAGAAAAAGCTGTTTGTTGCAGCGTGTCCTTTCCAAACTGATTACTGAATAGGAGGGTCTGAGAATGTAATAACCAGCTGGTGGGCTTCCTGGGTTGTGATGAGAAAAGGTGCAGTGTCGGCATCCCTTTAGTACTAAATAACTCTTAGGGAGTATCTCACCAAAAATAAAATTCCAATTGCAAGGGATGCCAAAAATTATACTTGTATCTCAGTGCAGACTTCTGGAAAAAAAAAACAGTCAGCTAATCACAGAAGTAGGAAATGACGCTTCTGGGGAAGTGGCACTTCACAGTTGGTGTACAGAACGCCTCCAGGTCACCATATTGCAATTTTAGACAGATTTAGAACATTGCAATAGCAAGTTTTAAATGCAAAAGTCTTCATTTAATATCATTAAAGTGACATTAAAGGCAGAATTTTTTTTCCCTCTCCCCAATGTTAAGTAAAACACTTAACTTAAATGATGTCTCTTAATCCGATCTTCTTCTTCTTTCCTGTCGTTTTCAGCCTTCTCTCCAGCACTGCGGCGGGTCTCCGATACAGCGCTGACTCCTCTGGGCTTGCTGGCACTTCCTGTCCCACGGTGTCTGCATGCGGGTGCACGCTGTCCATAGACTTACCTTGCATCTTTCCTCGCATCCCGGCGGAAAATCGGAACTGTGCTAATGCGCCCGCCCCAAAAAGCTTTGCGGCCGCCCGAGAACTTTCAGATTTTCAGACGGGAGCGCGTGGGAAGACACAGGTACGTTTAAAACACTGTTACGGCATTTTTCTAAAATGTTTTTTGCATAGATCTACTAAAATAGCAGATGGTTTAATAACCCTTTAAATTATGAAATGGCTTGTGTGACACGTACTTTATTCATTCGTTATATGTTTTTGTTTTTTAAAGTGGAGTTACCCTTTAAGCAGTTAAATACATATTTGTGGCCATAATGATCTCTATAAGTGTTTTTCAGTTTGGCTTGTGTTACCCCATTAAATTGTACCAAAGAAACAAAAGATTCAAAAGATAAACCATTCAGACTGGAAAAAGAAAAAAACAGCAGAATTGCTGCCTGCAATAAAAGCAACTTTTTTTTTTCTTTTTCAAACTGCCTCTAAATTACACGGCCAAGAATGTCAATAAGAGATTTTCAACAGCCTGTAAAAAACAGATTTCTTAAAAACCATATCTCGAGCGTAATAGCATACATTTACCCAGACCTCTCAATTTGCTCTATTTTTTTTTGGAGAATATTAGTTTCCTGTCACACTGCTTGAACTCGACTGAGGGAAGAGAAAAAAAAGAAGTCACAAGTTATATCGATGAAGAAAGGGCAGTGGGTGATAAGCGCTAAGCAAGCAGACAAACATCGCTTAGCCTGTCATAGTCATCCAATACATACCCATCAACGTTCCTGGCGCTGTGACAAATGGCCAATCGTCATAATTAAAGTGGAACTGTGCATCCTGCTACTTCCTCTCACAAGATGTGGACGAATACATTCGAAAAGAAACATACGGATAGGGACCAAAAAGGTGGAATGGAAATTCGCCCCGTTTGAGTCGGCAAGCCGGGAAAAGAGCCGCATCAATAACCACCACCATTTGTCACCCACGCCATCTGGACACGAAGCCGATAGCTGCCAAAGCTGTATTAAACATTTTAATTTCATTGTGATCCCTTAAGATTGCGACATCCTACGCGGTTTGTCAAATAACGGCTCTCTGAATGCCCTCCAAACTGGCGTGCTGGGCTGGAGCCGCAGGGATGAAGTGAGACACATAGCCGTGTCGTTCAGTGGCTCAGGAGCTGCTTGGGACAGTTGTGTCCCATGACTGTTGTGGCAATTAGCGCCACTTAAACGATAGCTGTAGTACAATCAAGCGACGTCTAATAGCTGGCTGCTGGGCAACGGGTTTTCATAAGCGCTGAGCCAAAATTAGGACAGACAAATATCCAAATTACAAATGAGAATTAGGGTATTATTCAAGATCTTTTCTGTGGTTCCAGCACACGCTGTGTATAGACAAAAATAAACACTTGCTGCCATGTGATGCAATTAGATTCGGGGTGAAGTGAATTCCTAAAGCATACATTATCTAAACTCATAAACAAATATGTAATGTATTGCAGCTGCTAGTCCTTCGATGTGGTGGCTGCATTAGTTTTCATCTAGTGACCCTGAAAGTGGCACACTTCCTGTCCCAGGGTGACAATGCTCACTCACTTCACTGTATCTAAGGCGGAACAGCTTGTCATCCTAGGTAGGGTTGCCACCCTATCTTCCAGCGAAACCCAAACACTGTAGCGACGCACGGAAATTTTTGGGGGTGAATTAGTCGCTGCTTATTCATATGTAAATAGCACCACCCATTAATATCTAAATATCACAGTCAAGACTATTTTCAGTTGGGGACCAGTAGCCCTATCTTAATTTTAGTTGCTCCTGTCTGCCTGGCATCTTGTGTCTGGGTTTCAGCTGCCATGAAACCCAGACACAGCATTCAAAACCCGGACTGTCTTAATCCTAGGGTGCTCTCCTGGTTTGTACTACAAAAATCTCATCTTCTCTTCATCTCCATTACATGGCGGGCTCGGAAGGCAGGCTTTTTTTTTACCAAAGATAGTTTGAAAGGAAGATAACATTGCTTGAGATTTCAATTCAATGCACAGTGACATGGACACTGCATTTCCAGCAAGCTCAACATATATTTTCTGTACAGACTGGTAAGCTTCAATATATTACAGTTTTGATCTAGGGTTTAGATATACTTATAATACCTTGTTCTCATGAGCTTCAGCTTGTATGAGACCTGTGTGTACATGAAGCTTTTTAAAAGCTTTTGGCAAGCTTCAAGCAACTTTGTTGATGTGTCTAAAGAACTCTTCAATTCCAATTTGTGCAACGTTTAACACAAATCCTGATGGGTTTACTGCCATTAGCAGACTTTAGCAGGCTGTCGGCAAACTACAACTATGGGTAAGTAGGGATGAGCTCAGGTGTATACAGAACCTGGTCCAAACCTCAGATCCTCTGGAAATTGAAGGAGCCCCTTTGAACATAGAAGGAGCACCTCTAAACATGGTAGAAGCCCATTTGAACATGGAAGGAGCTCCTCTGAACATGGCAGGAGCTCCTCTGAACATAAAAGGAGCTCTTCTGAACATGGAAGAAGGCTGCTTCTGCTGTCACCCAATCAGACGTGGTCAGATAATTCCCCACCTGCAGCCACACATATGCAAACGGCCAGAATGAAGTGTTGTCACTGACCTTTTATGGCCACATGGCTTTATTTGGACAATGATATTGACCTTATATGGCCATGTGTATATATAAGGTCAATGATGTCAGCACAAGGATCCTACCCCTTTGTTTATGTGCAGCTGTCGGGCAGGTAATGCCCTGGCCCACAGCTGATTAGGGGAGTGGCTCCTCTAGGTTTGAAGAAGCTCAGGTTTGGACCTGGTTCGGTCCGAACCTGAGCTCATCATTACTGATAAGGTTGCTGAAGCCTGCTGACAGCTTGTTCAAAGCAACTGTCAGCAGTGCTATGGTAATTTATGTTTAACACCTTCCCAACCCACAGACACATGTTTGTGGCAGCACAATGGTGGGCTTATATGTGTCCGCTGTTCTGTGCTGAAAGCATGCTCACTGCAAGCTCCCAGCACAGAGACCAAGCTATGACCAACAGCTTCCAGTCACTGTTTACGATCAGGAACTGGGGACGGGCTCCCCATCATGTGATTGGCTGCCGCAGCAACCCCATGACCTGGAGCCTGTCCTTTGATCTCACTATTACGTATCATTAAAAGGGCCAGTGGCAAAAGATTAACATTGTCTAAATAAAAAGAAAAGAAGAGTCGTGTGGACAGGGCCAGATTTCCAACAAGGCCAACCGAGGCCCGGCCTCGGGGCAGCAGGGAGTAGAGGGGCAGCAGGAGTGTGGAATGTCTATCTCCCGACACCCAAGACATGCAGTTCTGGGCACCGAGCGGATAGTAGTTTTCTACATTTGGTCGTGCTTTGGGCAAGCAGTGCTAAATGTAGAGAGGGGAAGCTGCCGCTCCGTCTGCACAAGTGAGAAAAAAGTTTTAACAAAATAAAAATTTAAAACCAACCCTGCCGCCTGCCATCTGGGGGGAAATTTGGCAGGGTGGGGGTACAGTAAGGAACCTGGCCTTGGGGCAGCAGAGAGAGTAAATCCGGCCCTGCGTGGGGACACAGTCATCATTTTTTTAGATAAACAATTTGCTCACACTCAATAATTATCATAAGTAGCAAATATCGCATTTAATCCAACTTCATAGATATTAAACTCAGACAGAGCTGTCTTTTCTATAAGTGCACCGTGGTCCATTGCCAACAAAAAAACATGATATGCACAAATCGCTACTGTGTATCAAACAATTCTCAGTTAAATGTAATCTACAATGCTAAATGATATCAAAGCTGGAACACAATGCTTACATAGCCAACAGTTGTAAAGCTAGATTACCTATTGCACATCCCATGTGTAAAAGTACAAGCATCATTGAATCCCACATCAGTTCCAATGAAAAGCCTGGCCTCCATTCAATAAGGAAATATCAAACAAATTCATATGAGGTCACATATGTTTAACATTCCCAAACTGGAGCTGAACGCTACAATAAAAGCTCCGACCAAGCTTGCCGAAAGCATTGCGAATGCATTTTTTAAATCCAGGACACAGTGGGGAGGTTAGAAGCTCTATAATAAAATTAGTTTATTTTCTATTCTCAGTTTAAATGTCATGTGGAGACTGTCAAGGTTAGAAACTTTATTTGCCCCATTGGGGGGATTTTTTCTTTGATTTCTATGCGGTCACCAGGACAGGAAATCAGGGGAAATCTCGAGTTTGGAGACAAAGACAGCACAACATTTATTTATTTATTAAACTACAGATGAGTTAAAACATTTATTGGGTGCTTTGGAGGAGATATCCTCTTACTTCCTGTGTGGTTACTGGGATAGAAAGTGAGGAGTAAGCTCCCCAATGGGGACACAAAGAACAATAGTTCATTTCTCTCTGTATCCTAAACAGTGGCAGAACTACCGCCATAGCAGCCCATGGGGCTTGGGGGAGGGGGGGGGGGCAGTTAGGAGCCATAGGGAGGCTGAGGTGCGGCTTTCGCTGCCAGTGACGTATGCCATATGCTGCTGTTCCCCTGTAAATGGACTCCTGGCAGCTATAGCAGTTGTGTTTACTTGTGTAAATGTATAGCTGTCATTGATGGCAGCTATTCATTCAAAAAGAGTCCCCCCCACTGCCGCTCCCGCTCTCTCCTCCCGACTGGGCACCAGCATCATCATCAGCTCTGTGTCCCTTCTGAACCCTGCTGCTTTCCCCCACCTGTATCAGCAGAGGCAGTGGGGATCAGAGGGACAGAGAACTGATCCACCTGCCGGCACCCAGCAGGAAGGAGAGAGCAGTCACAGGGCCAGATCAGGATGCCTAGTAGGGCTGTGCAGGGAGGAAAGGTCCAGTGACAGGCGGGAGAGAGTGGAGCTTCAGGATGCTGAGCGTAGAGAATTAGAAAATGTGTGAAATATCTGCTGATCCTTCCCTGTAGTGAACAAACACCAAAGTGATCAGAACTGATCACTCCAATGTTTGTAAATAACTGAGGAGATTGTAACTGCTTACCCTGTCCCCAGTTATGAATGAACAGGAAGCTCTATACATCACATACAGTTACTCCTCAGTTTATGAATTGAGAGGAGGTTCTCTGCACAGATCACCTCCTCTCCATTCACAACTGGGGAGATACTAAACGTTTACTATCTCCTCAGTTTGTGAATGAACAGGAAGACTCCTGTCCAGTGAGAGCTGGGACTGCAGAAAAAGAGATTGAGGGTTCTGTGTCCTGTGATGTCAGTGGGCCTTAGACTGCCAAAGCCCAGGGGAGACGAGGCTGCAGGACCAGTTTAGCAACCCGGTGGGTCCAAGAATTAGGTTAGTATATCTATTTATTTGAGCCCCTAGGCAAAACAAGCACATAACCCTTGCAGTGCAGGGGTAGCCCCACTGCAAGGGTAAGTTATTCAAATTCCTGGAGTTCTCTTTTAAGAATAAATTCAATTTTGTAGGATTATCAGCCAAAAAATGGACACATAATAACATTTATACAGATCTAAGTACCAACTAATTATAGTTTTACAGAAGATAAAATAATAAGAGCATTTCACATGCTTTCAGTCAAATGCCATCAATTAAGTAGACAATAAATATGATCTGTTCATCGCCGAAGAATTTAGTAGCAGAACGAGACAAGACGCCCACTCCAATAATACAACAAAAGATGCAACTCAACAGCAACCAAGTGCTAAAGATCTGCCCAATCCCAACCCACTCCTACAAGCCGCCATGTCTACATGAGATACAGCTGGCGAACCTTTACAAGGTGATATCACAATGATACAAAATCTCATACAGATGCAATATAAAGCTGAACTCTGGACAGATATAAAATACACAAATGAACACAACTCTGGACTTAAATAAACACCCTTAAAGGGTATCTATGGTCAAAAGCCATTAATAAATCTGTATTTATAAATTGTATTTGCATTAGGTCTATCCCCCTCCTAATAACCAGATCCATCTAGAAGCTTGTAAACATCCGTACTGAAGATGTCCCTAGGGGGTACTCCCTCCATGCACACATAGCCTGTGTTCTATCAAATTCTACATTGTGTTCTAAGTTACACATTGTGCCTGCAGTGTGGTCCGGTGCGATCAAAATGCTGCAAGCACTATTTTGATTGCACCGCACTGCAGGCACAATGTGCCTTGAGATTCCGTGCGGGTGATCGCATTGCAGGCTATGGTACCATTCACTTCAATGGCCCGCCACGCCCACCCCAGCCCGGCAAAAAAGCGAGCCGGTCGCAATGCGATGCAGTGCGTTCCGGCCAGAATCGGACCAGAACGCACTGCATATGGTCTGAACTAACCCTAAGCAGTTTAAATGAAAATGTCAGGTTACAATAAGCAATATATTTCCATTTCAACAATCATAATGCCATTAAATATCCTCATGAGGCAATCCTTTAAGCTGTAGCCAGGAAGTAGTGCCTAACACATAGATGATAACACGCCATCCATGTGTGTTGACAGCATTAACAGGCGTGTGCATTGCCAGCATTGATTCAGGCCTATTAACATGACCTTGCAACTATCAGAAACCACAAAATAAAGGGAGGGCCGGTTGGACAACCTGCTTCCTCCGTCGACTTTCCGGAAAGAACGCCCCTCAGCCCTTGCAGTCCCAACCCATGTGTCTCCTCCTGGACACCTGACCCCCACGTCCAATCAGGTAAGATCAGCTAATTCCAGTTTTATTTTAACCAATTCTCCAGGGACTATTCCTCCCTCCAGTCATGCAGCCCCTCCGCTCAGTCTATCTGGGTCTGTCTGTCACAGGCTGGGGTAGGGACAAGACATGTAAGTGTTACTTAACTGGTTCCTGACCAGCCAGATATCTGACCAGATATCAGCCTCTTGCGCTGCCAATAGAGCTCAGATTGGGAGATGGAAAAGCAATAGAAAATGCCAATCAGTCGTAACGCAGTGGAGGTGGGAAGGAGACTTGTAAGTGTTACCAAACTGCAGCAGAGAAAAATCCGGTCTCTTCCCCCCGTCAGCCAGGGTTGTGCTTTGTGGCAGAGCTGTGCAAATCTCAGGGCTTGATAGACAGCAATACAAATCCTTTGGTAGGTGAGAACAGCTCATGAAGATGTATTTCAACTATTAATTTAGCTTTTTACCCGAAGTTCAGCTTCAAAAGACACTGGAGCTTTGCTATAGAAACACACAAATATAAAACAAATCACTACCTGCTCATATTATTGGTTTAAATAAGGAAAATTAAACTAAGGATACTGAACATGATGACTGGCAGCTGTTCAAAAAGAAAACATCACCATTGGGATTCTTAGAAAGAAGTGGTGGAAAAAAAAAGAATTTGGTGGAATGAGATAATTCAACAAACAATAAATAAAAAGAGGAATCTTCATGGAATATGGACCACAAGCTAAAGCGGAAGATTATTATATTACCTACAAGATGGCTCAAAGGAACAATCAAACAGCAATTGAATTATCAAAAGCTGAATCCTTGAAAAGCTAAAGGAACATCTCATGAAAAGTATGAGGATCTCGTTTCGGGAATTTTCTAACAGTATAATGAGAATTCGGGATGAGCCTTTCTATTGAACGATTATTAAAAACGGACAGGGAAGCCGAATGTATAATAAGAAGAGCACTTTAGACCCTTTCTAAAGCCTTTTTTTTTAAACCAAATGCTACCAATTATGATCTTCCCCTTAGGGCTACTGTATCTAGTTGGTCCCTGGCTGGTTAAAAGCATTGCATAAAGGAGTTTGGACTTTAGAGAGCTGACTGAGAACATGGATAACTCAGTAGGTAGTGCAGCTAGTGCCAGCGGAACAGCCATGGAGCCTGCAAGTTTTAAGATCAGCAACGGCGGCTACACAATTGCCATGATGATGGGTATTGTTTTATGGAAGTCCTAGGGACAAGACAACAAACGTGGCTGACATATCAGCAGAAGCGATGAAGGTCTCCTTTCTATATGCTCACCTTCTCCTTAAATCCAATGTCCTCCTCCCTCTGAAGTGCAGGGTGGGATGGGAGGGAGACGTGGGACCCATAGAGGATGAGGTTTGGGAGGATGTTCTTCAGGGGGTTACCAAGGTCTCCCTGTCCCCCGCTCATAGACTGACGCAACTGTTTATAATTCACAGGACGTATCGCACCCCTGAATTCTTGTTCCGTATTGGGCTTAGAGCTGACTCCAACTGCCCCAAGTGTGGCTTTCATCGTGGCTCCCTGATCCACCTGCTTTGGAGATGCCCTAAGCTGGTTCAGTATTGGGATCAGGTTGTAGATACCCTCAACCTTGTATTTTCATCCTCAGTGACTAACTCCCTATTGACGTGTATACTGGGCATTGTGGAATCCGATGATCTTACGCATCGCACTGCTATAGCACTTAAGCGGGCCTTATTTACCGCAACCAGGATGGTGGTTCGTAAATGGATCTCCCCGTCACCTCCACATTGAACTTGTGGATAGCTGAACTGGATAGGATGGTAGCGTACGAGAGGGTTACTTTTAAACAGAGGGATACCTTGCCTAAGTTCCACTCTATTTGGGACGACTGGCTGACGTACCGGGGTCATGACCTCTCTGATTAACCGGCTTGCACGCATTCTCACGGTGGATACATACAGCTAGTCTTGGCTTCTATTGCATGTAGTCATGTGTTCGCAGCAAAGGGTGCTGGTTCCCCGCACAGTGGTTTATAGGGTTTATATCTCTTGGTGGGCTTGGTTTAGTCTATGTTTAATATAAGCCCACTCAAGTGGTCAGCATATTCTTGTCGAATTTCACTATCTGCACACATTATGCTCCCCTTCCCTCCCTCCCCCTCTTGGATTATTTGTCTGTTGGCTTGCTACTGGTTTTTGTTTTTGGTTTCTTTTTTGTTTTTTGTTTTTGTGTTTGCCTACTGTACGTGTAAAATGTGTAAAATCAATAAAAACTATCTGATTTAAAAAAAAAAAAAAAAGAAGCGATGAAGGTGATGGCAGAGACTGGTTTTAAATTGCTGACCATATTTTTTAACTTAAAGTGACACTAAACTCAGAAGTTAAAACCTAAAAATGCATTCAAGTACCTGAATTATTAACAAAAATGTAACTTACTTGTGTATCACTCGGCTGTAGATCATCAAATCATCTCTGAATTGGTGCTGACACTGTCCTTCCTTCTGGAGGGGGGCTACTTGTGTTCCCCATGGTCCCTGTGTGTGTTGTAAAGTAGTCACCGCTCCCAGCTCACTCCCGGGATGGATTACAATCTCAATACAAATTAGTAAACTAAACATGAGATTGTAGTCCATCACAGGAGTGAGCTTGGAGCGGTGACTACTTTACAACACACAGGGACCATGGGGGAACAAAAGTAGCCCCCCTCCAGAAGGAAGGACAGTGTCAGCACCAATTCAGAGGTGATTTAAAAATTTACAGCCGAGTGATACACAAATAAGATGTGTTTCTGTTAATAATTAAGGTACTTGAAAGCATTTTTAAGGTTTAACTCCTGAGTTTAGAGTCACTTTAAAATGGATAGATGGAACTTTATCAAGAGACCTACAGTGATTTCTGGTCCCTGTATGTGAAGAGAAAGGCAATGGCAGCTCCAAAATGGCCAAGATGGCAGGCATCGTTTCATGGAAGTCCAAGGGACAAGACAGAAGACATGGATGACATACCAGCAGAAGCCATGAAAACAATACCAGACTTGTTCCAAATTGCTGACCGGCTTTTTTAACTTAACATGGATAGATGGAACTTTATCATAAGATCTACAGTGATTTATGGTCCCTGTGTGAAAAGAGAAATGCAACAAAATGGGCATGTAAAACTTGTGTGCAGATATCATTATGTAGCCACGTTAGTTAAATTTACCTATACATTCCTATAGTTATCCTTATGTTACCCCCCACCCCGACACCAACTCCCCCCTCCACCCCAAAGTCATATACTCACCTGTCTATAATCCTGTCATGCTGTGTGGACCAAGGAGAGCCACACAGCTGCCAATGCAAACTCTTCCTTCTTCTATGCATGCATGGGGACATTCTATACATTCATATGGAAAGGACATCTATGGGCTAAATAATAGATAGAAGGAAATGGGATTGCAGAGAAGAAGTGGTGGGCTGGGTGGGAGAAATTGCAGTGCTGTCGGTTAAGCTCTCTATGGCCTGCACTGTGTGGATCTGGATGGAGCTTGGTCTTGTTACTATAGGACTACTGTGTGTGTGTTTGTGTGTGGGGATTAGTTAAATTTAAGGAAGCAATATAAATGTGTAGTTATCCTTTAAATGTTTATAAACACTCAGGGTAAGCAAGCCAGTGTTACAGCAGAAGGCCACATTTATCAGTGCCCGGTTTGGATTTAGAAAAGACAGAGATGGTAATGGTGTAATGACTATTGGGCCTCATCTTTACTGCTTAAGGGCTTTTGTTTGCATGATTTTCTTCCCCATACAAGTCAATATAAATGCAAAACCACTTTCAAGCAGTTCAATGCAACTCAGAATCAACTTGAAACAACTCCTTGAGCAAATGGGAGGCCATCCAAAGCAACTTAAACCTAAGCATCTGAGAGCATACTTCAATTGACTCGTTTTGGAATCTGAAGCCTGTCTACACAAGCCCTAAGAGAAAACCTTAGGAATAATGGAAAAATATGGGACCCATGGAAAACATGGACAACTACAGAGAGCATAATTGTGAGGGACACTCACATCATGAGGCAGGAATAATGAACATTGACCATCAAAGTTTGGAACATTAATGCAAGCTTCAAAAGTATAAAAGGATCTAAACCAAAACAACAACAAAAATCAAGTCAATCAAATCATGGGCTATTCTGTACTTGCTGAAAATGTTCTTAGCCTAAAATAATGAACATAAATGCAGCCGCCACATCTGAGGACTGGTAAGCTGCAATATATTATATCTTCTAGGGTTTAGATATCCTTTCATTCAAAATCTTGACCTCTCCCAGTACTCGTACTTTACTCTCACTATGTTATATACACTGCCTTGTTCGCCCACGATGTTCACTTTGGTAAAGCATTTCGGTGAATTGAATGACAGTTCGGAGTGCAAGATAAAGTCTGAAGGCTGCTGTTCGAGCTTTCTGCTCAAGCAAAACTACAAATAACGCACTAAAACTCTTTTCACACTCCGCCAATTACGAGAACTTCAAAATGAAAGAAAGCATCCAAGAAGCAAAAGAGAATGTTCTTGCATTTTGGAAACTTTGTTCAGTTCAAAAACTCTGCTAAGCTCTGTTTGCTACAGTGACCCAATAACAGTACCACCAATGCAGTTTCAAGAAAACAACATTTTCAATAAAAAAAAAAAACAGTTTGTGTTTATACAGCTAGAAAGATATCAGAATGAATTAAGAAAGGGAAAATGGTAATGAATAAAATGAACACACAGCAAATGTTTCAAAAGCTGAAAATGTTGTAGTGAAGAACTAGCGCTAGAAAGAAGAACTGGTGGTCACAACTCACAACACAATGGTCATACTACCGTATTTCACCAGCAAGTGATGCTGCATGTGAATTATTTTATTTTATTTGTTTGTAGTTTCCATAAAAATGCAGAAATCTGTGCTGTAGAGGAAAGCTGAAGGTACACACAGGCCCACTATGGTATCTATGTGGCTGTTTATGTGTTAACCCCTTCATGACTGAGGCCCTTTTTTCAATTTTTGCACCCATGTTATATTCCACATTTTAGGCCTGAAAATGACGTAAAACCCCCCAACATTATATATTTTCTGAATGCCAAGACCCTATAGAAATGAGGAGAGTGATTTACACTCATCCTCATAGTTAGAGCCAATTTGTGACATTGAAACCGTCACACTTCGATTCTATAGAACGGGAAGTGAGCAAACACGTACAGTCACTCGCTCACTTCCCGATCATCTCCCTGCAGAGAGCGGTGACTGTCAGTCACTGCTCCCCACGGGGATTCCCCCCTCCCCTCTCCAAACCTCCAGCACTGACTGGAGGAACAGACAGGCAAGGGGGCATGCACAGCTGGTTCTGCCTCTAGATAGGCAGAGCCCGCTGTCAAAAAAACAGCTGGGTGGATCTCAACAGTATTGTCAGGATCTGTCCTGACTGCAGCGCTCTCAGTATATAGTGGGCAATAGTCTGCTATATACTGACCTTTGGGTCACGGGAGGACGTTAGTATATGTCCTCCCGTGACCCTAAAGAGGACTATGCGATAAGAAGGTTACCTCATAGTTCTCTTTTAAGGGCTAGTTTTGTCTAGGGGACTCAAAGAACATATACTCACCTGATTCTTGGTCCCACCAGGCTTCTAGACTGGTTCTCGCAGCCTCTACTCCCCTGGGATCCGGCTGTCTAAGGACCCCCTGATGTCATCACATCTAATGCAGGTCCACTGACTTGCATTAGATGGGAGGAGGCCAAGCGACATTCCACCGCCAGAACAGAGGCGGAGAGAGCTGAGTGCTGACCAAGGATCAGGCAAGTAAATCTGCTTTATTTGACTCCCCTAGACAAAATGAGAACTTAACCCTTGCAGTGTGGAGGGAGCCCCACTGCAGGGGTAAGTTTTTAAATATACTGGAATTATTCTTTAAAGTGCACCTATGGCCACTCTTTGGACACCAAATTAATTACAAGGGCATAACAAGCATTGCAATAATTATCAAAGAAAAAAACCCTAATCCCCAACAAGCAGGCTCATGACAGTTATACAATCTGGAATGTTACTACCAGATCAACTTGCATTCATGTCACTCTGTCTGACTGACCTGCTAGCCTCTTCCTCTCTCTCCCTCCCATCTGTGATGCTGCAGCGTATTTATCTCTGCTTGTAATTTTGCATAATCATGCTGGCAGACTCCCAAGAACTGCAGGGAGGTAACATTCATATTCTGGAGGTGATTCCCCTAGGGGGAACTAAGGGCCAAGTGCACGAACACAATATCACCCATCACTGCACTCTCCAGGTCCATCAGTGATGGCAGCACATTGCAGAGCCCCAAGAGGAAACCAGTTGACACACTGTTCATGTAACACAGCTCAAAAACTCACAGTCCGAATTAAAACACTTGTTCCAAGTAAATAGACTGATTAGCTATATCGGAGATTTGATAATCTTTGCCTCCTCATTTGCATATTAAAACAACAGCAGTCACTACTTATTACAATATAATCAGATCTTACCTTGCCCACGATTTTTGGAAATGGTGTTCGCTGGTTCTCTGCAATTGCGATCGGAGGTGCCACAATTGACCTCCTATGTCTCAAAAGTGAAAGATGTCTGGGTACTTTAAGCATGTTCTGAAAGATAACAATCAAAAGGCACATTTAAAAGTGATGTATGCTAATGTTCGTGTTTTTATTCTCAAAAAGAAGAAAAGTTCCAAAAAATTGGCTACCAGGATCCGACTGCTAAGGACATTGAAGGTTTTTTTTTATATCTAAGTTTTTGGATTTAGAGAATAAGTGCACTCAACTGCATTTTATTCATCTTTGCTTAATAGGAGATTGAAAGAACTCATCCAAAATGTTCAACTTGTTAAACCAATGTTCCAAAAGTCAGATTATCTGATGCAACCGTCTTTCCCTCTTTACACAGTGAAGTCTGTGAGCATTAGCTCCAAACGGTAGCGCATTAAGGAGTCTTCCACTCACTTACTTCTTTGTAAGGGCTCCTTTGCCCACTTTTATTGACTGGAAAAAAAAAAGGATTTCCCTCACAGGTGTTTTCAAACAAAATAAAGCTTTTTTCCTTCCACAACACAACATTTGTAAAGTCTCTCCGACTGCAGGCGTTTCTCCAACAAAACTTCTGGCAACACAGGCTGCTTCTCCTCAATTGGCCACACAGGCTCATCTTCACCACACAGGTGATCTGCTCCCCAGTCTTCCAGACACACAGTCTGGTTCTAGCGTGGAGCTGCTTCCTTAGGAGGCTGGGAGTTCTTGTAGAGGCCTTAACAAGCCACCTAGCTTCAGCTGGGCTTGTTACCTCCAAGCCTCCAGCCCTCTCAGCACGTCCCCCTAGAGGACAACCTTTAGTATAACATCTGAATCTAGGGCATACAACTCCGCCATCCTGGCTAGACTCAGCCTGCTGCCACTGGTCTTAAAGAATAATTGGAATTGTGCAACAAATTTACTCTGCGTATAATACCTTTTTATATTAACTGCCAGCACTCAACACTCAGCAACCCTCTGATAGTTCTACTGATTACTTCCTTGCCGCAATCAAAGACTGTAAACTATTGGCCTAATTGGCTTGCCATGCTTTGGAACCTTAAAGTGTTCATGGCATGATGAACATCAGGTCCTCAAGTTGACCAACCATGATCAAGTAAAACAGTCAAGGACAAAGTTCCCTCCAATAAATAATGTTCTCATTTTAGATAAATGTCTCAACATCATTTTTTTTCTCCTGCTCTTAGCAAATCTTCAGGGATGCTCATACAATTGGCGCATTTAAATAAATAATCAGTTAGGAATCAGAAAACTGGTTACACTACTCCTGGCGGGAGAAGCTTCATTACAACTTGTCATGAGATTAAACAAGAAAGCTGTAAACATATTGATCTGCCTTAAGAAACATTTAAGACTATCTGAAAGGTGGGCCCTTCCGGAGCTCATTATTAGTTACAAAGGGAGAGGCTGCCTTCTTGGTGATTTAGAGACTCGGCTAAATTAGTCTTGATGGTGTCAAGCTGTCTCCACTGAGGACATGGAAAAATAAAGTCAAATGACTGGCCAGTGCAGCATTGATCTTGTCAAAGTGTTTCAAAGAGTTGTTTTCAAAAGCTTTTACAAGCACCATCCAAAATGTTTTTCCTGTCACTGGAAAAAAAATTGGTGCCCACTTATTACTATTATTTTTATTTTCAGCTGCCATAGTTTTGCACAGGACAAAAAGTACTGCCTATGTAATCACAGTGACAAGGACTTTTGGAGTATGCTGTGAATATTGCTGTTTACAAGAGGAAGCTTTCTAGCACAAAGAGAACATTCCAGAATGTTCCTCGTACCAAGGGGACACATTTTAATAGCTGGGAACAGAATTACACTAAGCCAGGGAGAGTTGTGTCTTTCTGATAGGATGACATGTGGAGCGTCAGGCTGGTCTTAAAATATATACAACTCTTCTGCTACAGAGAACCTTCTGTCCATTTAACTTTCTTTAGATACTCAAGGTGGATTGGTTGCCAGAACAGTAAAGTAGATGCAAACCAAATCAAAGTCACATACAATCGTTCTCATGTTAATGTCATTTCAAAAGTCATTTTCAATCAGAGCCGTAGCTAGCTCCTTTTGCGTCCCGAGGCAACATAACAGACGCGTGATGTCATGCGCCCCACCTCCAGTATGGTGGCCAAATTCAAAATAGCACTGAAGCCGGCCGAGCGGTGAGGAGAGAGAGAGAGCCACCGTCTGTCAGATCCTATCCGAGCAGCTCTCTCCTCACCACTCGGCCATCCTGGATGACAGCACCCTCCTCTCCCTCTCTTATCCCCCCCCCACCCCCCCCCACCGGCTGCAGTGCTCCATTTCTCATCAGATCCTCGCTGCCTCTGCCCATACTGGTGGGGGAGAGCAGAGGTGTCCGAGGGGAAGCTGTAGCCTGTGCTGCCCCTCTTCTCCCTGCCGAGCCGTGGCTGCAGGGGCTCCAGGCGGCCAACAAAATGGGCCCCAGGCGGCCAATAGGGGCAAGGGGGCGCAGCTAAGCCGGCCCTGGCTGCGCTCCCTCTCAGCTGCGCATGAGGTGAGTGCCTCACTCGACCCATGGTAGCTACAGCCCTGTTTTCAATATTTTAATACATGGTGATCCTGCCATGCAAGTCCTTGTTTAGGGGAGACACTGCTCTGTCCCTGTCTCCCAACTGGGCGCCTGTATAGTCGCCCTACCCCACGGGCTTCTGATGGAGACTACAAGTGTCTGTTTCATCATACATTGCACAAACCACAAGATGTTCTCAATGTGTAGCACTGTGACCGTATTTACCAGGACATGCCAAATGAGAGGTCCACATTGTAATGTGCATTGGCCTAGCCTAGCTGCCTAACCGTTGCGCGGCAAATCGCCTGAATGATATATGATGTCAGATGATATGTGTTAAGTTATATGTGCTATGTGTGATCACAATGTATGCCTTTGATATGTTTGATATGTTCAACAAAATAAAAACTTTTAAATGAAAAAAAAAAAAAGTCATACATTGCACTGGCATGGTCCCTTGTTGTCACCAACAGGAAACACTCCCTCGGAAATGCCATGCAGCCATCATTGCTGGCTGCCTCTGTCCTAACACACAATGACAATACTGGTTGCTAGGACATTGGTGACCAACCAGCACAGCACCTTGGCTGTTATCATGATGATGTGAAAAAACATTTCCTCAGGCTGGTTTGCTGAAAGATTACACAATTGTAATTTAATCTTGACAGCAACCCTGACAAAACCAGAGTGCACCCCAGTTGGGAAAGGCAACTATAGACAAGCCAAGACAAGCCAAGAACTCCAAAGTTGGGGAATCCCCACACCATTTTGGTTCTGGTGACAACTTAAAATGTTCGCTTTCCCTCACTTTGAGTCCCAGCCACAATGGTCACCAGGACAAATAGAAACCATGAGTCTCCTTAGCGGGGGTCAAAGGAAGCAAAAGTTTTGCTTTTAGATATATCTTAGATATAAGAGTACAAGTCCTGCCTAAGAGTAATCACTAAGGTGTAAAACTCTTATATGTGCCTTTCTAAAACTAGTTTAGCTTTGTGAATAAGGGCCCAACTTCAAGGATAAGCCTCAGCTGTCCAGAGAGAGCACATATGTGACCAATAAGGGAACTCTCACTGGACAAGGATATAGAGTTTGGTTGAGCTTAGCCCTCTAGTCAATGAAGATAGGCTCTAGGTACAAAGTGAAACTAGCTTCAGAGAGGCACAAACCGAAGGGCTTTCTGGCTAGGAAAAGCAAACGTGATTACCTTGCTTTGCCTGGAGTTCCACTTAAAACACAAAGCCTAGTTGCACTAAACCTTGGGATTGTGTAAAGTCATTTATGTTTTCTGACACCAACAATGTATTTTTTTTAAAGCTTACAAAGCCATATTACCTTTCAATTTCTTTTTAAGCCGCACAGAACTGTATCATTTCTCCTCTTTCAATAACAGCATAGAGAGAGATTAAATTGCATTCTTATCATTCTCTGAGATCCCTGGCAGTACAATCGTAAAGCCATTAAAACACACACTCTAAAATCCAGCGGTAAAGCCTTGGTAGTTACAAACAAGTACACAATGCCTCTAGTCTTGCCTTGCTGCCTCCTTTCTGAAACTTGCACAACAAGAAAGGTGGAGGATGTTGTGACCACAGAAATGTCCAAAGAGGACTTGTCACCCAGCAACTTTGTTTTAAAGGATAATTCTAAAAAAAAATTGTATTCTGGTAACTGTATTGGGGTTAAAGGTGACCTTCACCCCACCTCCATCCTCGCCTCTCCTTAAAATACAGCTAGCTAGGAGAAATTAATATTTTTTTTTTATAGAGGGGAGCAGTCCTCCACTTCCTGATTACTCACCTAAAGGAGGAGGACATAGAATCATCCTCCAATGCCTTATGAGATGTCTATTTCATACATACCAGGAGGCAGTACTTCAGTGGGGGCAGCGAGATCCCTCATCTGCGCAGACGTGCCACTGATCTTCACTGGGTTCCAAACACCTAGAAGTGACCTTCCAAGTGTTTGGGACTTGGCTTAGACACCCAACATTTCTGTGCATGTGCAGGTTCCACATGTCTGCAGACGTGTCGTAGCTCTCAGCCAGCTCCAAAATATCTAACAGAGCCCCACGACATGTGTGGACACACCAAATAACCTCAAGGTGACCGCGTGGGAGCACAGCAGCACAAGGTAAACGTTAGCTTCAAGGTGGACAACGTTAGACTCTATGGACTAGTAAGCATATTTTATTAATCCCACACAAGGACAATCATTAGATGGGAATAAAGTGAAGTGAAGAGTGAAGCTCCTCTTTAATAAATGTATTCAATTAACCCCTTCATGACTGAGGCCCTTTTTTCAATTTTTGCACCCATGTTATATTCCACATTTTAGGCCTGATAGTTTCTTTTTTTATTTTGCAGGTCTTTTTTATATTTTGTTTCCACTTTTACAGGTAGATCAAGATGTGTTGGGACAAACCAAATAATACTATTGGTGGGGCTTTTTTCTTTTTTTTTTGGCAAGCTTTATGTGAAGTAACATGTCCTGAGTGGACATACTTCACTGTAATGGCTTGTGATACATTGTGTTAGCACATGTTTTTGACACGTTGCACTACTGCTCTACTTCTATTTCAGTGCAACGTACGGCAATGCAATGCAATGCTGTGGTGTGAACTGTCCTCATTCACACACATTCATTTTTAGTTGCCCTTGCCTTACCATCCATTAAGAAATGGATGGTAAGGCAAGGCAACAGATCCAGTGTGAATGGGGTCTATATCTTTATTTTTACGGAAAAACTGTTGCAGCTTGAAATATGTTCATATCTCCCATCTCTCTCCACTCCTACTGATCTACTGTCTTCTTAGAGTTGTCTTTTACCATTATTCCACTTTAAATGAGTATTTCAAGCAAAAAATACATTATACGAACTACAATTTGTTGGAGACTCTGACCTCATACTATGAATATTAAACATGTATTTTTCGAAACACTGCATACGACAAGAAGAGCAAACACATTGTAGACAAAAGAGACAGTTCCGAAGCCAAAAGGCTAAGAGCTGGAAGTCACGAAGGGCTTTTTAGGCACTTATAGGACCTTCACAGAGACTTAAAATTGTGTAAAAAATATCATATTTTATTAAAGACATTAAAAATACAAAACATAAAAACATAGAAGAGCAAACACAGTAAAAGTGAAATCCTCAGAATATATAAATATAGATTCCTGTCCAATAAACGTATTATTCCGACATGGCACAGAAGGTTTCCCATGCTGCTCCCCGAGCAAAAGGAACACTTCTGTGTCCTACTTACTCACACAATATGCCATTAATGTGTCACTTTTTAAAGGACAGAAATTGTAAACTGTCAGACTTTAAGCTGCTCTGTACTTTTTCAGAACCAATAATTAATAAAAGATAAATTTAGCCTTGCTTATTCAGCATATGCTCCCCCAGAGGAGAGAAAGGAAAAGCCGTATGTTCGGAAAAGACGAGATGTTAACTAAAAGTACGATTTGAGCAACTGAGGCAATTTACGGGAGCAAGGGGGGAAGTGCTATGGCTGGTGGCAGGGATTTACTTGATGGATTAGAATGTGCATTAATCACACCTCCTCTGAGGATATTGTTGGGTCATCAGCCTGGTAGAGAATATTACCTGGGGGAGGAGTGGCTTTGACAATAGAAAAGTGAAAAGCAAAGCTTGTGGCTAGTGGGAAAAAATCTGATTAGACCAAAAAAAAAAATGTACAATAAAAAGGCGCAAATGTAAACCTCCATGTCTTCATGTACAAACACTTACAAACACAAGATATGAAATAATATGTCGAAATAACATCAAAATTATACTACCACTGAACCATATGGTAGAGCCAAACTCCAATCAAAACAATTTTTTAGGAAAAGTATTGCAAGTTTACAACTTCAGTCATGTCTTGTTGTCTGTATCTTCAATACTCCTTCTGCCTAACACCCATCTCTTGGATAAAAACGTTGTCACCCTTTGAGGATGGTACTATACCTTTTTCACTCTATAAATGTTCAATATGTACAATATTATATAAATATATTTATATATTATATAAATATATGTACAATATATATATATATA
>NW_017306484.1:586432-592226 GCF_000935625.1 Nanorana parkeri
AAAAAAAATAAAAAAAGTTTTTTTTTCACCACTAATTTCCCTTTTTACTGGCTTTTTCAGCTGCCAAATGTAATAATGTAGAGGTTGGACGAAAGATTGGTATGAATAACACTATTGACAGAAAAATAGTACATTTTAAATAGACGTCTATACAATCACACCAAACAAAGGGTCAATTGAGGGGGAAAGAGGTAAAGAGAGATTTGGGTACAAAAGAAGGACGGTCCCTCCAAATGAGTGACTATTAGGAGCTATGGTACAGACCACTATAAGAACACTATTGTGAATACAACTTTATAAAATTCAATAAAAACCATCTTTCAAAAAATAAATAAATCTGTTTTAATGCTGCCTATGTCTCCGTTGAAGAGACTTCCCATGACACCCATGAAATAAGCAAAAAGTAAAAAAAAAAAACCTCAAAAATCTGGACTGCAATAAAATGTTTTAAAATGTTTTGACTCTTCCTAACCCTCTCCAATCTAAAAAAATAGTTTGAGATGGAGTTGGGCTTGAAATAATAAGTCTGGATAATTAGCTGCTAACACAAAGACACTGAGGTGATCCACAACTCTGTAAGAAATCAAACAGCAGCATGCAAGAAGCTAGATAAATACCTCATTAATCTAACAAAGAAAAATCATTAGAGATACTGTACATAATAAAATAGGATGACACAAAATAGGAGGTGCCAATAATACAGCTTCAGTACAATAAACAAGGAAACATAGAAGGAGAGTGCAGAAAAGAACAAAGAAAAAGCAAAAGCTAGTTAAAATAGGAGAGCATTGAACAACTTAGACAGAAGTGAATGGATTTGGCTTGCCAGAAAGTTCAAACCTACTTTCCCCCACTTGTGGCCATCAGTAGGAGGAGGAAAAGAAAGATGGAGAATATTGGTTTCCACATTGGTGGCTGTAGTGTGAGGGAACTAATGGAAATCTTCCCAAAGCAACAGGTACATTTCAATGGTCGCACCAGCTGCTTGTACGTTTCTACCAATTGCTCCCCCATCGCTCCATTGGGCACCAGAAGAGAGAATATTTTGCTATACACCTATTGGGGACTACAGTGTAGGAAAAAAACTAGATGGCACTTCCCTAGCAAAAGAAGGTTCCATTTAAAGGAGAACTATGAGGTGAGTGCTTTTCACTCACCTCATAGTTCTAGCCGACCTGTGACAATGAGACTGTCACAGGTCGGCTCAGTAGATCGGGATGTGAGCGAACATATACCGGCGTTCGCTCACCTCTCGATCCTGCCACGGCTCTCTGCCGTGACAGGGGAGGGGCTGGATTCCCCCCTCCCTGCTCCGATCCGCCAGCACTGACTGGCGGAACGGACGGGGGAGGGGCGGGTACACCTGGCTCTGCCTCTAGATAGGCAGAGCCAGCTGTCACTCACGCAGCTGGGCGGATCTCGACATCGATGTCAGGATCCGCTCCGGCTTCTCAGTATATCGCGAGCTGTAGCTGTAGCTCGCGATATACTGAGCTTAGGGTAACGGGAGGACGCTAGTTTGTGTCCCCCCGTTACCCTAAGGAGAACTATGGGGAAAAGCCCTAACCCCATAGTTCTCCTTTAATAATGGTCTTGTCAGCTGTTTATACTTACCCATCTTTTGTTTTCCTACCTCAGCCAGTTTTTCCTCCTCTTCTGTTCAATTTGGGCTCCGGGATTAAAAACATTCTGTTATCCCCTCATTGGCGGCCACAGTTTGAAGGAAGCCAAGAACAAGCTGCACATGTAAATCAATAGGTTAATTTTATTGGTGGTGCCAACCTTTCGCTCTCCTGCCATTCTGTTCAGGGCTTACACAGGCCTGGGGGCTTCTCTCATTGAACCCATGTGACAGGGCTGGGTGTCTCAGTGGTCATTTACCAAATACCAGCACCATCACATGACAGGAAGAGGTGCCTGACCATATGAAGTATTCAAATTTTTCCTGGACTGAATAAAGCAGCAGAGGAACAAAGACAAAGTGAGCATGTGCTTCGAGTGGGAACGTCATTATAGCGAACCTGTTGCTAGCCCTGTATGGGCAAAGCACAAGTTTGCTTTAGGAAGGTGTACTGGGATCATCTAAGGGTCCTAATAGCTAACATGTTTTCCTGTCCCTGAAAAGGCATGTTAGGGGCAAGGATCTCCATTTAAAAATGTATATGAATCATCACTTTAGCTGTGCACCCTTACCAAGCCAGCCCCTAAGTCAGGAAGGCCTTTCTTTCATTTGGCAGCAGGAAACATTGAAATATTCCAGCCTCTCCTCCCTTTGCTTCAAAACATTCCCTTGTCTACATGCTTTCAGACACTTTACAAAAGGCATGTGATGTATAGTAATGTTAATTATAGCTGACGGCATTAAATCAGCCAGGTGAGAAGGAACTGAAAAAAAAAGAAATAAATAACTTATCACAAAGGTCCACTTATTTAAATTAATCTATTTTTATTGTTGTTAATGAAATCATACAAACATTCCGCAGCATGATATTTCAACAAAGGCTATTGCATTTCTAAGGGGATGTTTTCATATTTATGCCTCATTCTCGAGTACTGCTTCAGCCTACGTAAAACGGGAGAATTTTATCTCTCTAATACACATTTCTCACTCCGAGCCAAACTAAATAGAGGAAATTTTACACCTCTGCCAAATGGAAAGATTTGAAACAATGACCAGAGCTTCTTGTCATGCCAAGGATGAGCGTGGAGGAAACAATGTGGGACACACTGTAATGTATCATTTAAACAAACCATAGGGGCTCTGTAGAATCTGGAAACAAAAATGTGCAGGTGCCGCATCCATGTGCCACTACACATAACCTTGCAGAAAGAAGTGACGACGTTGTGAAAAAAAATGCACGCTGAGATATGACACCTCATTCATTGAATTTCTTTTTCAAACTCACTTTGCTGAGTAATGATTAGTGGAACATAAGTAGTTCTGACACCTTTTATTTAAATGTTATGGGCCAACATTTGTGGACACCTGACCATCCATATGGGAAGAAATATGTGGGCATCTAACCATGACACCTTCCTATATGGTCGAATGCATGGGGACACCCATCCAAATTAGTTCATGTGTTTCAAGTGAAGGGTAATGCCAATGCTACAACATACAAAGATATTTTAGACAATGTGACAACAGTTTGGAGAAGACCCATTTCTGTTATGGAATGCACAACGCCAGCTCCAGAAAGAGTAGGTTTGATGAGTTTGGTGTGAGGAACTGGGGCTGGCCAATACAAAGCCCTGAACTCAACCCTACTGAACACCTTTGGGGTGAATTGGAATGCTGATTGCGGGTCAGATCTTCTTATTCAACACATGGGGTGAGTGCTAACGCCATATTAAAGCCAATGGTTTTGGAGTGGGATGCCCCACAAGCTCTTATAGGTGTGATTGTCAGGGGTCCACACATTGTGGCCATATAGAGTAACAGCAGTAGAAAACATCTCTTCATTGCTCTGTGCTTGGATGCTGAAGATAACATTTTCAACATGTTTGCAACATTAACGCTGAACTCCAGGAATTATCGTATATGGATACTTACATGGGTCCAGCTTGGCTCAATGTAAGTATCTATATCTAATTTGCTGCACCCTCTAATGCACATTGTGAGAAGCTCACGGTGTGCAGTGAAATCGGAGTAAGCCATTTCAGTCCAAGAGAGGAGCCGGTACAACTGTTCAAGACTGAAGGGAAGGCTGGAGTGCAGAAACAAAAAAAAATGGCTATACATGCACTTTAAGCTTGCCACCATTTATTATAGGCCATCACAGGTGCCTCCCCCTTCTTTCTCTCAGGCTATACTGCCCACCCCTTGTTTGTTACCCTCTCCAAACAATATAGCACTGCATGGCGCAGGCAAGGCACCTGGAAGTATTTCTGCTACAAATAAGTCCACATTTATATTCACAGTTTGCCGCATATGGGCTGCCTATTACGGCTTCGCTTTTTTTCTTTAAACAAAAGTAAAGTTATCCCTTAATACTCGGAGCAGACGGCAGATCTGCTTCTCGGAATATTGGCGTGTTCCCAACCTAGATACAAAATGAAACTTAAAACCCTAGAAAAAAAAAAGATGTGAAAGACACCTCCGAAATGAAACACCGTCCCTTGTTTTGGGGGATACAGCTAAATAAAATCAGAAGTGACAACATAATGAGATGTCGCAGCTTCGGCGGGATAAGCCGGGAGACGGCTTTAGCACCTGTCTGCCGGTAATCAGCCTACTTTAGGCTCACTTTGCATTTGCAGGTAAATATTGTGCTCCCGCTAACTGGCTCCAGTCAATAATGCATAAGTAAACACGCTTCCTCCGCAGCGGCAGCGATCACCTTGATTGCTCTTTACAACTGGCGCAAAGCAATAAACACTCCGAGTCAGTCAGCAGACTTATTGAAATACGTCGACGGGAGCGAGTAGGAACATGTGTTTAGATCTCATTTTATATCCTCAGAGGGAATATCTTGAACAGCTATGAAGACGAAAAAAAAAATTAAGTTGGAGTTAAATAGACGACTGCCTACAAAAGACCGGTACAGTGTGCTAAGCAGATGCCTCCACCTATCTCTGGGTTTTTTTTATGGCTGGAGGTGACATTCTTTAAGATTCAACCTAGAAAAGTACCCAAGGCTCACGTGTGACCAGACTGGGGTTACACTGGAGGTCACATGCATGGTGGTGTCTTCAAGAGACCCTCACAAGTCTCTAAATTATTTAAATCAGCAGTCCCCTGCAAAGGAAGAAGGATTTTACAACCTTCTGTTACCTGCACTGTTTGCATTGCCCTGTGTAGATAAAGCACAGGTTCACTTTAGAGAGAAGAGAGCCTATTAGGCCTCCTGCAAAGGAAGAGGAATTATGCTCTTCTTCAGTGGCCCACATCTCCTACCTTACCTCCATTTCAGTGTTTCAGCCTCCACACAGGTGCCTGTGCCTTCCACTGACCCCAATGTGACTGCTGAAATTAAATTGTGACATAGGGGTTAGAGGAAGAAACCACAATACGTGGCCAGGGACACAGCAATTTGACACTCCGGGAAGTGTCAAATACTAAAGATTCTGAAGGAGTGCTTCTGATGCAGTGCTGAGAGGAGAATAATCAAACATGGGCCACCAGAGAGGAGCAAAACATCCCTCTTCTTTTGTAGGGGGACCTAATAGGCTCTTGTTAAAGTGAAGCTTTGCTTTATCTACACAGGTCAAAGGAAAAAGTGCAGTTTAATTTAGCTCCTCCTGCAGAGCTATGTCAGTCATTCACAGATCTATTAATGGGATCTGTGAATGGAGAGACTAGAAGCAGAAAAGATGCAGAGGGACTCCATGGAGTACAAGTGTGGTGACGTCACCCCTATTCGTAGTCCATTGATTACTTCGTCCCATCCTGTAAATGAAAGTCTGTACTTCAGTATGGAACCTGGACTGGAGGAAGAGTGTGCACCGTTTCCTTTATTTATGTGTGTGCATTTATTGTTTTTTTTACACTCATGTCTAGGTCTGATAAGGGTTGCACCATGTATAGGGGGGGACAATAGTATTTGGCTTCAGTACAACTGAGTTACTGACCTGAAACAAATATACAGATCAGGAGTTAAGACCGTGCTCTGACTTTGTCATCTGCATGCCTCTTTCAAGTCAGTGCCTCAATGTATTGAAGTAAAAGGCAGCCAGGCAACTAATATTTTCAAGAAGGATGTCAGCGATGGTCTCCTTTAGCAATGTGTTGTGTGACTTTTTTTGCCTGGAGATGGGCTTTAATGCATTTCAATGTGATTACTGTTAAGAACCT
>NW_017306484.1:592273-607784 GCF_000935625.1 Nanorana parkeri
ATGAGCTCCAAAAACATACTGGAGATGTTGTTAGTAGCTCACATATAATCTGCCTGGAGTTTAGATTTATTGGTCCTTTAACAAGCAAGGGGTAAAGTCAACTTGCGAAGCATTTTCTAAGCCATTCTGCCCAGCAGGATTTATGTTTTGAAGTTATAGAGGTCAAGACTTTTGCCGGATTTTCTTTCTTGAGCCAGTAATCAATTTCTATGGTGACAGATCATGGCAAGATTGCTTCTCTGCAGATTAAGCAGATGCAACTGTATACTGAGCAACCCGCGCTGGACACTGCACTGAGCTACAGTAAACCGTACATACCTTTCCATAATTCTGACTCTGGCTTATGCATCATCTTAGTTTTCAATTAAATGGGGAAAAATTAAAACCTGCTGCAAGATCTTATTTCTGCCTGTAGCATTGTCGTAACCAGGACAGGAAGTGAGTGAGGGCAGGATAGATCACTAATGGTGGCCATACACTGCTCTATTTCTCTCAATCAACCCGCAAGCCGAACATAAAAAAAATAGATCAGATTCCTCCATCAACATTACCAGTGTGTTGATCGAGAAATCCCTGTTGTTTGCATTAGTATTCTGACAGCAGCCGCCGGCCGCTGACAGAATACCCAAACAGAGCTGGCAGCTCATTGGCTGCCAGCTCTGGTCATGCGAAGATTGTCCGACCAACTCCTTCGATCATCGGCAAGGATGCTAACCGCGCTTAATATGGTGTGAACAAGCCCTAATTTACTTTGTGCATGATTTAATTTCTTAATTTCAAAAGTTGGGGAATGGTTGGCACAAGAAATTTAGCCTAGGTGAGAAAAAAGTATAAATTCAGCCCTGTCCATCACTGCTCCCTCACTAGGCAGCGAGATTCTGTAGCGATGTGGACAAACCAATATGCAAAATCCATTAGCGGAAACAGTTGCGTCAGCTCTGTGATTCTGACGTTGGTCATGTGTCCAAACACTGGCGTGAACACAGCCCAAAAAGGTACTCCACCTTTCCAGACAACTATGCGTTCCGACACTGGCACTCCTAGTGCACCGGCTCTCCTTTTAGACTCCAGGCCCAAGTGGCCAACGCAAATAACAATATGCCATTCCTAACATTGGAGTCTTATGCAAGTTATGAAGGCTTGTCCTTCTAGGCGAAAGTGTAAGGGAGAACCCTGCTTACCGCACTTACATATGGAAGTTCTGCCGTTTACTTAGTAGTTATGTGTCTTATTGTGGCTCCCCATCAGTGCAAGCCTATAGGTCAAGTGTGATCTGACTAAAATCAAAAGACAAGGCTGATTTTCAGCAGCCATTATTAAAGTGAACCAGTGCCAAAAAGAAATAAAGAAAACAAGAAGCTTTCCACACAGCTGACAGCATCACCTATGATACATTTTGTTTTATTATCTGCTCCAAAAGCTCTCTCCTTCCTCCAGTAAAGAATACATGCCCCTTTCCCAGAAACCTCATAATGCAATAATGGGTGCCTAAGCAACCTATCAGGAGGCCCAGACAATGCCCAGTGGGGGCATGGCCATGGTTCTGCAAATACTGAAGTTAAGACTCAACATGTGTATAAGCACTTTATTAGAGCTCCAGGATAGATTATGAAACAAAAAAGTATATGCTGCTAGCTGTCCGCTAAAGCTAGCAGTTTGTTTTATTGGTTTTGTCGACAGGTTCACTATAACCAGGGATGCTAATCACATTCCCTGATATTCAGATAAACCCTGGAGAAAGCATTTTACAAATGTAGATATGAAATACAATAAATCACAATATGAAACAGCAAGCAAGTAAAGCTGTGAAAGTCTTGTAAAAAAATTGCTTTCAGATACATATTGCAATAATAACTCAAAACGAGGACTTACGGAACACACGCTATACACACTTTATTTTAATAACAACTTTGCAAAAGTTTAGTTATCATTTAAGGTTCTGAATGTGAAAGTGTGCATCGAGTGCAGTGGTGGGGCATGCAAGAGGGCGTGTCTGGTGCAGTGGCATGAATGCAATAGGTGGGGCATGCAAGAGGGCGTGTCTGGTGTGTACATACGTGACACAAAGCCTTTGCCCCGTTTTGAGCCAAGAAGCTGAGGGCAACACTATACACACTTTATTGTAATAACAACTTTGCAAAAGTGTGCTTATTCTTTGAAGGGGCTGAATACAAAAGTGTGCATCGAGTGCAGTGGCGGAGCATGCAATCGGGCGTGTCTGGTGCAGTGGCAAGAATGCAGTAGGGTGCGTCGGGTGCAGTGGTGGCAAGTGCCATCTCTGATGTCTACTTTCCCATGGACATCAGTTTTCTCTGTGGCTTCACAGGTGATTAGAAAGATATATTAAAGCACATACAGGCATGTCTAGGCTCCCTCTTAAATGATAACTGAATTGTTAAATGAGTTTTCGTGTATGTACCCTGAACTTCCTGGATACCTTTTGTTCATGTAAGTACATACATGACACAAAGCCTTTGCCCCATTTTGAGCCAAGAAGCTGAAGGCTACTACGCACATGTGAGCCACGATCATAGAAATTAAGGGGCTACCAGCAAGGAAATAGATTGCCCATATATCTCTATGATTGGGGCTCAGATTTGCAGTAGTGATCAGAACCAAAAGCTTCCGGGTGATGGCAGCATCAACCTGCAAAAGCAAGCATTTCAGCTAAGTACTCATGAGGACAGATGTCCTCGGGAGGGTTAGTGAACTTCTATAGGGGCCATTTATTTATAAATTCAGTTACCCTTCAAAAGATAAGTGTATTTTCAGCCCATATCTTCTGTTTTGTCTTACCCCTGTAGTGACAGGTTCTGATGAAGGGGGCGTGCCCCAGAAACGCGTAAACCCGTGGAATACTTGGGGGCAGAGGATGCTGGTGCAACATATCCTTTCTAGTTTGTCTCTGTTAGAGATTTCAAGTTCCCATCGTGTTCTACATGCTTTTATTCTACAGATGTTTTGTAAGTACAGCTTCAGCTGTGTGATTTATTATTAAACTACAGTTTTACATTATGGAGGCGCCCTTTTTCGTTTTGTGTTTCCCAGATTGGCAGTCTATTTGACCAGCGGGAGCTGCCTCATCAGTGTTTTTACTATCAGAGCTGGCCAAGTTGCAGTTGGAGGCGCCGGTGTTGTTTTTCCTGTGCAACAATACCAAAAGGAAGGGCTAACTTTTGATGCATCATGACCAGCAGCCTCCTGGCATTGTGTTGCCAAAGTACTCTCTTTAAGAGAGGTCAAGGTTGACACTAGAGGGCACTAATGTAATGTAGATGGGTAACGGGCTCTGTATTGGTCTTGCTTCTCCCCCAACTGGTAATGATGACTAGGATCAGCTTCATGCAGAAGACCATGTAGAAGAACCTGCATTTCCCCACCTGCCAGGTGCCTCCTTTTCTACTGGGGGATTTTGCACAGGCTACATAGGAAAGATGAAGCAGATGATACACAGGGAAAGAAAGCCTTATTTGTCAAAAACATCATGATGAGTTAGGAAACTCGAAAGAAAACAAATGATTCTCAGACAAACAGTCATCTCTCCATGGCAACTAAATTATTTGTTTCTGAATGCAGAAAATGAAAGCATTGGACTACTTGCTATAGGCAATAGCACTTCTGTTATTGCTAATAAAATAAGCAACACAATCATTTACAACATAGGTTCTTAACCGGGGATATACTTACCCCTTGGGGTTATGGGAACTAAATGATGGGAATATGGGACTGAATATTTTAATAGTTAGAAAACATTGATAGATTAAAATCTTAATCATTAGATGAATAACTATAACTGGTTTCAATTTGGATTGAGGTGGTAAGATTGCAATCCACCAATCAGGGATCAGATCACTCAACATGGACAGCTTCCCACTTTCTAGTATTGCCTGGTCAGAGTTAGATTGCCCCCTCCATCCAGCCTTTATGCACACTGATCTTTTTGCCCTCTTGCACACCTATGTATCTCAAAAACAAGATCCTCTGTATTACTGAGTCTGAAATCAAAGTGAAAAAACAGACTTGTTGCATCAGATGACATGCGCGAAACAACTGGACTTCAGTTCCATGTTTCTATTGCATAAAAGCAACAGGAAAAACACAGTAGTTGTAACAAGTTTGTATACTTGTGAACTGAGATTTTTAGCTAAATACAGTATATAGCCAACAATTAGTGGATGCCTGACCATAACACTTACAGTATATATATATATAAACTGTTCGTCCGTATAGAGTATGCATTATAGAGTATTATATATTACATGATTATACAGTTCCAGTGCAGCCACCACACTGTTGGTAGGATGCTCATCCACAACAGTACCATTACAAATCTAAAGTAGGTATAGAGACACTCATGGGTCTTGTAGCGGAGATAAGTCAAAGCATCAGCATTTTATTGTCAACACTTTTTAATGGCGCTCCGGTGAAACATTGACAATAAAATGCTGATGCTTTTATTTATCTCCACTGCAAGACCCATGAGTGTCTCTATACCTACTTTTGATTTGTATTATATAATTATATGTAGTTCTCCCCCCACCTTTGTGGCCATTCTTCGAAGAAGACTTTGCACAGAATTGTGTTCTTGTGTGTGTTTGTGGGAATTTGTGCCCATTCTGTTTGTGAGGTCAGGTACTGATGTTGGACGAGAGGACATGGCTCACAGTCAATGTGTAAACTCATTCCAAAAGGTGTTCAGTAGAGTTGAGGTTGAGGCTCTGGGCAAGTTCCTCCAAATACAACCTGTCAAAATGTGTCTCTATGGTGCTCTGTACACAGGGGCACAGTCATGCTGAAACCGAAAAGGGCTTTCACTAAGCTTTTCCTACAAGTCTGACAGTACACAATTGTCTAAAATGTCTTTGTATGCTGTACCATTAACAGTAACCTTCACTGGAAACACCTGCACTCAATCATTCGGAGGGGTGTTCACAGACATCTGGCCATAGAGTTTGAACATGATAAAAACATCTTTACAATTTTCTTTCAGCTGTTTCTGTTCCTTGTTATCCATATGGAAAGCAAAACCAATCTATTGGCATCATTTGAAGTCCTACAGGTACCTAATAGGACTGGGGACAAGTATGATTTTGACAGTCTTACGAAACCTGGTATAAAGACATATTAGGCAAACTGTTGGGAGATCTGTAATCTTAAAAAGGTTATGAATCTTGGATTCACAGGGTGGATTCTAATTTAGAGAATGCAAACACATTGCTAGTTAAACATTGCCAGTATGCATGCTAGTCTATATATTAGACCTAAAAGAAGGACTGCTATGGAGGCAAGAAGGACAGAGCCCAAGATGGACAATCGCTTCAAAAGAAGACCACTCAGGAGTTAATGGTAACATCACTGTTGTGAGCAGCCTATCCTGATGTTGGTGCTTCTTTGCAGATAGTGAGTGAGTGTTGTCATATTAGGACAGGAAGTGTCACCAAATGAGAATAAACAACAAAACCCTAAAAAAAAAAAAAAAATGCAGCAACCACATCTAAGGACTCGTAAACTCCAATATAGACAATTGTAGTTCCAGGGTTTATACATACTTCAATGAACCTGGTTTCTGAATGCAATATGTGCCATGCATCTGATCTACTGCCCATTAGAATGGTCACCTTGGAAACTCCACTTGAATCCAATCATTTACGGCTAACACATCACACCTTATTCCTTTCCAAGAGCATGTCTTTGCTCAGTCACCCTTCGGAAAATTCTACAATTCCAGAAACACAATTTAATTACCAAGATGTACTTCTGACTAAAAGTTTTGCACAAAGGTCAGCAGAGAGCCACAGAATCATCGTCTCCGCATAGTTCTGGGTTAAGAGGACTCTGAAGATGACGATTGTGTCACAGGCTGCAATTGAATGAATGTGTTCTCTCTGCAAAGTTCAGCTGTTTCGAGAGCCTTGCATTAAAATGCAGCAAAGAGCTGGATTTTGACTGACAGATACAAGGACCTATTGTAGGTACTCTGTTACCAACAAGAACGTGACATACGAGACAGATGCTCCAAGCTACATACTGTCCTTAACCCATGCAACACTTTACCAGCCACATGCTGGACTTATGGTTTTTAAGATGATACATAACCATTTACTTAAGATTTGGGTAAACATTTTATATCTGAATACTAGGGCAGCAAAGCTCTAAGGGCCACGGCACATGTTCAATAGTAACAGAAAGCAGCATAATGTCCTTTCAGCGGCATGTTGATCTTCAGTGCTAGGAGCCTGGTGATTTCTTGGCTCCGGGCTTATATGCCAAAATAAGTAAACAATCAGAAACCAAATAAAGAAATGAATACATTGCAGCCTACCAGGCTTTTTTCATTTTTTCAGCTGGTGATTCTGTCAATAGCACACTTCCTCCCCTAGGGTGACAACACTCACTGTACTGCAGAGGTAGCCATACTCCAGATCTCCTGCTGTGGTCAAACTACAAATCCCATGATGCATCTCTCTCTGGGAGTCATGTCTGTGGCTGTGAGAATCTTGCAATGCCTCATGGGATTTGTAGTTCCACCACAGCTGGAGGGCCGGAGTTTGGCTACTCCTGCTGTACTGTATCCATGGAGGAAGAGCCTCCCTTCATTTGCATTACATGTAGAGAAGTTGTTTGTAGTTAAGCTAAGAAAGCGGATAATATTGTTTGATATTTCAGTTCAGTGCACGAGAAATTACAAATATACAAAAGGCTTCTTACAGCATCAATAGGTACTTTTATTGTACTTGCAGAAGATATACTTAGCCTTAAAAAGGAAGGAAGCCAGCACATCTAAGGACTGGAAACATCTGGTGGACATCTGGAGAATGTGTACGCTTCAATATATAACATCTTTGTTTTCGGTTTAGATATACTTTACTTTTTATTTATTTTGGTGCAGAATCCCCCGAGCTTAAAGCTGGCCACACACCTATAGATTATCTGCAGATTTTCGATGGTCAGAGGGAAAAAGTGCAACAGATTCCTCCATCTACGCTAAACTGTGTGGATGGAGGATTCTCCCACTGGGCCAAGCTTCGGTATCTTGCTAGTCGTCCCCGCTGGCTCTCAAAATACCTGAACAATCTGATTGGATGCCGGCATTGTTCTGGTATTTTGAGAGCCGACCAGCAAGATACTGAAGCTTGGCCCAGTGGGTTTTTCCTCTATACACACAGTTCAGCGTAGATGGAGGAATCTGTTGCACTTTTTCCATCTGACCATAGAAAATCTGCAGATAATCATAGGTGTAGGTGTATGGCCAGCTCATAGGTGTATGGCCAGCTTTACACTTATCAGGCTATTCAACCATATTGTTAGTGGGGGTCCCGTGAAAAACCGCTCTGGCTACAGAGAAAGGTCAAAGATTTTACAAGAATTAAAGTGTATAAAAAGTATTCAACACACTTTAGTTACATGCACATGTGCCCATGTTTTATCCCTTTAAAATCACAGTAGTACAGAAAAATACCGGTTGATGTGCCCGATATCCAGTGAGCTCCTGACTTCCTGTTTGAGCTGACAACACAGGGCCCAAAAAACTATTCTTGATCTGACTTTTTGATGTGGGTGATGTGCTTTCAGTATGCGCCAAACCATCAAGATAGGTGATTTGTCGCAGTAGTGTTGTAGTTCCTACACCATATAAAATAATATATGTGTTAGAATGCAGCATAGATAATAGTCGCAGATCTGTGACTGGGATGACCAGGTGCAGATCTGCACATCAGGCTGACTGGATCCCTCTGATAAACATCTGTACAGAAGCTGCTTCCTCCTTCTGCCCAGCTGAGCAAACCGGAGGAGGCATTCGGCAGGTTCCCTGTGATGAATGTAGGGACAGACATTTACCAGGGAGCAGGCAACTTGGTGCTGCTCTGCTGCCTGCACCACTCTCTTCCCCTGGTGATCACTTTCTGATCGCGGGGGAGATAGGAGAAGAAGCAACACAGTGAGCTGCTGTAGCTTGTTGTATCGCTCCCTACACAGTGACAGCATGCAGGGTGTGCACTGTCACAGTGCAATATACGCCTAATAAACAGAGGTCCCTCTGGCACCTTTGCTTATTAGGGGCGCTGTCCACACGCAAATATACATTATGCCATGTATGGTGTATCAGGCTCAGTGTCTCTACTGTGCAGGAATCCCAAACAGTACTGTTGGCCCTAGTTCTCCCCTGTTGGACTACAGAACAGACTCTTTTTAAGTTATGGAGAGAAGAGGAACAGGTGTTCTGTAGTCCATCTGGAAGGAAGTCAAGCAGGGCTGACTTCACTACGTCAAATACAGGGTTGTCAACCCAAACAGAAAGTTAACAGCTCACTGAATTTTTGGCAGATCAGCAATCACTTTTCTGTATTTGCAGTGCTTTTAAAGAGAGAAAATATGGGAATGTGCATGTATTGCAGAGATGTATTGCATAATTTCTTTTACCTAGCACACACCTTTACTGCTTGAAAGGGTATTTTTGATGTGAGCTCCTCACTTTGCCTTTTAATTGTATGCTGATCTCAAGGCACCAGTACCTGTAAATACATAGCCACGACAGACTGTTGTTGGATCTCCAGCTGATCCGGTTAGACGGAGCTCACACCCGCACCAGCTATAATTTCCTGCCAGGTCACAGCTGTGCCGCTCCCTTTACAAGATCTACTTATGAATAATGGAGAGCCACACTTGACCATGCAAGCAACACAAGCCTCCGTCACAGATGATGAAAGTGCGCTCTGGGGGAAGGAGCATGTAGGCAGGTTAGCACTTGTCATTTCTAGCTGGGTATGACGATGCCAAGTGCCAACCCCCCACCATTCCCGAATTCAGCTGACAGAAGGGCAGGCCGCCGTGTAGATTTCCCAGGGGAGGAGCAACGTGTCGCACAAAATTGCTTCAGCCAAAAGATGTGACTGGAACTAATTGAAATGGAAGATCAGAGAGTCTGGCGAGACGCGATCTGTTCTGTTAACTCTTGTGAGTGCCATCACCCGCCCTAGATGTTAGATGTACTAACACCTGCACACCAGAGCGAAGCCATTTTGTGCACTGCAGACATTTTAATTAAAATGAAGGCCTTTCCTTTGCTTATGAAATAGTCATATCGCTAAACTGTGAGGTGACGTCACCATTCTGTCCTCAAAGGATTTTGATGAAAAAGCAGCATTGCCAGGGACTAGTCACATGACTGAGGTCCAAGATGAGCCAGCCATTTGGTGGCCTTAGCCCAACAATCGTGATAATGGATTTTTTTAAAGGTTTGCTTTAAGATTGTAAAAAAAATACAAGAGGTGGATATAGATTTACCAATATTAGCAGCGTCATCAAATGGGGAACAATCTGTTCCATCAGCCATATTTGCTCACGGGGAATAAAGCGAAGCTCTATTTAGTAACCTCTATTCTTGGGTTGTCCCAGTTTCAATTCCAGGACTTACAGTAAGGTATTATAGTGATGGTAGGTCTGAGAACATCCCTCAGATTTCTTCCATCCTTCAGGTTCCACAATAGAGTTGGCCTGAGGGCCATATCGGGAATCGCACACTTGTTCACAATGAGAAGCCTCTCTATACAACATAGTTCTAGGCCTGCTGAACACCTCAAAGCCTATGAGACATGGAGGTCCAGGCTGCTAGGCACATTTACCCAGAAAGACCTTTCCTATCACTGCCAAGCAGGCAGACCCTCCTCCACCAGGCCACCACTCAAGTTCTCCAGAAGGCTACCACATTCCTAGCAACCAATGACTGCGGCAGGAGGACCAAGAAGAAACGAAGTCCGAACACGGACTGTGGTGGGGTATGCTTGCAGTGGATGCAACGGCCTTGAGGGGCAATGCATCAATTGTCAACCAGCTATAATGGAACTCAGTTTGGTGGGTGAGACAGCCGCAGACTCTATAGGTTGAACTCGATGGACTTGTGTCTTTTTTTACCCTGAATATGTAACTATGTAGACCAAGGGCCAGTGGCCTCACAAGGGGGGTGCGGCCCGCACCCGGGTGACACCGAAAATGACTAAAAGTGATTTTGGTGTCACCCCCTCTAAAAAGTTGGGCACTCAGTCATGGGCAGAGAGCCAGACAGCTGCAGGAGAGAGGGGAGGGGACCCGGTGGCATATGTTATCCCGCCGAGTGAACGTCCCCTCCTCTTTCTGCCGGCGTCCATCACCATGATGGCTGCCGGCAAGTAAAAAAAAGATGACAGCGCATGCGCGATGACTTCACGGCGGGGTGTCACCCGGTATCTGCTCCGGGTGACACCCAGCCTGGGGACGCCCCTGCCAAGGGCCGCATATGGCCCACGGTCCGTAAAATGACCAGGTCTGTTCTACACATTGATAAGCAGAAAATATCACTCTATGTAAAACTAAGCAAAAAAGATTTTGTGAAAAGATACAATTTAAATGTAATTTTAAGTGCATCTCTTCAAGTACAGATGCACATTTCCAGCCGGAAATTATTGTTCTAAGCACCGTTAGAAACATAAAACTTTTCCGCGACTATAATGCAGTTCTGTGTTGTCAATCCTTTTTCTTTATGTGGCTGTTAGATCAAAACCACTGACAGGCAATGCATTGCTTATAAAACAAACTCACCTATGCCATCCTCATTTGCATTTGAAAATTGATTTTAGCCACTTTGGGGATTTAGGACAGCCTCTCTCTTGTTTTATTTTCGGGAAGCTGCAACCTCACGGCGCGATAAAAAATAATGACAAGCTCACGAAAGCCAGCAAACTGAGACGGCTTCTGTCATTTGGGCAAAACCTCGAGCTTTGCTCTCTTCATAATGAGCAATGTATCTGTAATCAACTTTGGGAAATGATACTGATAAGTGAACCTGGAAATCTAGATAGGGTATCATCACATGAAGTAATCCCTTTATAAATATTTTCATACTATTATGATGAGAGCTGGTGATACAATGACCACGGGGCGCAGGGTTTTTTTTTGTATTTTCTATCAAACAAATAGCCAGAATAAATCATTGCTTATTTGTGTTTTACGACAGGTCCTAAAACTCACTTTGTTTGCAGGGAGATTTATAAAGCAATTCCAGGCAGCAGGTAAACAGTCAACGACTTATGCTGCTCAGCAAATACTGCAACTCTGCTGCAGTCGTAAAATGCAATCCGGATTGGATTTCCTTGACCCCCTCCTACCCACCCTCTGAAGAATAAAGTGGCACTGAAACTGAAGATGTGCTGTCTTATATGGAAGACCTTGAAATGTTCTTTTTGCTCAAGCAGTAGCCTGAAAAAGTGATCTTTTGCCTTGATATCACGTACCTGGCTGGAGACTGGTTGGATGAGGAGGCTCCCCTTGCACCTTGTGTCCCCCAAACTCTGAGGATGAGAACAGAGCCTGAGAAACAGCAAGTAGCACGGGTGCCAGTGGATGGGGCAACACCATGCAGGGCAGAAGTCCATAATCTGGATCGGGTAGAGCAGAGCCAAGGTCACACCAGGGGGACAGCAGGGTACCAGAGCAGTTGGCAGAATCAAGGCCAGGCAAGGCAGGGGTCGCACCAGTTGGGCAGCAAAGTACAAGGGATGAGGCAGAGGCAAGGTCCAGTAACAATTCCAAGGTCAAAAGGCAGGCAGCAATCAGAAGCAGTCAGGTACAATCCGGGTCAAGATGCAGGAGCAGTAAACAGGCAGAGCAAACAGGGTCACAGGGAACAGCTGAAAGACCATCCAGCAACTAAGCCCAGGCTGTGCTTGCTTTATATAAGGAGATAAATTCAGAGGTACTGCATCACTTCCTGTGCGCCAGATTAGCACGCCTGTGTGCCAGATTAGCGCGCTTGTGCGCATAAGTCCCGATGCGCATGCATGCGCGCAAGTGCCCGTTTTCCTATGGTACGAAAAACTGGACCATGCACATGCGCAGTAGACCTGGTTACCTTACACTTGAAATTCTCCTAACATACAGCATTCTTACGCCATCAGCCTCATTGCTGTATATCTTCAGTGTGGGATCATCTAAGAATTGCTGCCTCTAACTACTAGTCGCACCAGATTTGAAGTGAGATTCAGTGAAGTCACTGCTGTGCTGCTCACTGTTCTCCTTGCCGGAGAGGAAGCTGTACCTGATGACCTGTAGTGCAAGATCTACCCTGTTTCTGCTCCATCCATTCTGTGGACCTGCGCTTTCTCACCAATCATCAGAGTGCCAAATCTGGATGCCCTGCCTCTACCAAGATGGCCACCTCCAAACATCAATAGTCATCCTACACCTATCACAAAAGAAACATAGTGGGCACCATTGCTGGCCTCCATCTGAAAATGTTAGTTGCTTGCCTGTGTCTGCCTGCAATATTTCGAAGTCACTGGCCCGGAGCAAGCATGTATTTAATGAAAGTCAATGAAAAAAGTCAGAATTTCAATCATTCTGTAGCTGCCAGTGTTAGACTTAAAGGGCCCTAATCAAACACGGTTAGTTGCTGCTGTCTTGACTTGTATTTCTTTATATGGCTTTCTATTTTTTTTTCTCATTATCGCAGCATCCAAAACCAAACCGCAATCACAACTACATTTTGAGGTTTGCCTTGAGTTCTCTCTTGTAGAAAAAAAAGAGAAAGAAAATAAAGTTCCAAACACAATAGAATGTTTGGAGGTGGTAATTTAATTTGCTATATGTGTTTTTGCTGTTCAGTTGGTGTAACAGGCAATTGTTAAAATGTACCACTTAATGTCAATCAAGCGGTACGACTCATCAATTGAGTGTCCTTATCTGTCATATGGGGATTGATAGTAATAAGGAGTTTTGGTGTGGAGATGAGCATGGAATTTATCGCAATGTTTATTCAAGCAAAAGGAACGCTGATTGCGGGCTTCGTAAGACATCACCATCTGGGCGAACTTGCATTGTAAATAACTTTGATTGTCCTTTGAATAAGCAAAGCTGTTTACTGTAAATGGCTTTGTCCTAGTAAGAAAGAGACATGGCTGTCATTGTAACTACTGGTACGACATCTTGGCTTCCAGGTTTTAGCTGCACTGCCACCTGTTGCTAAAATCTGGCATTGCAGCAAAATCATGCAGGACAATGGTCACACTGCATTCTTCCAAGCATGCCCATGCAGTGCAAAGCAGCAGGTTTGCTTTAATGCCACCTACCTAGCAACACACAATTGCCTTTATTTTGGTCATCTGCCATTCTGTTTAGCCTCTGGGAGTAAAGAAATTACCCAATATGAGGGAGCATGTGACTTACTCCATGTGCCAGCAATGGTGCTTGGTGATTGACAAAGAGGTAGAAGAGTGTGTTTGCCACCTGAAGCTCACTCAAGGCTTCCTTTCTATTAAGCTGCTGGCGGTGGCAGCAAAGTTCAGATGTGTCAGGAGGCAGGGAATGGAAATCTTAAGCTTCAGAGTACAAGCCCAATCAGTTTTGTGGTGGGCTGACGACTGAAGAGAACCCGAATATTAACGTTGACGTTTCCATCATCTTGCTGTACTTAGACACTCTATGAAAAGCACAATCAGGCTGCTGCATGAAAAGACATTGTAGGATGCCAGGCCAGACCTGGGCCGTAGACTTGGATTGAGTGAGAGGACTCCTATATGAGCTTGTTGGACATCCCATTCCAAAAACCATGGGCATTAATATGATGTTGCACCCTTTTTGGCTGCAGCAGTCTCAACTCCTCAGGGAAGGCTTTCCAGAAGATTTTGGAGTGTGTTTACAGGAGTTTGTGCCCACTCAGCAAATCTTTTGATCATTTGTGAGGTCAGGTATTGATGTTGGATGAGAAGATCTGGTTCACAATTGGAGTTCCAATTCATGCAGGCCAACCCATTTCCTTCACACCAAACTCATCAAGCCATGCCTTTATGGAGCTGGCTTTGTACACAGGGGCCCAGTCATGCTGGAACAGAAAAGAGCCTTCACCGAACTGCTCCATAAGGTTGAAAATTCACAATTGTTTAAAATGTCTATGTAGCATTAAAAAAAAAAAACCTTCCCTGGAGACATCTGAACCCAATAATTTAGAGGGGTGTTCATATACGTTTGATCATATAGTGTCCACATTTTGTTCACAGTCAAGATCACTGGATCATGGGGAAAGGTAAGTATTTTAGCAGGTGGGAGGGTTGAAATAAATGACAACAGTACTAAAGGTAGAGTAGTCCTTTGATTGTTTACTATGCTTATCCAGCAATTACAGCAAGCGCTCCCCTGGAATACACATATTTCACAAATGCCATCTGAAACATGAGCACAGGAGGTGTCTTTAACTCATCCGGTCCCAAAAATGCATTTCACAGCCCCTCTGGCGGCCAGGGGATTAATTAAAAAAGACTTTTATGTTAAGGACAACTATAATGGTTTTCAATTAAAACTTTTCCTCGGGCAGGCTTCTGGTTATCACACATGTAGCACATGTTTTTTTTTTTACTTTTAAATGTATTTAAGGAACTTACTAGTTATGCATGCGCCAATTAAAGCAGCACTGCTGCCTAAAGAAGCAAATTTTTTATTATATATCAAGTACTCTGTTCTGCTCGCTCAACTCAGACGGTAAGCATTTGTTTTCAAGTAAGGTGTTATGGCACTTTGATTGGTTGGGATTTTGGATAGGAGGGAATGGTGTGTGGCTATTTTGCAGACACATGATGGCTTATTTTCCTCCAAGGATTTAGTTTGGGAGACATCTCCACCAGAATACCCATAATGCATGACCATCATGGCCCTTTTGAGCTGCAATGCTCTATAGCTCCCATTTATACCTGAGTAGTGTGAAACTTCAGCTCTCCAGCTGAAGTGAAACTGCAAATCCCAGTGGCTGTTAGAGTCTTGTAATGCCCTATGGGATTTGTAGGGTCACCACAGCTGGAGGGCTGACATTTGGCTACCCCTGCCCTATTGCATCTTACCATCGGATAATCTTTGATACTCCAAGTGACCAACCGTCGCGCTTTTTTCACTGCCGGCTGTCTAGCAATAACAGCATAATCAGCGGGAGAAAAAAGAGTCCTTATGAAATATTTATGGTTCTTCTGTTTATTTTCACTGCCGTTATTCATACTGCATTTGTCTCTATAAAATGAAGCATTAAGTCCACTGATTGGAAATGTAATGGGAAGTGGGGACAGGGCTTCCGCATAGCAAAAGGCCGCCTTACGATCCTTGGACACAGCAATTACATCTTAGACAGGGAAATTATCGAGGTGCGGGAAGACTGATTGCTTTCTGTGTAATCATAACGAGGCCTTAATGGTCATTTGGATGGCCGCTTCGTTCTGGTTTATTGCTGCCGAATGCAAATAAATCACAAACACCTGGTAACTGAGAAGTTAAGCCAAAGGCTTGAGAGCAGCCAATGCTCACAGGTCAAGTCTAGCAGGGGAGAGTGGCCCTGGATTCCTCCAGGAGATTTTCTTATTCAAGATGGTAGGATATTTCCATCATTTGGGGAATTAATTCAAATAATCTATTTACTTTCATCATTTATATTCTCTTGATGCCAATGGAGTCTCTAGGCTTTTTGCCACCTGAGGTGGGAGAGGTGGGGGGGGGGGCATTT
>NW_017306484.1:608146-626178 GCF_000935625.1 Nanorana parkeri
CTTGGGGGTTTTGGCTCCTGGGGGGGGACAAGTGGGGGGGGGGGCATTCTGGCTGGTGGAGGGGGATGCTCTAGCTGACATTCCGCCCAGCTCCTGCCAACCAGTGACATCATTGGTTGTCAGGAGCTGGACGGGAAGCCGGCCAGAGTGTCCTAGGTTGCTAAGAGCTGGGCAGCAAGATGTGTATTGCCCTTGGACATCTCCCCACCCGGGTCTTAGCAACCTGGGATACTCTGGCTGGAAAAGTGGCACCAGACACTGCAATGATTGCCGGGGAACTTGGATTTGCCATGCCAATATAAATATATCCCTATAGCAAGTTAGAATAAACAAACATAGAATATACAATAAAACAACTCCCAATAGCTGTCCATAAACCCCTGTATAAAGTATTCTAATAAACAGAAAAGGAATCAATGGCCTCAGACCCTATCTCAAACGTATATATAGTAGGAAATGTGTATGAGATAACACGTAAGGTTGTTGTGCCCTTTTCTGTTTGTTATTACAGTTTTGATTTTCCATCTACCATTTGGAGGACCTTAATCTCCACTAGTACAAATCATTCCCCTGGATTTAAAGACTACATTTTATAAGACGGCTCCCATTTTGTCTTTTTTGGACTTCTGATATTGTGCGTTGATACATCTTTTCCCTAATATTATAAAGTACTACAACCTAATAGCCTTCATTTGTACAACGTGATACTCTACTAAACGGTTAACCTATAATAAAGATAAATGGAGGTGGTGGAACCCAGGCAAAGAAATGGAAATTGCATTGAATAAAAAGATGAGAAGGTGAGATGATGAGGAACAATGAGAAGCTCAACATGTATTGTGGCTGGCGTACGCTTCTTCAAATCATTCATTGTAGCCAAATGTAGCCTTTATTCTAGAACATTACAGTCGGTTGCTTTGAGCAACAAAGACCCTTTAGAATTTTTTGATAAACCCAACTGAGCTGATACTATTATTGCCCAGGTACAGCCAAATACATAGAGCCATGTATCCAACTTGTGTTGAGATGTTTCTAGTTTGTGAGGTTTCAACAATGCAAACTGGATAGCAATGCCTCTTGTGAGCTTTCCGAAGCGACGCATACAGAACAATCATTAGTCCAACCAAAAGTGATATTTTGCATATAGATGGAGCTTGATGGGCTGAGTCCCTGGAGTATCATGAGCCCCTGGCTTCAGATACTCCAACAATGAGTCTGTCTCCCTGCCTTCATTCCCAGCTATATTCCTGTCCTGGGAGTTTTGGGTGTTCCCTCCAAGCTTTTTGTGTTCTCAACTCCTCCTGTTACATTCTCCATAATATAAAATAAATACAAAACCTGCAGGGATGGTGGGAGATCTTTTAAAATGGGCACATCAGGTCTGCAGACCTGGGAACTCAAAGATCTCATCAAGATAGTACATAAGAGTACCTAGAGGGAGTTAGGGGTTACACGGAGGGTTAGGGTTACAGGGAGGTTTAGTGTTAGGGTTACAGGAAGAGTCAGTGCGAGAATTAGTGTAAGAGTGATGGTTAGTGTTAGAGTTGCAGAGAGTGGACTACAGGGAGGGTTAGTGTTAGATTGTAGGGAGGGTTACTGTTAGGATTACAGGTAGGGCTAGTGTTTGGGTTAAAGTAAAGCTTAGTGTTAGAATTACAGTGGGGTTAGTATTAGGATTACAGGGAGGGTTAGGGTTGGGACTGCAGGGAGGATTAGAGTAAGGATTACATGAAGGGAGTGTGTTAAAATGAGGTAGGGTTACTTTTAGGATTACAGGGAGGGTTAGTGTAGGGATTACTGGGATATCGTTTTAGTGTTAGGATTACAAATTAGGTTACAGGTAGGGTTAGTTTTTGGACTACAGGGAGGAAATGAGGTTACAGGGAAGGTTACTTTTAGGATTATAGGGAGGATTAGGTTTAGGACTGCAAGGGGGATTAGTGTAAGGATTACAAGGAGGGTTAGGGTAGGGATTACAGGGATGTTTAGGTTGCAGGTAGGGTTAGTTTTAGGATTTTAGGTAGGGTTAGTATTACAGGGAGGGTTAATGTTAGGTTACAGGGAAGGTTAGGTGGTTAGGTTACAAACAGGGTTAGTGTTAGGATTACAGGGAGGGTTATGTTAGGATTATAAAGAGTGTGAGGATTACAGGGAGTGTTCGATTACAGAGAGGGTTTCTGTTGGGATTGCAGAGAGGGTTAAGGTTAGGATTACAGGGAAAGTTAGTGTTAGGGTTACAGGGAGGGTGAGTGTTAGGATTACAAGGACCGTTAGGTTACAAGGAGGGTTAGTGTTAGGTTACAAGAAGGTTTAGTGTCAAGGGGGGGCCTTATGTAAGTGTTTCTCTCAGTGCCAGAAGCTTGAAAAACAACCAGAACCAACCTCCCAGTGTTAAACGCAAGCGTATTGTAGAGAGCTGGCTCTAACTCAACGGCCATCAGGCTGCTCACATGGCAACTAAAAAAAATGCCAAAATCAGGAAGCCAGCAAAGGACCAGGGCAGCACCCCAGCAGTCTCTGCCTTGGATATCGCTGCAGGTAAGCACTACATTTACATAGCAGATCCCTGTGTAAGTGCTCAGTCCAGACAAACATTTCCATGCAGACATATCAAAGCATTATAAACCCATTCCATAATGCATGACACTCGCATATGCCTCGGGTCAAGAACTAATTACAGACTCTCCATAAAAAAAATAATTTAATCAGGTTATATAATGAAATAATTTTAGAACCTTCATCTGAAAATGAATTTGTGCAAGCTAAACGTAATATGAGAGGATTCATCCTGCTGTAGTTATGGAATAAATTGGACAATGTGTAGCGCTCAGGTAAGTATTGATAAGAGTAGACTTTATGGCAATATTAATATAACATTAAAGCTGAACTCCAGGCTAATATTTAAAAAAACGCCATTTTTTCTGGTATTGCAATTATTAGAAGCCATTAGCTGTATTTGTATATAGAACTAGAAACAGAACTTGAATTTTCCTTTATATCCACATTGATAGGGGAGGGAGGGGCAATGTTAGGAGCCAAGCAGAACTACACTGCCTGCCTCAAAAAATTCACACACTTTAATATTTCATCGGACGGCCTTTAGCTTTCGATGTGGCAATGTTTTGACAAGCTTATACAATGTCACAACATTTATTTCCATCCATAGTTGCATTCATTTGTCACCAAGATCTTGTAGTGATGATGGGAGAGTCAGAACCCTGTGTGAAGTCTTCTCCAGCACATCCCAAAGATTCTCAATGGGGTTAAGTTCTGGACTCTGTGGTGGCCAATCCATGTGTGACAATGATGTCTCATGCTCCTTGAACCACTATTTCACAATCTGAGCCCGATGTATCCTGGCATTGTCATCTTGGAACATGGCCAATGTGCCATCAGGGAAGTAATAAATTCATTTATGGGAAAGATTTGGTCATTCAGTATATTCGGGTAGGCAGCTGGCCTCATATTTTGGGCACAGAACGTTGCTGAGCCTAGACCTGGCCAACGAAAGCAACCCCTATAGCTCTTATCTATCTGCCTTATCTAAATCCAGGTGGTGGATCTAATTTAAATTTACAAAATGTCAAATAAAATGACCCCCGAACTATGCTACTTTCCCCTTTCAGTGATGCTTCATAATACACAAACATAGAATACACAGTTACCTTTATGGAGTTATGTCTATCCTTTCTCCCAAGGATCTTTACTTCCGCCATGTCGTCGGAGTGAGGAGAGCGCCCGTGGATGAACAAAGCCCGGATGTTTTCCGTAACGTTCCTCAGCGCAATTAGCGATCCATCGGCTTCCACTTTAAAGTTGGGATTAGATACTTCGTATATCACCTCCTCGTTACCTTGACAATCGTCAAACTGCACTGTGATCAAAACATAAAACACGGTCGAATTAATTAACGGAGCCCCAACAAGTAACAAAATTAGCTCCATTCAACTCTAATTGTCAAATCAGCTCTGACGGAGAAATTATTTTTATTTTTTTAAAAAGGCTAAGTTCTGCTAAATGCATAGAAGTGAGAAACACAAATGGCAGCCAATAGCGTGTGACCTGTGGGGGGGGGGGGGGGGGGGGGGGGGTAGTCAGGTTACATGCACCTTGTTCAGTCTGTGTCGTCTTCTTTTCGAGTTCTCTTCAGCAAGATGTATTATTTTGTTGTATGGAAAAGGCCACTAAAACTGACTGTTCTCACCGGTATAATACCCATTCCCTCCAAGCATTGTAGTGACATTTTTTCTTTCAAATACAATTGTTACTTAAAGTTGTGTATTCAGTCTGTCACAGCCCCTTTTCGAAGGGATCCAGACATTAATATAAGTAAAAACTCACTTTATATCTACATAAGATTATACTTTAACATTAAACTAAATAAAACGCATAAACATCACTGCCAGACTTCAATTTTCTAATATTTGTACATACATTTGAATAAACATTTATTATAAAAAACTTAACAGGTGATATCTGGTCATTATCCCCTAGTTATCCACGCATGACGCCAACAGTGCCCATTCAGAGCTTTGGCAGAGCAATTATAAACCCCTCTCTTCCCCTGTTGTCTACTTACAAAAGTCAATGGTGACCATCAAATACTGGTCTCAAGTAAATGCCTAGCCACAAAAATCCTCCGACTTTTCCCTCTTCTACAGCGGAAAAGAGAAAGCCTGGTGTCATAGCTGATCTCCAAACAGAGGCTATGATAGCACCTCCCTTGGCTGTAAGAGAGGTTGTGGTTCCGCTTAAATATATTCGAATGGGCCTAATGGATTTCCCAACTGTGACCCCATTAGACAGGTTTCCTCTTACTTCCTTTCCAGGTGATATGTGTCAGCTATAACAGGAAATCCGGTGTACCCTTCGCACTCCTGACCGAATAATACCCTTAGAGTCGGGTGGGTGCCAAAGTGACTGCAGATGCCTCTGCGATCCAAGATGAGTGTATGTATAAAGTCACTCGCACTCAAATAGAATTTCAAGTCAAAAACGGTTTATTGACTCGATTGCTATCACATCATCTATCACATCATATGGCTCGTATATGATGTGATAGCAATCGAGTCAATAAACCGTTTTTGATTTGAAATTCTATTGGAGTGCAAGTGACTTTATACATACAGATATAACATGAAGAGACAAGAAATTATCCCTATGGATAAGAGACAGTATCACCTTGCTCTTTACAAAGGGCCCCCTCCGACTCCCTATATTCATCTTGTTGGTGTGCCCTTGCCACTCCATTCTCCATTGCTGTGTCAGTGACCCATGGGAGCAGTGAAATCACTGCCTTGATCATGTGACTGTCACAGGTTCTCCTATACCCAGAAGCTTTGGATAACTCTGACAGCTTTGATGGAGGAAGGAGCAGCAATCAAGGGCAGACTGGATGAGTATAAGCAGGTCGAGGGAAGGCTTGCATGGGCAAGGGGGATCTCTTTAAAACCTGAGAAATGTTATAACCTTTCCCCATTCAATCTAAGTAAAACTTGGCTGTGGTTCGGCTATAACCAGATTCAGTTTATTTCCTCACGCGCACAACCTGAATTTATTCGGCTTCTGTGCTTTCTGCCATAACCCCTTATGGTTCTTATTTCTTGGCATCCCTTGGGTGCAGGAACATTTATGGCACATATTTTCTAAGAACATATTCCATGTCTGCTATACCCTACCACTGGTATTTGGCAGCTACCATCAGACATATATATGCTCACGTCTGAGGCCTTCAGCTCCTCGTGAAGAAGGTGACTGTGCTAATTAAACCCACCAATATCTAATATTCAAACCATTAGCCGTATAACGATGAGCCAATTAGTGAGTCAGCCAGTGCAAAAAAAAAACAATACACTGCCTGCCAGAACAGTTCCCTTCTTCTAGAGAAAAAAAAACTTCATCCAACGAAAAGAACTACATGAAGTGCCAAGAATTGCGGTTGTTATTTCTCAAAGACATTCTGCAAGTGACACAATGAGATGTAAAAGATCATGTAAAAGAGAGACATAGACTGTATCCAGAAGGTAGTAATGTCATCTCATAGGAGGTGAGTCACTGCTAACAAGAGCCATGCGGAACTCTAAAGGTAACAGAGCGCCAAAGCGTCACATTTGATAGTGCACACAAGGACGGGCATTGTAATGCGTGTTGGCCCGTGTGGCTCACATTTGTTGTGCATGCAATTTAGCCGTGTGGTTATTTTTGAAATGCCCCCATGCAGATAAATGCAGCTGAAAACATACTTCACCCTGAATGCACAGCAACAATACTAGGCTGTAGCCACTGGTACGGTGCCTGGTACACCATCTACATGTGAGTGTTCTTAAATAGTGATCCCCCCTCCCTGCCCAATTAATTGCATTCCCCGACTGGTAAACTGCAATATATTATGTCATTTTTAAAAAATCATCCTGCTTCAGATAGTTACTGTAAAAGTGTGACAACGCTCTGTCTATGTCTACACAGTTGTGTTCCTATGTGGTCATCCTGTCACATGGACTTCAAATGGAGGCTAAAAGTCGCTATTTTAACACATTACGTGGGCATGGTCCACTGTTTCCACTATAAGGAAAACTGTCGTGCTGTCTTGTGTACCCTGCAATGTTCTTGCAAGCAGTTTTATTATTCCTGCCCAGTTCACCCCCCACACTATGTTTTAGAGATGAGGAGAGGGAGGTTGCCTGTAATCCTAATATATTTAGGGGATGATTTATAAATTATCCGCCAGATGTATGCTGGCCACATGCCAATTACAAGCCATTCTTGCCAAAAAAAGGAGCTGAGATCATAGGTCATTTCTATGTTCATCGTCTCCCTCTAAACAAAAACAAAAACAGGCAGGAGAGGCTCAAATCTTTATCCAACTGCCAAGACTAAGAGACTCTCTTCCTCCGTGTCTGGCTCCCTGTCACAGGAAAGCAATGTACATCCTTCACCCAAACACCAGTCAAGAAGCTGGAAAAGACAACGAACCAATAGGAAAGCTAGACACTTCTATGTTCCTTGTCTCCATCTACACTTTAGATGGCCCAGGTGAAGGAGCCAATGGGTGCTCAATTACCACAGTTCTGTTGCCAAAACAAAAACAAGAGGCAGGAGAGGCCCAAATATTTACCCAAGGCTTCACCTGATATGACTAAGGGACCCTCTTCCTCTGTGTCTGGCTCCCTGTCACAAGAAAGCAATGTACATCCTTCACCCAAACACCAGTCAATAAGCTAGAAAAGACAACAATGAACCAAGAGGAAAGCTAGAATACAGCCGACTGGATCTACTTCCTCTTCCATACCAAACAAGCTGATAGGTCCTTCTCCCATTATACCTGTTCAGGTGGAACGGATCTACACGAAGACTCTCCTTCATTCAGGTCCTAGGGTGGCCACGCTGCTTCTCCATAGGCACAGTACACTTAGTGAGTGTTGCCACCCTAAGGGCAGGTTCACACCATTTTCCGTACCAGATCTGGAATGCAGTGCATTGCGTTTTTGCTGTGTTCAGGGTTTTTTTTTTAGTTTAATAGTCTTACAGGTGCGTTCCAGCGTGGGTTCACACCATTTTCCAGCCCAGATCTAGAACGCAGTGCATCGCGTTTTTGCAGCGATTCTCCGTTCCAGAGCTGTTTCTTTTTTTTTTTTTTTTTTTTTTTATTTGGGTCCGGAAACAATCTAGTTTTGTCTGGAGATGATCAGGATGTGGTGTGAATGGGCCCTTAGACAGGAAGAAAGTTGGGGCAGCATCATCAAGCAAAAATAAAGAAAAAAAAAGCCAGCAAAAAAAACAAAAACCTAAAGCAGTCACCACATGTAAAGACTGGTAAGCTGCAATACGTTATATTTTTATTCTTGGGTTTCGATATGCTTTAAATTATAGTGCAATTCAGAAATGATAATAAAAGGTTAAATAAAATAAATAAAGACAAGTCCTATTAAGGAGTAAAATACTGTTCACAGCAATTTGCAGAAGAATGATATTCTAGCTGCTACAATTAGCCTGTCAAGTTTACATTGCATTATATATACAGTGGGAGTGCTAACAGTAATGATCAGAAGTTATTTAGATGTACTCAGATTTCCTCTGCTCTCTGTGATGGCTGTTTTATGGGAATGCCTTATTACATGTACAAATGCACAGTCCACGGAGTGATGTTGCAGGTAATTGCAGTGACAGTTATGTGCTGTAGGAATCATTGCCGGGCTCTGTGTCATCACGATAATAATGTTTTATGACATCAAATATTTTTTCTTCTTTTTTTACTAATGTTTCTCCAGCCGTATAAAAAGCTTTGAGTACATTTAAAATGGTTTAACATTGTCATTAAGGCAGTTCATTCCAACTTGGGTTTCTAACATCTCTGTGACACTTTTGCTATTGAAGAACAAGGTAAAATGATACACTTTAACATACTATTTCATTAACGTGGAAGTCAAGGCAATTTTTTTTGTTACATCTGTAGCAAACCTTACATTAATATTTAAAGGATTGTAAGTGTGGTTTCTTTATTTACATTGACTTTTAACCCTTTAGTGAATGAGTAGGGGTACAAATACCGCTTACTCATTCACCATTGACGACCAATGGAAGGGAACACTTCACCATTGATGACCAATGTAAAACTTCACCATTGACCACAAATGTTAGAGGACACTTCACCACTGATGACCAATGTAAAGCGACACTTCACCATTGAACACAAATGTTAGAGGACACTTCACCACTGATTACCAATGTAAGGGGACACTTCACCACTGATGACCAATGTAAGGGGACACTTCACCATTGACAACCAATGTAATGGGACTCTTCACCACTGATGACCAATGTAATGGGACACTTCACCACTGATGACCAATGTAAAGGGACACTTCACCATTGAACACAAATGTTAGAGGACACTTCACCACTGATGACCAATGTAAGGGGACACTTCACCACTGATGACCAATGTAAGGGGACACTTCACCATTGACAACCAATGTAATGGGACACTTCACCACTGACGACCAATGTAAGGGGACACTTCACCCCTGACGACCAATGTAAGGGGACACTTCACCACTGACGACCAATGTACATTAAGGGGATACTTCACCATTGACCACAAATGTAAGACGATAATTCACCACTGACGACCAATGTAAGGGGACACTTCACCACTGACCACCAATATAATGGGACATTTCACCACTGACGACCAATGTAAGGGGACACTTCACCACTGACGCCCAATGTAAGGGGGACACTTCACCACTGACGCCCAATGTAAAGGGACACTTCACCAGTGACAACCAATGTAAGGGAACACTTCACCATTGAAAGCAAATGTAAGAGGACACCACCAATGACCACCCATGTAAAGAGAAACATCAGAAATGACCCCCAGTCTAAGGGAACATTTTCCACTGACCACTAATGTAAGGGGGCACTTCAATACTGATCACCAATGTAAGGGGATACTTTTAGTAATCACCAATGTAAGGGGCATTTCTCCACTAGCCACACATGTAAGGTAGGCACTTCACCATTGATCACCAATGGAAGGAAACACTTCACCACTGACCACCAATGTAAAGGATAATTTCTCTGCTGACCAACAATGATACCATCACTGACAATATAGGTGGGTACTTCACCATTGACCACCAATGTAAGGGGAAAGTTCTGCCTTTTATCACCAATATAAGGGGACATTTCTCTAATTAGTAAAAAGGGGGTAGGGGGCATATTTTGCCTTTAATATGACTTTAGGTTGCACTGATTCATGATGTAGAGTATGACTTTTAATGATAGATGCACTTTAATTGTTTGTTTGATTGTTAAGAATGAAACACAGCACATTTATAAAGCACAATGATTTGCTTTCAAGATGTGCCAGCTTTGGCACTCTGAAGCTGTTGAAGCCCTATTTATTACATGAAGATATAGTTTTTTTAAATGCCTGGAGTGCTGTGTCATGTGACCTGTCAAAACTATATAACTGGCTCCCCTTCTATAACATAGAGAACTAAACAGTGCATGCCTGTATTTTGTGAATAAACCCACCGTTGTATGCAGTAGTACTGTGAAACATAATGGAGAGCAGATGGAGAGATCCGCTCTTCGTTATAAATGAAGCCCTATTGGTTGGTCTGTGGAGGGAGCTCCATGCATGAAGTTAGGCTGAACTGTGCAATTGGAGCTGAAATGTTTAAGCCCGAATCAATGTTTGTGTCCATTTCCACATACCACGGATTCATTTTCTAAAAAAATCTGCATTGTCCAATATGTGATTAGTTAACATAGTTTTCAATGTACAGCACAGAAACTAAGAACGCCTTTCAATTACAATGCCATACAATTACATATAATATATCTGCTGCAGTGCAGTAATATCAGTCTCTAATGTTAGGTTGTGTCACCAATGGTGTCACTTACAGCATCATTCAACCAAATTAAATGAAGAGTGTGTACTGAGTGCAGGGGCTGAAGTGGTTGCAAACAATCTGATTCATTAATTATCCAGAATTATCTTGCTGCTTTTAAGCTAAATCTCAACAGCACATCGATCTATTTCAGCTTTTTATTTTTAGAGCCAAAAACGACCAACCGGCTTTATTTACCATGACATAGGGAGGCAAGAATGGAGCAGACAGCAACAAACCAGAAAATGTTTAATCTGTGATAACGTTCTCCTTATTTTATTTCCCTTTTATGCCCACATCTGGACATCTATGGCTAAATTCTGCAAATGAAGTGTAGGGAGCAGTTGTTGTGAATATACCTGAGAGGAGCCAGAAGACTCTACAATTCATGAAACATGAAATCATCTCGCTTTTCTCTTGGCCTGTACAGTTGGAAAGCAGCTGTGACCTGTGTCTTCCAAATGTATACATAGAAAAGTCCAATGGCGGGCAACTCACTCAGATAAGAGTAAAAGCTGCCCCAGTGCACTTAAGGCAATGAAATATAAACAGTCCAGTGGAAGAGGCGCTCATGGTTCTCAAGCCTTGAGTGAGACAAGTGATGCCGTGTCAAAACGCTGAGCAATAAAATGTATCTATGTTGCCATTTGCCACATTACAAACCCAACTCAGTGTATGATCACACTGCTCTGACTCACTCAGTTGTGTTTGTAGCTTGAGCTACTGAGCTCTGTAAATAACAGCCAATTCTACAATTGAACCATGTGAAAAGAGAAAATGTCTCCACCTGCAGTCTGGATTTAAGGCTGCATTATGTTCATAGCAATACTGAAATAACTAAAAATAAAAGCTACATTACACTATCTGGCCAAAAGAATGTGGACACCCCACCAAAATATTGGGCTCTGGTGTTTCCAGTGAAGGGTACTGTAAATGCTACAGCATACAAAGACATTTTGGACAATTGCGCACTTCCAGCCTTGTGGAGACAGTTTGGGGAAGGTCCTTTTATATTTCAGCATGACTGTGCCCCTATGTACAAAGCCAGATCTATAAAGACAAGGTTTGATGGGTTTGGCGTGGAAGAAGTTTCTGGTTGGGTCTGCATACATATTGTCTGCGTGGAAGAAAATAATTCATTTTGAAAGCCGTATCTTTCTCATGTTGCTCTCTTGTATGCATGAAAAGGGTTGTTAGTTACTGCAGTTGATAAGTCAGTTTGTATTTTTTATGCACAGAGCCCTGACCTCAACTCAACCAAACACCTTGGCTGTGACCTGGAACACAAATTGTGAGCCAGGTCTTCTCATTCCAACATCAGTACCTGAACTCACAAATTCCCATAGGCACCCTCAAAAATCTTGTAAAAAGCAAGAGGAGTGGAAGCTGTTCCTTGGGGATAGGGGTGGGGGGCATTGGAGGCAACTGCATATTATTGCTCATGGTTTTGGAATTGGCAAACATGGTTGAAAACGTGTGCAACATGCTAAAGAAAATAAGAAACATGTATCAAACCACTATAGATTCAATTTAATATATGCTCCATGACTTTTGTGTACTTTTGTATTGTCTCTTTTACTGAAAACTCAAAGATTTTCTAATAAACATAATCTTTAAAAAAAAAAATTATATTTAAAAGAACGAAGGTGATTTAAAAACACGAAATTGGCATACATCCTTGCAGGTCTACATAATAGCTAAAAAATACAAAGTGACTTATCAGCTGTGGTAACTAACAACCCCTTTGATGTATACAAGAGAGCAGCATGAGAAAAATACGGCGTTCAAAATGAATTATTTTCTTCCACGCAGACAATATGTATGCAGACCCAACCAGAAAAAAAAACAAAAAAAAACACAACTGAGTACATCCTGACAGGTTACAAGTCAGATTCACAATAATTCAATAATTACTGAAGAGTAGAAAACATGATATTGATTAAATCACAATTTGGATGAACACGAAAAGCTATCAGTAATCCAAGAGACAAAAAAAAAAAAGAGAAGAGCTTTGATTGTGGGAGATGTATGCAGGTCCAACACCCGGGATGAATCCTGGGAGGATTAAGAAGACACGATGCTTTAGGGTATGAAGAAATAAAACAGGAAATGTGAACTGAAAAAAATACACAAGATAATGAATGTGGAAATATGGTATATATACTATTATCGCACTATGAGGCCAAAGGTTTGTGGACACCTGACCACCACACATATAAGAGCTTATAGGACATCCCATAGCAAAACCATTAAAGGCTAAGGTCTTGTTCACACCATGTCCATCGAGCCGTAATATCTGTACACACATGTATGGTGTAAACAGAGCACATAGAATGCAATTGTATTATGTGTGCTCTATTCGCACCATGCATATGTAATGATGTGCACAAAAACACAGCTCGACAGATATGGTGCGAACAAGCCCTTAGACCATGTTTCATCCATATTTAGGGTGATAACATGAAGCATGGTCATGTATGCCATCCTGAAAACCCAATTCCCCTCACCTGAATGGTGGGGGGCATCTTCTAGCAGAGTTCTGTCACTGAAGTTAGCATGCCTGTGCATGGCTCTGCCCACACAGCCATGTCATCCAGGTCTGGGATTGCAAAAAGGAATTGCTACAAGTCCCATCTGCCACCAATGCAAAAGGTATATGAAGAGCGCTCCAGTGATCCCTCCTCCCTATCCACTTTGTAGTCCTGCTGCTCTTACTCCAGCCCCATAACAGCAGGTCTGTATGTCTGTATGAACTGGCTTGAGTCAATATATGAGCTGCATGCACGCAACTTGCTATATGCAAGGCCTGCCCTAGCTGGGCCATATAAGAGTTCACTTCCAAGCGATCCTGGAATCTTAAAGCAGATCTGTTCCCTAAGTGGATGTCATTGAGTTTCCTTTAGTTTCCTAAAACACTGTGCATTATAATGCCATGGTTTTTCATTCAATGCTATCTTAGACCCCTACCTGAGCTCAGTGGAAGTGCGTTGAATGATCCTGGCCATTATATAACCGGGAAGAATGGTGACATCTAATTTGTTTGCCGATACCATAGGATTCCTGCCATTTGGATGTATGGTTAGGCAGGGGTGGGCATATTTATATGGAATTCAGGAGCCAGTCTGTCCAATCCAGGAGCCAGCAGGGTTTTTTTTGGTTGCAAGCTCCATAACCAACAACTAGAGAAGACCTCACAACTTTGGTGTCAACTCCATTGGCAACAACTAGAGAAGAGCTTAAAATTTAGGTGCCAGCTCCATTGACAACAACTACAGGAAATCTCAAAAATGTTAGTGTCAGGAACCGGATCTGAACCCAGGGCCTCTGCCATAGCTGGTAGAGGTTCTACTTGTTGAGCCACCTTAGAACCTTGGATAGTTCCTTGCCTGATCTCCTGTGCAATCCTCAGTTAATCCTAGTGTCTGCTGAACTCTGAACTTCTTGCTCCTCACTTGAACTTCCTACTCATCTACTACCCCTGTACCAACCTTTGGCTGCTGATTCACCGACTACTCTCATCGTCTTCTGCTTCATACCTGATACCTTTGGCTACTGACCTCGGCTTGTTCGCTGACTACGCTTCTGCCTGCTCCTCCACCACCACCCTCTGCTTGTGTACCGAACCCGGCCTGTTATACCATGAATTTGCCTCCTGTTTCAGCTACTGGACTCCAGGCCTGATCCCAGATCGTGACAGTTAGGCTTCAACTGTAATTTTTTAAGGAGCAATAGCTATTTTGCCCTTAGAAGCAATAGAAATTGTTTTGATGAGGCTTCAAGGCAGCTGTGGCTCCCGCACACATAAGTGTCTTTATATCACAGTTGATATCACCTCCTAGGCTTCTCCATAGGAATTCCACCTGCCATTCATCCAATATTCCTGTTCTCCTTCTTTACAGCTCTGAGAGCATTTTTAATGTGATGAAAATACAAAGTTGAAAATGCTGGCAACTGGTCATAAATTCATAATATATAGCTCATGTTGTCTGGCAGATGGTCCTTTGACAAATAAGTTAAATATCTTGGCCGGAGGCAAAGAACATTGACCAGAGGACGCCTTTTAGTGATATGCAGTTAGCCAGTAAAAAGTACAAAGCCCCTGAGACACAACACACCCCGCAAAAACACAAATGAGTGTTGCTATAATGAGACTTCCATATTACATGGCTGTTGAGAAGGTCAGAGGTGGAGAAATAGGTATCGGATCATTCTTATTTTAATTGATTATGCGGCTGCCTCCAGTATCTTGATAAAACTGTTAGAGCCGGGTAAATTAAAGCTGAGCTACAGCCGCATATACACTTAAAATACACATAACCTGCCAGAATACTTGTAATTCTGTTTAGTCACCTTTGTGATTCACATGCCCAGTTAGGGTGACAATGCTATTTTCTATGGGTATGTGTAAGGAGGAATGGGATGCTAGGTCCTTAGTGCTTCAGGAAACCCACATTCTGTTGTTTAGTATGTTAAGGATGTTCTTGAATGGGCTGGTCCCACACAAACAGGGATCTCCCAAACGAACCGAAGGGGTCCAAGGTAGATTTCCATTTGAATACTATTTTCCATAGCAGCTTTGGAGCTCCTTCATGCCCACTGAACCATGAAAAAAGATCATCATATAAACGGGTTAGTGTACCATAAGATGGTAATTTTGGGTTCTGGGTTTTCGTTGAAGAGGACATGAGAAAATCCTAAAGATCCCCAAACTTTCCCTAGTTGGCAAAGTAATCATTTAGCTGGCCATATGCAGCTCTGATTTAGGATAATTCCCGTACACTGGGCAAATGTCAGCCCCATCCGGCACAACAAACTTCAACTGGAAAAACTGGCATGGCCAAGCAGAAAATTGGCCAAACTATGGCCATCAGCTGCAGTCATTGATCGGGCAGCCATTCTCCTGCAGCTGCTTGAACACAATAGCCATCAGCAGGAGATTCCTCCATCCACACTGTTTAGCATGGATAGGGGTATCAAGCATTTTGCATTTCTTTATCATGCGGGCTGAACGAGAAGAAACTTAATGGGGTTCATTTGTACAAATTCTGCTTAGCTATATGCGAGTATAGGAATTTCCTATACTCATCAGCGCCATCCTATGGCACTAGTATAAATGAACCCCAATGAGTATGGCCAGATCTACACACCCGAACTCCAGCCAAATATTTATTTTTGTGGGGAAGGGTCCTGTATAGTCACCCTGTCACTTGCCCCACTGGAAGGGTCCTGTGTAGTCACCCTGTCACTTGCACCCCTGGAAGGGTCCTGCATAGCCAACCTGTCACTTGCACCCCTGGAAGAGTCCTGTGTAGTCACCCTGTCACTTGCACCCCTGGAAGGGTCCTGCATATTCACTTTGTCAGTCACTTGCACCCCTGGAAGGGTCCTGCATAGCCAACCTGTCACTTGCACCCCTAGAAGTCACTGGCACCCTAGAAGTGTCCTGCATAGTCACCTTGTCACTTGCACCCCGGAAGGGTCCTGCATAGCCACCCTGTCACTTGCACCCTGCGAAGGGTCCTGTGTAGTCACCTTGTCACTGGCACCCTAGAAGTGTCCTGCATAGTCACCTTGTCACTTGCACCCTGGAAGAGTCCTGCATAGCCACCCTGTCACTTGCACCCTTGGAAGGGGTCTGTGTACTTACCTTCTGACTTGCACTCTGGAAAGGTCTTGCATAGTCACCCTGTCACTTGCACCCCTGGAAGGGTCCTGTGTAGCCACTCTGTCACTTGCACCCCAGGAAGGGTTTTGTGTAGTCACCTTGTCACTTGCACCCTGGAAGGTTCCTGCATAGCCACCCTGCCACTTGCACCCTGGAAGGGTCCTGCATAGTCACCCTGTCACTTGCACCCCTGGAAGGGTCCTGTGTAGTCACCATGCCACTAGTAGGGACTATGGGCAGGTGTGCCAACCCACATTGCGCAGGCATGGCCCACTGTTGTCACAATCAGGAAGCCTGTCAGGTAGCTGACACTGGAGCGAGCGCATGTAGACAGGAAGGCAGGGTGAAGGAGATCAGCATCACCCAGATGCAAGAAAAGCATTCAAAAATGCAAAAATGCCATTAAATAAAAAAACAAAATGGCATCCACTTAGCGTTCAAATCTGCTTTAAAGAACCCCTGATCGCTTGGAAATGAACTCTTATAGGGCCCGGCTATAGCATGCCTGTATCAGGCATTGCATGGGATGCATATGCATCCCATTTTCTGGGCGGCCGCAGCCAAAGTCGAAGGGGTTAACGTCTCATATTCACTTGACCGAGAAAAGCGGGACGATCAGTCGCCAAGACAGGACGATGATTTCACTGCTTCCACAAGGGCTGTTTTGGAGCACGCATGATCGAATTAGGAGTCTATTCATTAATGACCTGCAAATGAACATCATTATTGTGCCTAATCAGCCATATGGATTACATCTAGGACGGTTATTGAGTACGCCTCTCTCGTGGAGGTCCCAGCCGAGCTCCCGCAACGAAGAGATTATGTTACATCCATTATTTATTATTAGTAGTAGTAGTAGTAGTAGTAGTAGTAGTAGTAGTAGTAGTAGTAGTAGTAGTAGTAGTAGTAGTATTATTATTATTAGTAGTAGTAGTAGTAGTAGTAGTATTAGTAGTAGTATTAATATTATTATTATTAGTAAAAGTAGTATTTTTTGGAAATAAAATATCATATTTATCCTCGTAAACTCTGGGCATATCTTTAAAAAATATATATTTTAACCCTGCTATAAATTCAGTAAAAATCATGACTGATGGATTCGTCAATTTTCGTCCCTTCGTTCAAAACCCCCAATAAACACTCGGACTGCGCAACATGGATAGTCCTCTCCTAGTGAGAAAACATTGCTCCTCCATAGATACAGCGTGGTAAAGGTGTTGTCACCCTAGGACAGGAAGCGTGTTACTGGAAGGATCACCAGTTAAAAATTTAGGGAAAATGCCTAAGGCCCGGTTCACACCTGGGCGTTTTGTAGCGCGTTCCTACGCTCTGCAAAACGCTCACACACCGAAATCCCATTATTTCCTATGGGCATGGTTCACACCTGGGCGTATTACAGGCCGTATGAACACGCTACAAAATCGCGGTAAAAACGAACGGCCCGAAAAGCGCGACAAATGCACATATCTAAGGTAACCTGCAATAGACTCCATGTTTTTTGTTGGATTTAGATACAGGGGCGTCCCAAGGCTGGGTGTCACCCAGAGCGGAGACCAGGTGACACCCCGCCGTGATGTCATCGCACATGTGCGTGACGACGCCACGCTCAGGGCTCAAAATTTCAAGTCCTGAGCTACTAGCCAGGCTTTAAGAGTTACTCGCCACCAGTTGCCCCACCTAACCCCAACCCTGGCCGGGCCTTAACTCCGCCCCTAAACCCACCCTCTTAAATTATCTTATGAAATTACACTTTTAAATGTTGAAGGCAGAATAAAGTTACAAAAATAAATATTAACAACAACAATATTAAGATAAAGCAATGTAAACATTGCGGCCCCCCACATCCCCACATATAAAATAAATACCCTCCCCCCTGTTCTCTGCCCCCCACATATAAAATAATACCCCACCGTTCTCTGCCCCCCACATATAAAATAATAAACTCTCTCCCCCCTGTTCTCTGCCTCCCC
>NW_017306484.1:626219-653391 GCF_000935625.1 Nanorana parkeri
CCTGTCCCCAAGGTGGCCCCCCCCCCCCCCGCGCCCCCCTTGTGATGCCACTGCTTGGGGTCTATTTATGACAAATTCGCAGGGGCATTTGACTGATCTTTCTGCGCATTCCTCCTGTGCGTTTTGACACACACAAAAAAAAACGTTCTTATATATATTTTCTATTTAGGCCGAATGTATTGTCGTGTAATACTGCATTATGGCCACTAGATGGAGCAACAGAGCATAGGAAATAAATACTTGGCACAAAAATGACTGTTCTTAGATATATTTTCTATCAGGTCGACTGTATCGTAATGTAATACTGCATTATGGCCACTAGATGTCCCTGATGAGCATAATAAATAAATATTTTCCGAAAAAACTAATGTTCTTAGATATATTTTCTATTCAGGTTGAATGTATTGTGATATCATACCACATTATGGCCACTAGATGGAGCTGAGAAACATAGGAAATAAATTCTTGATGCAAAAACAAGCATTCTTGAACATATTTTCTATTCAGGTCCAGTGTAATGCTGCATTATGGCCACTCGATGGCGTCAAAGAGCATAGGAAATAAATACCTGATACAAAAATGAAGGTTTGTAGATATATTCTCTATTGGGGTTGAGTGTATTGTGATGTAATGCTGCATTATGGCCACTAGATGGTGTCAAAGAGCATAGGAAATAAATATTTGACCCAAAGACAAGCGTGCTTGGGTATATTTTCTATTCGGGTCGAGTGTATTGTGATGTAATGCTGCATTATGGCCACTAGATGGTGTCAAAGAGCATAGGAAATAAATACGTGATGCAAATATGAACATTTGTAAATATATTCTCTATTCAGGTTGAGTGTATTGTGTTGTAATGCGGCATTATGGCCACTAGATGGAGCCAAGGAGAAAGATAACTAAATACTTGATGCAAAAATGAACTTTTGAATCTTTTTGAGCATTCCTCCTGTGTGAATTGAAAAAAACAAACAAAAAATGTTCCTAGATATATTTTCTATTTTAGTCAAATATATGTAATGTAATGCTGCCTTATGACCACTAGATGGAGCTGAGGAGCATAGGAAATAAATACATCTCCTGATGCTCCTGAGAGCCATCTAGTGGCCAAAATGCAGTATTACATCACAATACATTCAACCTGAAACCTAAGAACGTTCATTCTTGCGTCAATTCGCACAGAAGGAACAATCAGAAAGGTTTGTAGGGTGAACGGCTCCGTGGATTGGTTATAAATAGACCCCTTTATGTTATTTTTCTTACAGCGCTTCTCATGTAATGGCAGAAAAGGACAAAAAAAATGAATAAGTTAAAATAAATGTATTAAAAGGAAGGGGAAAAAAAAATCTCACAAAACATTTTGTTCTGAACATCAGCCGGTACTTAGTCATCTGAGTTCTTTTCTAGTCCTGCGACTATTTTACTTTCAGACACGTATTTTTATCACACGGGCGATAAATTTCTATTTATCGCTGACCTGCAAAACCGGAATCATTACCGTGTTTAATCAGCCGCAGAAAGTACAACTGTGTCCACACAGCAGAACTGCGCAGGAACCCGGCGGGCGCTAGGTGCCGGGCCTTGGACAGGCAATTAGTATTACTAATAATATTTTTATTTCCAGCCGCTACACCCGGCAGAGCCTTGAAATTCGCTTCGAGGGGCCGGGGCGCCAAGGTAATGTATGCATGGAAATATTTCCTCGCTGTAATTAGTTCGGCCACATAGCGGCATTTTCCTGTCATGTTATGAAAATGCTTCCGTTTTCTGAAGGATATGTAACCGCAGGCCGCATTTATCAGTGTCAGAAAGACGGACTGCCTGCGACGCCGCGAGCATCCGCAACGCAACTGACATTTTCTTGGCCCAAGCCTGGGGAAAGGAACAAGAGGTGGTTGGTTGCTATGGGCAACCGGGCCTTGTTTATGTAAGGCCTCATTCGCACAGCTAAGAGCCGGCCCGTACAGATCCGTGCGGCGTGCACGGCGGTATCGGGCCGCTCCCGGGAAAGACAGGTGCTGCGTGTGATTGTACGCAGCAGCCTGTTCTTCTCTATGGGAGTACGTGGCCGTACGTCGCTGTATGCACACCCGAACTGCACATCTGAGCGGGTGCTGGTGTCTGTGCTCGGACGCAGACAGGATCCATCCTGTCTGCGTTTGAGTACGGACACCCGCACGGATGTGCAGCTCCGGTGAGCATACGGCTGCGTACTCCCATAGATTTCACATTAGGTTAATTAACTTTATTATTTTGGTGCACTGTGGCAACGCGTAAGTTAAATGCGTTAGCATGTTGCCAGTCATTTGCCGGTAACTTGAAAACTTCACTACACAGTCCCTGAGGGGTGGGCAACTCTGGGCCTCCAGCTGTTATGGAACTACAACTCCCATGAGGCACTGCAGGACTGACAGTTACAGACATGCCTCCCAGAGACAGAAGCATGCTGGGATTTGTAGTTAAAGCATAGCTGGAGGGCCGGAGTTGCCGACCCCTGCTGTATAGCAACATAATGCAATGCTTGCCATAAGGAGCGGCCATTGGACAGCATGGCCACGTAACCATGCTGACCAATGAGAATCCTTTCTTTCTTCTGGGACACTAAAGGAGCCTGGAAGAAGCCACTAAAGAGATCCTCATTGGTTAGTGCGATCACACGGCTAGCAGTCATTGGCCAATGACTGCTAGCAGTTGCAAGCATTATAATGCTACAAAGACTTTGTGTCCATGTTGTGAAGTTTTTAAGTGTCTGGACTGTTATTCCGGCTGTCAAGGGCAGCGGGAGATGGTGTCACAGCAGGAAAGTGCAATAGTGACCTAAGGGGTGGTTTTATATTGGTCACAGGGTCTCTTTAGTGCAGGGGAGAGCTAACTCTGTCCCTCCAGCTGTGGCAAAACTACAAATCCCATGATGCATCTGTCTCTGAGAGTCATGCCTGTGAGGATCTTGCAATGCCTCATGGGACGTGTAGTTCCACAACAGGGCCAGAGTTTGCCCCCCCTTGCTTTAGTGCCTTCTTAGGAAATAAATACCAGCCTTATGGTCTCTATTCTATGAATAACATTGGAAAGTCCCATTATTTTACCGGCCAGGCTGGGGAAATACCAGCCAAGGCCCGTGTGCATGAGGCCTAAACGTGACACAGTACTGCTTTTTAAACCACGCCTCTTGCGCAATTGATCCACACCCAGTTTTTACCGCAGTGCATGCCACTTTCTGATCACCTTATTTATATTTTTTATATCTACAATGGGCTAAAAAATATATTTTTTGTTGTTGTTGTTTTTGTTTTGGGGGTGTTATAAGTTGCTGCCCATAACAAGCATTTCCTTCCACCCCACACTAAAAACATGAAAGAGACCGGACGGTTGCCACGGGCAACGAGAACTGCTCCTACATCAGACATCTTATATCACCGTCTTTCCGTCTCCTCTCCCCTTCAATCTTTGATTTCTAGCCTGGCAGGAATAAATTTTAGCTCTCAAAACGCTGTCAGACATCTCTACAGAGATTGGGGGAGGGCGGCGGAGACCCACACAGCTTACCTCTATTTCAAGGAATTCTCAGGAAGTGCCTGAAAAGTATATTTACCGCAGTACATCATCTATCGGTAAACAAATGGCGTCCTAGGGGACCCATTCATGTAAACAGACTGTCAACAGCGAGTGTCAAAATGTGCAGAAAAACAATAGCTGTCAGGAAACGGCTTATTCTTCCCTCGCAGCGGAAATTTATATCGCTCCGGAATGATGGCAGACGCAAAAATTTATTTCGAGTGGACTCTCGTTTTACAAATTAGCTGAGGGTCAGTGTTTACGTTTTGCTTCCAAGTTCACAATTAGGACATTTTTAGGGTTATCCGCTAATGAGCCGAAAGATCCAGTCGTAGCTTTGGCTGATCCTTCGACTCACTTCGGCCCCCTGAGCCCTTCAGTTCAGTCGAACCGAAGGGCTGCTATTCACGATAGCCCGTACAGCAGCCGAAGGCTGAGCCGAACCCATATGCTCCGGCTCGGCTGAGCCATAGTGACAGGCGAATCGTGGAGAAAGGTCGGCCGAAGCCGACCGGTCTCCGCGCAAATGACAGCTGGGCGGCTCTCACGGCTCGCCCCACCCAGTTGTAATGACAGATCAGCGTCCCCAAATGACCTGGGGATGCTTATCTGTCATTAAACAATAACAACTGGGCATCATGGCTGGCTCCGCCCAGTTGGTATTTATTGCCCCGGGACCTGCTAGAACACTCTGGCAGGTGCCGGGCCAATAGGAAACAGTTGGGCCGAGCTAGCGGTGACCTCACCGCTAGCTCCACCCAATTGTTTATATTTTGACGCCATCTGTCAGATATGACATCATGCCGCGGGAGTTCCTTTGCGTGCAGTTGGGTTCAGCGCGCGTCATTTTTTTCTTATTCTTTTTTTTTCTTTTCTTTAAAATATTTTTATTATTTTCTTAACTTTCTAAAAAATGTTTCCATTTAAAAAAAAACTTTTTAAACATTTTTTTACTATTTATTTACATTTATTTCTATTCTGCTTGGTACCTCGGAGGTAGCGAGCAGAATAGCCGAGCTGAGTGCTGCTCGGCAGCATTCGGCTATTCACTCACTGCCATTCGGCCCCTATGATAATAGTGAGCTGCCGGAGCTTTGGCTCAGCCGATCCAGATGTTGGATCGGCTGAGTCGAACTCCTTCTGCACTTCGGCTCAGCTGAACATACAGAGCATGTTCGGCTGACCGAAGGCAGCCGATGTACGGCTGAAATCAGCCGTACGAGGCTGAAGTGAATAGCCAAACAGCATTCGGCTCACTTCACTTTGGCTCGGTGATTCAGCAGCTTTCATCAGCTAAGTGCTTAACCCCCTTTGTCTTTGAGGTTTAGGACACGCCAGGTAATCTGTCAATTCGCACGCAGTGGTCATTACCATTCATAAATGGGCGATAATCCTTTTGCAGTCACACAGTAATGTAGTCATTCGCCGCAGGTCTGAAAATGCTAATTGTCTGGCTTTCTCTGGCTTCAGAAATGAGTTCCTGATCCAAGAAGCCAATGAAGTCCTGAGCGGCCAACTTATTCCTCACCAAACTTAACCGAGCTGAGTGTGCACATTTTAGTATTGCTGTAGTAATGTGTTTTGTAATAATGTTGAGTTGGCCATTTTGTAGACAGATATTCCTGAGAAAAATAAAAAAAACCTTAGATTGGTAACTATACTAACTATGCTCCCCTTATAGCACATTTTTTTTGCACATACTTTCAGGCGCTAAACTGAGACATGTGCTGTATAATAAAAGAGAACCGGATTTTGGTTAAGATTATTGTTATTTTTTAAAATATATTTTATGTAACACATATATATATACACTGAGTGGCCAGATTATTATGACCACCTGACGTTTGTAGGCAAATTAGCTATAATTAGCTATAATTTGGCGTTGAAGTTGCTAGAGGGCCAGACCATTATAAATAGGGAAGCAGGTTGCTTACCACGACAGTAGAAGTGATTCTGAAGATACGAGGAAACAACGCAATTTAACAGCCTTTGAACGTGGGATGATTGTTGGCGTTTGGAGCCATGGAGCGAGTATCAGCAAAACAGCAGAATTCGTTAAATGTTCAAGAGCAGCTGTTGTTAAAGTGTTTAAAGACCGGACTGTCAGCCAAAAATCTGGGTCTGAACGTGCGAATTGTGGCCGTCAGCGACTAGTCAATGTTAGGGCAGAACGGAGAGTGGCAAGACTGGTACAAGACAACAGAAGGGCAACAGTGCCGTGTCAGATTCCTCGCATCACCTTTCAACATCTCGTGGAGTCACGAGGCGGCCCAACAAAGTCATCTCGTGGAGCTATCTCGTGGCCCAACGCAGTACTGATGGGGTGGTCATAATAATCTGGCCACTCAGTGTATACATATATAGCCCTAGATGAAATCTTGCACCAGTGCCCATTATTCCTTCTGTCTGCCACTGGTTTGAGCTCTCTTCCTGCACCACTTCAGTTTCATTGACACACGTCGGCCCAGATTATGAGGCTGAGTGAAAATCACTCGCTTTAAATAACAAAATGCATACAGGATCCATCAGTCACTCCCCCGTCGTAATGGTCGGCGTTCCTCTTCGTGATATCTTGTTTACCACAAACCATAAATTCACAGCTTGTTCCAAATTATATATTTATAATACGAGATACACTGGAACTTAATGACCCTTTAATCCAGGAAATTAACAATCAGCTAATATTCTTTTCTCTTAAATAACTCTAAAGCCGGTTTAATTTATGCTGGGCCGCTGTCGGTGGTCTCACACAAAACGCCAGCCAAACGCTACTAACATCAGAGCGACATTGCCCCACGAATCTCTGAATGAAGTCTGAAATAAACGCAGGGATGGTGGAATATCGCTTAGCGTCATTTTTTAAAATGTAATTTAATTTCATCAAGAAAAAAAATTTAGCGCTCAATTATTTTTTTCTTTTGTCAACTTTTATTGCTCCCTCTTACCTTCTTTTTTTTCCCCTAATTTCCTAATTTTTTTTTTCATAAAACTTTTTTTTTTATTAAACGTTTCATAAAAATATTCTAAATTCTGGCACTTGACTGATTTCTCTTTTTTTCTTTTGTCAACTTTTATCGCTACCTCTTACCCTGGTTTTTCCCCCCTATTATCGTAATTTTTTTTCATAAAACTTGTTATTTTTATTTTAAATAATACATTTTTATTGAGATTTTGAAAGTTTTAACAGTTCATATACATCGAACAGGGTAAGCAAACAGGTGAGCAGGAAATGTTGCAATCAGGGCCGGTGCACACTTAGGCAACACCTCACCATGCGGCAATCGTGCACGATTCGGCGCTGATTGCCGTGCGGTCAGGAGTCGCCAAGGTGTGAACCGATCACGCTGCGGGAGCCATTATTTTCGAAATGGCACCCCAGTCGCGCCGGGCGGATCGCACGGTTTCCGCCGCGATTCCCGCCGCGATTCCCGCCGCGATTCCGCCAGTGCTTCCGAACACATGCCCTAATACAGCCGCGCGTCGTGTATCGCAAAAAAAGGTATGTGTACCTTTTTTCTGCGATTGCCGCGCGGATGTCACCCCATTGCAATCGATGAGGACTGCATGATCCCGGGACCCGCGATTCCGGATCGCAGAGGTCTGCAGCGGGCCTAAAGGTTACATTGTACATAAAATGAAGAATCTATTAGGTCAAATAAAGGAGCAGCAATGGGAACCATTTCAACCCGGATGCAGATAATAACTTGCATCATAAAACTTTTTTTCATACATTTCATTAAAAAATTCTACTTTCCGGGACTCGCACACTTTTTTATTTTGTTAACTTTTATGACTCCCTCTTATCTATTCTTTTTCCTTATTGTCATAATGTTTTTGCATTTTATTTTTCATAAAACGTTTCATATAAAAAATTCACAATATTCTTTTTGGTCAACTTTTATCGCTCCCTCTTAGCCCTCGTTTACACCTGAACGTTTTGTAGCGCGTTCTACGCTCGACGAACGCTCTACAAAATGCTCAAAAATATAAATCCCATTGTATTCAATGGTCTCGTTCCCACCTTTTTTTTGCATTTTTAATTTTATAAAAAATGTCTACTTTCTGGCACTCGACTGATTTATTTTCTCATCTTTTATCGCTCCCTCTTATCTTGTTTTTTCCCCCTATTATCAGAGGTTGACTAATGGTTACAAATAAAAAAAAAAAAACAAGCATTCTCCATTTGAATATCGACTCGCACAGAGAGATCTGACTGGAGATGTGACAGAGAACAATATCATTAGAAAGTGCGTCATGTAATCTAGCTGCGTACAGGCCTTCCCCCGAGCGCTTGCCTTTCGCACATCAAACGGCGCCTTTCAAACGCCTGGCGAAGACGAGCTTGGCATCCCCGGTACAAAGACACCGCCGCTGGGGGGGGGGATGAGTGAGCAGTGTCAGTCAAGAACGTTTAGGAGAAGCGGAGTTTGGTGTTTTCAGATGCGGAAGGAAGTCCCTCTCTGTCAGATCAATAAAGTTTTTATTTATCCGCCGCGCATGTTAATAAGGCGCCCGAGGAATAACGGGGAGAGTGCAGCTTTTTCTGTTAATTAACTGCCATGTTCGGATTGCTGCTGTTGCAGTGAACCTTGCTTTGTATGCTAATTTGCCGGTCTTGTTCAGCAAAAGAGAACACGTAATTCGGTTAGCCAAAACGGTGTATGAGATCTAACGCGTCCCTCCGAACATAGGCGGGAGCAGCCATTGCGTTAATGAAAGCAATTTCAGGGGGTAGGGACGGTCGTAACCGCAGAAATGTCACTTGTTGTGACATAATAAAGCTGGCGACACGCGTGTTTTAGTATGATTGTATAATCTCCTTTAGAATAAAAGCCGAAAAATTCAGACAAACAAGTCAATAAAAGACTTGTACGGGAGCCGCTATACCTGCCAAAGGTTTTGTATCCCTGACTCGTACGGGAGCCGCTATACCTGCCAAAGGTTTTGTATCCCTGACTGGTACGGGAGCCGTTATACCTGCCAAAGGTTTTGTATCCCTGACTCGTACGGGAGCCGTTATACCTGCCAAAGGTTTTGTATCCCTGACTATCCTGTCCTGAGATTTACACAGTTTCACTTTCACTGACAGGTCTCTCCTGTGGCTGGGCCGTGAAAGGAGAAGCAGGAAACTGATGAGCTCATCTCTCTGTCACTTTTCCCTCTCCTCCTATCAGTATGCTCCTAGTACTGCACAATGCCTGATTGGCTCCTTGTGCTGCTGTAAAATCATAATTAGGTACTTACATTGCTTGCAATAAAAATAAAAAATAAACATTTTACCTGTTAAATACATTTTTTTTAAAAAAAGCCAAACTCTAGGTAATAAAAAAAAATTATAATTGTATTTTTATTAAAAATGTATTGTCTCCGCCCCCTTCCTGTAGTAAAGATCGGTCACTGTTGCTCTCTCTCCTTGTGCAGGGTGACTGGTCTTGTCTCCGCCCCCTCCTGTAATAAAGACCAGTCACTGCTGTTTTCTCTCCTTGTACAGGGTGCCTGGTCTTGTCTCCGCCCCCTCCTGTAATAAAGACCGCTCACTACAGCTCTCTCTCCTTGTGCAAGGTGACTGGTCTTATCTCCACCCCCTCCTTTAATAAAGACAGCTCACTCCTGCTCTCTCTCTTCTTGTGCAGGATAACTAGTATTGTCGCTACCCCCTCCTGTAATAAAGACCAGTCAGTGCAGCTATTTCTCCTTGTGCAGGGTGACTGGTCTTGTCACCACCCCTTCTTGTAATAAAGACCGGTCACTGCTGCTCTCTCTCTTTGTGGAGGGTAACTGGTCTTGTGTCCGCCCCCTCCTGTAGTTTTCTACATGCAGCATGTAGTAGGTGGAGGCTACAGGACCCCTCCCACAGCTCTGCAATGTACAGCACAGTGATGACGTCTCTGCTACTTTAACAAGGTGTTTGCAAAGGCGTTTAGTGCGCACAAAGTGGATTTACAAATTCTGCGGCTATTTAAATGATATATTTATAATGCCCGGAGCTCAGCTTTAGCTTTCCTCCCGCCGTCACCTTTATTCTTTTTACAGCTCCCTTCCTAAATGATTCCGGCTCAACGTTGTTTTTGGGGCCTTGAAAATGTCTGTATCATGCAGTAAATCAATCGATCGGCAGGCAGCTGGCCCGGCTCACAGCTCACATAAAAGGTCAAAAGGAAGAATGAGACATTACAGAAATACCTGACTCAGAATATACCGAGTCTCTTCTTCCATTGAAAGCCACCACGACGACAACTTTGTACGGCGTTCCCTCTCTCTCTCCTTTTATTGTCCCATCTGACAATGTCCCCTTCTTCCCATTCACATGACATTCAAACACCTCCGTCATGGCGGCAACCCTTTGTACCTCTTTTTCTGTGACATTTGATTGGAATCCCTGTGGATCCGGTGAATCGAGGACGCAGAAAACTCATTCAGCCTCCGGGAATTGAACTATTGATCAGGAAAGATTGCCGGGCGACCTCGCCGATGGAAACCGATCGGGGATTATCAACTCCCTATACACTTGGAAGTTCCTGGGCTGCCACATCTAGTAAAAATGCCAGTTTCCTGGCTTCAGCACTTTCTATCTATGACATGGTGCAGACCTAAGGAACCCTCATTATTAGTGTGCTACAGCACCGTGTATATCAGGGATAGGCAACCTCGGCACCACAGCTGTTCCATGATGCACTGCAAGTCTCTGACAGCCACAGGCATGACTCCCAGAGGCACAGGCATGGCAGGAGTTGTAGTTGAACCACAGCGGGAGTGCTGAGGTTGCCTAACCCTGGGGTATATTAAAGTGGAACCCCAGGATTGTGCAAAGTTAACCCTTGCATGGTGGGGTTAACAAAGCTTATTTGTGTATCACTTTTGGTCCCTGCGTGTGTGTGTTGTAAAGTAGTCAGCGCTCTAAGCTCGCTCCTGTGATGGACTACAATCTCAATACAAATTAGTAGGGATGCACCGATACCCGTTTTTCTGTATCGAGTATGATATTGCTCCATGTTGTTTGGCCGGCTCGATGGTGATTGGCCGGGAAACCAGCTTCCCAGCCAATCAGCATTGAGCCGGCTTCCTGGACAATCAGGAAGCTGGGAGGCGAGTAATGACCCGCCTCCTGGCACCGGCTTCCCAGCCAATCAGCATGGAGCCAGCTTCCGGCCAATCAGGAAGCTGGGAGGCGGGTCATCACTCTCCACTTGGCTTCCTGATTGCTCCGGGAAGCCAGCTCCATGTTCCCCTTCGGCACTGCTGGTCAGTGGAGACCTTCCTCTGACTGGAAGTCCCGGTATCGGAGAAGGTATCGAAACATTTGGGCAAGTACTCGCCAAAATACTTGGTATCGGCACCCATACTAGTATCGGTGCATCCCTAAAAATTAGTACACTAAACCTGAGATTGTAGTCCATCCTGGGAGCGAGCTTGGAGCGGTGACTACATTACAACACACACAGGGACCATGGGGAACAAAAGTAGCCACCCACCAGAAGGAAGGACAGTGTCAGGACCAATTCAGAGATGATTTGAGGATCTACAGCCGAGTGATACACAAATAAGAGACATTTTTGTTAATAGTTAAGGTACTTGAATGCATTTTAAAATTTACCTCCTGAGTTCAGTTTCACTTTAACAAAACTTTGATCTTGTCCAGATGTCTGTTCGCTTATATTATAGGGACTATTCAGAGCTGGATTTTGAATTCATTTTAAGATTTAACTCCTGACTTCAGTGTCACTTTAACTCTTTAAAAGGAGATTGTAGTGATTGCTGGTATCTACACTTTCATTGTATACATGGAATCATGTAATGAGTTTGCTTTAAATGTTTTTCCTAAGAATAAACTGGGAAGTTGCAGGAGGGCATTTGCTGAGGGGCGGAGAATGAAATATCAGAGCGTATTTATGCAGGTGCCGTAATCAACATGGTCAGGCCGTCTGTGTGTGATTCAGCGCGTTAGTGAATTAGTAATGAACGCGATGAGATTGTGTGAAATCTGCCAGCTAACTGGCATCTGTGGATGATAATTGTGCCGGGTGTATTATGTGTGGTGCAGGCTGCATGCCTCAGCAGACCCGTCTATACCTCCTGCACATCCAGACGTCTGCTGCTCTCCATATAATTATGTACCGCGTCGTAATAACTGCTGCCTTGCGCAATAACAGAAATAAAACAAAAGTTACATAAAGCCAAGTAACAGTACAACTAAAGGCTCCTGTATAACAGTCCAACCAAGTACCAAGTTCAGTTACTATGTGATGCACAAACCTCATAGACTAAACAAAACACTTCCTTTACCCTCAATGACTGAGCCAAATCCTCCTTCGTGCCTCACATACTCCCCCTCCGAGACACTGCAGCTCACAGTGGGAGGGTTTCAGCCACAGAGGCAGTGATGTCGATCCAGAAAGCACTGGGTGGGGCTAGATGTGTCCAAATCAGCAGTTACAGTGCTAATAGCCATTCCCCTGCATCATTTCCCTATCCCACTATAGTGCAAGCAGGCAAAATCTACATGAGAGTGACAACTCTGCTTTGAATTCAGGAGCAGTGCAGCATTGTTGCCACCCAATCACAGAAAGCTGGACTTCATTGGCAGGTATTTGTGTAACTTTGCTGGGGGACTAGCAGAATACTGTAAGTGCAGATGGACTTATGATTTAGTACTGCAGCACACTCTTTTTTTTAATGGGAGGTTATAGGTCATAGTTCTACTTTAAAATGTGTATTCAGGCACATTCAGTGTTTTCATGCTGGCATTAGTTATAGATAGCAAAGACCGAAACTGAATGTTTATTATCCATGAAAATGTTGGCAAAAGTTTGGTTTTCTGGCGTAATGGTGGTGTGTGTGTGTGTGTGTGTGTGTGGGCGGGTGCAAAGCGGGTGGTTGCAATCTGAACATATTTTATGTTACACCCTAAATATGGATGAATCCTGGCCTGAAAGGTAAACTTACCCTTTAAGCCATAAACATTTTTTGTAGTGTTGAATAGAGTGAGGAAAAATGAAAACCCCCACCTGGGGCTCCATTAGAGAGATTTCCTATTACGTCTCGTCCTGGTGACAACGGTCTCACCAGGCGGGAAGTGAGAATCTACAACAGCAACACAGACAGAAATATCAACCTGACAAAAGTTCGGTCCTTCCCCTTCTGTACTAATGCTTCGTTCACACCATGTCCGGGCAAGATCTGAAGCAGATCTGCAAATGCAGTGCAGTGAGCTTTTGATGCGTTTTGGCACGTTCCGGCACTTTTTTTAGGTTACATTTGGGCTTTCTGGTGCAGTCCAGTGCGTTCCAGGGCCACGAACGGACTGCAATGGTGTGAACACAGCCCAGAAATACCATAAGAATTGATTGGGATGCATTTCATCTGCGGACAAAAACTGTTCTGGTCTGGACATGATCTGGAAATGTTTAGAACGAGCCCTTAAGAAAAGCATTTTTATTTTTGTGTTTTCCTCACATCCTGACTAGTAAAAAAACAAAAAATGGACACTCTAAATCAGCCTTTCTCAACCTTTACTACATGGAGGAACCCGTGAAATACCTCTCAGGTCTAAGAGAAACCCTGATAATATTTAGTACTTCCACAGCTCACAATAAAATTATGTGGTGGTCCGGAGGAGAGAATGTCCCAACACTGGTGGCTGGTGAGAAGAATGCTCCCCTTACAGATAAACAAGGGGGGGCATTCAAAAAAGCTAAAAAGACCCTTGGTGTCAATGATTACTTATCTGAGAGGCAGAAATTGCTCATTGCTCAAGGAACCTCTAGCAACCTCTGGAGGAACCTCTAGCAACCTCTGGAGGATGGCTGTGCAACTCTGGCCCTCCAGCTGTAATTTAACTGCAATTCCCTAAATGCCCCTGCCTCTGGGAGTCATACCTGTCAGTCTTGCAATGCCTCAGGTAGTTCAACAACAGCTGGAGGACCGGAGTTGCCGGCCCCTGCTCTGGGGGAACCTCTAGCAACCTCTGGAGGAACCATAGCGCTCCATGGAATCCTGGTGGAGAAAGGCCGCTCTAAACAACAAAATTGCCAAAATCACTCCACTTGTCCTTTACAGTGGTTCAGCTGGAGGTGAGGAGGACATGTTCCAGCAACTTTGGGATACAATTCTTGTTTTCAGACTATTGACTATGCAGCCAATGTGTATTTAGAAGAAAGAGTGATGTGGGCCAATATAGGAATCCTTTGTCACCACTCATAAAATCAATGATACACTAATGGAGCGCGGTGAATGGTTGTGCAGGGTTGTCTATGAAAACTTTAACTCCCCCCCCCCCTCCCCCTCCAGAAACATCTCGTCTTTTGGTTTTATTTACTTTGAGCCTGACACTTCATCTTGAGAGTCAGAGGACGGAGGTCACGTGAAGTCTAGCAGTTCACTTCTTGTCAATTTTTTTTTATACGTTATTTTTAGATCAAACAAATTTGCAATTTGAAGTGATAGAAGCATTTTGTGCAGACTGGAGTTTTTCCTTTTAATTTATTTAATCTATATCATATTTTGTTATGTTCCCACGTTTGATTTTCCTGCAGATGCATTAAATACATTATGGAGTTATTTGACAAGTAATTTGTGTACCTCTTAATAACTTTCAATTATAACTCATTAAAAAATAGTTTTTAAACTATGTAATTATTTTTCACAGTCGTTTTAAAAGGCTTTCTGTGAGCTTAGTAAAAAAAACCTTCATTGCATCCAAATTTCCATCAAGACTAAAAGTGTTTCTCCAGGCAAAAACAAAATGGACTTTTCTTATTCGCTGACATAAATGACACCCTATGTGAAAGTTCTCTTCTTTTTTTATTGTATTCGGTTACTTAAAAACAAAATTGTCTGTGTAAATTGTTCAAGAGCTGTAAGGCTGGGTACACACCTGAGCTTATTTTTTCCGCTCGTTTTTCAGCTAGTTTTTTAGCGCGTTTTTCCGTTCAGTGAAACACGCGTTTCACTGGCGGTATGATTTTTTTTTTTTGTTGTTTCCTTTATTTTCTCTATTTAAAAAAAATATATATATATTTTTTTTTAGTTTCACTTTTAAACTTCCCACCGGCTCCGCCCCCCTGCGACGCGGCCGATCGCAAGCGACGGAACCCAGAAGTCGGCAGCCGCCGGAGGACACATCGGGGATCACGGACAAGGTAAGACCCGTATGCTGTATTCCCGAGTGTGGCTCGGGGTTACCGCTTTGTTAACCCCGATCCTCACTCGGGAATACCAATGTAAACGCGCGGCAAAACGCCCCACAGAAGCTCCTGTACTTCTTTGGGCAAAGGGCGTTTTGCAGAGCGTTCCTACGCGCTGTAAAACGCCCAGGTGGGAACCGTGCCCATAGGCAATCATTGGTTTTCACATGTTGAGCGTTTTACAGGGCGTAGGAACGCGCTGTAAAACGCCCAGGTGTGAACCAGGCCTAAGGAACACTTATACCCTCATACCACGGCCATTGTCTTCCTCAATTTCTATCCCTTTAAATTAGCTTGTTGATCCTGTCTGTTTCCTGATGAGGAATTATTTCCAGCATAGTGTTGACAACGTTTGCTGGCCACTGTTGAGACTAGTAAAAATAAAAAAATAAACCAGACCATTTAAATCAGCCTTTCTAAACCTTTTTGACATATTTAGTATATCCACAGCTCACAGTACAATATGTGGTGGTCCGGAGGAGAGACTGTCCCAACACTGGTGGCTGGTGAGAAGAATGCTCCCCTTACAGATAAACAAGGGGGGGCATTCAAAAAAGCTAAAAAGACCCTTGGTGTCAATGATTACTTATCTGAGAGGCAGAAATTGCTCAAGGAACCTCTAGCAACCTCTGGAGGAACCTCTAGCAACCTCTGGAGGAACCATAGTGTTTCATGGAACCTTGGTTGAGAAAGGTTGCTCTAAAACCTTGGTTCTCAACTGGTGGGTCGTGACCCAAAAGTGGGTCGCGACCCTGTGTTCAGTGGGTCGCGCATGCCTCCCACTTTTCTAGGCGAGAGGCTCCTCTGCCTCCCCCTAGCGCAGCACTGTCAGTTCTTGGGCCAAGCAGCCATTCAAAATATGCTACTCAGTGCCGAGTGTCAGCATGAGGTGGAATGGGTCTATGGCTGTGAGGGAGCTCCATCCATATATGCATTGCTTAAAGCTTCCTCACGTGTCCTGTAGAGGTGCCTGTACCGGAGTGACATCACATTCTGGCTCCTGCCATCTCTACAGGGCACGTAAGCAATGCGGTTCCAAAGAGGAAAATGAAGCCCAAGAAACAGTCCACCAGAAAACAGGTAGAACACCTACCAAGTAGGAGAACCAGACTAAGTATCAACCTGTTAACAGTATAATAAAGAAAATGTGTCCAACAGCAAAACATTTTATTGGACAACTGCAGGAAAGACTTAAGCCTAGCATGCCTAACCCCTGATGTCGGGGAAAGGAAATTTGTACAGACAGGGAATATCTAGGCAAAAGATTAATCAATAAGCTGCTAGAGGCTTAATAGGTGATCCTAAACTCTTGACTTGAGGGAAAAGAGGATCCATGGCAAGAAGAATGCTATGAAAGAAAAGAAAAAAAGAGTTTTTAGAAAAAAAGTGTCCAATCTCCTAGGACACTAGCAATAGGAGGCAGAGTTATACTGGGGCAGGGCTTAACATTTTCATGTTTGCCAGTGTCCTAACCTCGTGTAGGTAGCAATATAACCCAACCATCTAAGATTATCTTGAATTCCTGTGTCCCTCAATGGACGATAAAGAAACTACTCTTCATTTCTTTCTTGTTTGCTAGAGCTAGGAGAGGTTTGTTTGCTATTAAATCACATGTAATCACTAAATCATAGCTGCCTTGCTAGTAACATGATCAGAAACCATGCTGATTGGTTCCCTATAATTAGAGAGGACCAGAACTACCAGGACAGCTGGGTCTGACAGCTAGCAGTAATCACCTGTGCATACGAATAGCTGTCAAATGTGGAATGTAGATTAATGTGGGTTTGTTTGCTATTAAACCTCATGTGATCACTAAATCATAGCTGCCCTGCTAGTCACAGGATCAAAAACCATGCTGATTGGTTCCCTATAATTAGAGGGGACCAGAACTACCAGGACAGCTGGGTCTGACAACTAGCAGCAAGCACCTGTACATGCTGAAAGCTTTCAAATGTGGAACTTAGATTAAAGCCCATCTCTGGGCAAACAGAAAAGTACACTTTGGGGGGTCTACCCCTGTATTGCAAAGGTCCAGTGCTCATTTTTGTCTCTGGGATGGTGTAGAGCAGATTTACTTACCCAAACCTCTCTCCCCTAGCAGTCAGCGTTCTCCCTTTTTTCCCTCCAATCTGGCTGGTGAAGTCCCGTGCTGTTTCATGTCTTATGAAGGTCTATGGAACCTGCATTAGATGCGATGACCTCAGTGGTCCCTAGACCACTGGAGCCCAGGGAGAAGAGGCTGGGGGGACTGGTCCAGGAGCTCAGATGGAGCCACAGGGACTGAGGATCAGGTAAGTAAATCTGCTTTACTCCAGTCACCTAGACAAAAGCGAGCACTTGCAGGTGCAGGTTTAGCCCCACTGTTCTCAGCACAAGAACAAGGGGTTGCTCTGCTTACTATTAAACCTCTTGTGATCACCACATCATAGCTGTCATGCTAGTCACATGATCGCAAACCGTGTTGATTGGTTCCTTATCATTAGAGGGAACAAGAGCTGCCAGTGACAGTTGGGGCTGACATCTAGCAGCATGCACCGGTGCACGTTGACAGCTGTCAAAGATGGAAAGTAGATTAGCATTAGATGGGGAGGTCAGGAAAGCATTTTGATCTTTAATGATCAGTCCATTTTAAGCTGAGCTAACCAACTCCTCCTCCAAAACCCTCAGCTTGCTGAGCACTGCCACCGCAAGCCTTAATTCAGCTCGGCTGGCATGTGACAGCTCAGTATAAAGACAGATTTCAAGTAATAACACAAGCTGAATGGAAAAATGATTTAATGACTTTTGAAGGAATACATAATAGAAGTAAAGGGTTTTTTATATATATTTGCCTGCAATTCTTTAACTGATCTGCATCTACCGTGATGGTTAGTCATCCACGGCGTGATAAATATCTTTTGATGAAACAACCGCATTAAACCGCATAACCGGTCAGATGTTCCACTCTTGCATTACCCGGCGCCGTCTCGCACTCCCTTCCAAAAATAAGATTTACATTTGACATAATTTTTCGCTGTGTTTTGCAGAACAAGACGAAACGCGGAGCTAATCTAAATTACCTGGGCCTGAAATGTTTGCGATCAAACAGATTTATTTTCACATCGATAATTGTAATTTATACCCTGTTTACGCCGCGCAGGAACCAAAAGACATTTTTCTTCTTTTTTTTTTAATAAAAAGAAAAACTCGGGACAGAGACCGGGGAGCATAGTGAGGGGTAGCTGCTGGCTTGCTTACTGTATAACTGTATGGGAAACAACAGATAGAAGCTTCAAGTCTCCGACTCCCAGGCCCAAATCGAGTGCTGGGGAAAGCTGAGTTTGCTCTGGAGCTCCGAGAAGGGCAGCTTCCGGTGGAGGTTTTATCCCGCATTGATAATACTAAATGTCAGAGATCTGAAAATTGTTCATGTGATGTATGGGCCAGTATAGGAATCCATTGTGCTTCACTCATAAAATCAATGATCCACCAATGGAGCACAGTGCAGGGCTGTTTATTAAAAATTTAACTCTCCCCTCCTCCCGACACTCGTATTTTGGCTTTATTTACTTTGTCTGAGCAATTCGGTTCAATCAAATCTTCGATCAATATAGTTACATAGTTACATAGTTAGTCGGGTTGAAAAAAGACACAAGTCCATGGAGTTCAACCTATAGAGATACAGTTACCCCCTGTTGATCCAGAGGAAGGCAAAAAAAAACCCTATAAAACATGGTTCAATTTGCTCCAACGGGGGGGGGGGGAATTCTTCCTGATCATAAGGCAATCGGATATTCCCTGGATCAACAATCTCTGATGCTTAATATACCTATAAGAACTCAATATCCAGTAATATTCTGGAATGCATTTAAAAATACATCCAGATTTTTTTTTTAAACAATTAACTGAGCTAGCTAGAACAAGCTCCTGGGGGAGTCTATTCCACATTTTCACAGCTCTAACTGTGAAGAATCCTTTCCGTATGCAAAGGTTAAACTTATTTTCCTCCAGACGCAAAGTGTGCCCCCTTGTCCTTTGCAGTGACCTTAACGTGAATAATTTGGCACCAAGCTCACTATATGGACCATTTATGTATTTATACATGGTGATCATGTCCCCCCTAATCGCCTCTTCTCCAGAGAGAACAATTTCAGGTCAGTTAATCTCTCCTCATGGCTGAGCTCCTCCATGCCTCTTATGAGTTTAGTCGCCCTTCGCTGCACTTTCTCCAGTTCCACAACATCCTTCTTGTGAACTGGACAAAAACGGGCACTTTACTAGCTACCCCCTCCCTTCAAGGGTTAGGAATAATTTTTCATGGAGCTCTGCTTTCAGATAAGGGTGAAGTTCCTCTTTAATGACAAAATGTACAGTTTTGTTTTTTTTTAAATGCCCTTGCAAACCGAAATAAAACCATATAAAAGTAGCAGTGACATCATTACTGTCCTGTACATAGCTTGGGCAGAGATCAGAGCTGTGGGAGGGACACAGCAGGCCCCACCCACTACAGGCTGCTTGCAGAAAACTACTGGAGGGGCGGAGACAAGACCAGTCACCCTGCACAAGCTGAAAGAGCAGCAGTGATTGGTCTTTATTACATGAAGCTCCTGCACAGAGGCACAGTTTGCAGCCTGCTTGGGGAACTAGTGCCGCATCTGAGAATCAGCCGTCAGCCAAGGGAACCTCTGCTATGTCAGGCAATGGCTTCCCCTTTAAAAACACACAATACCGCTCAAAAAAGTCCTACAAGCAACAAGAAGAAAAACAGCCTGTTCCCATTTACTAGAGGCATCGCTCCTCACCTGCAAGAATTGTTCCTGTGAAAAAAAATATTGCCAGTTCGGGTGAGATAAACAAGCAGCGGTAATTCCTTACCTATTAATTCCCTCCCGTGGACCCTCTCGTCCTGGACAGTCACTTGAGCGTGAATCTGTACTCGGCCGGTAATTGGATGAGAATAGTGACTTCTGCCGATTTTAATCTTAGATTAGAAAGTCCCAAACACCTTGTCTGCGCTTTAATCATTACTTGGGAAGCCAAATAAAATACAAACACTGACGGTGACAGCCAAGACCTGCCTCGTCTTATCGTTCAAAGAGATCCGGTAATTGCTAAAAACCGGTGAGCGAAACGTCGCCTGGCTGCGCAATTCAAGTGGCACAGATGGACCGGTGCAGATAACCAGCTCGCTGGCAGACTGTCATACGATCTGAGCAACTTTGGAGCTGCATTAAAGTCCAAGACGCTTTTCTACGTGTAACAAAGTTGCGGAGCGTTCTTAAAGTTGAACTTGAGGCAAACAGCTAAAAACACGGTTGGAATACGTATATGGGAGCTGTTTTGCCCCCCCAAAGGATTTGAAATTCTGTTCAGCCAGTCCTGGGATTTAGCCTTGCCAGACACCATAGCTAGGTTTGTGACCTAAGGCCCGGTTCACACCTGGGCATTTTGTAGCTCGTTCGAACGCTCTGCAAAACGCTGAAACACCGAAATCCCATTATTTCCTATGGGTATGGTTCACACCTGGGCGTATTACAGGCTGTAGGGACAAAACGGCCTACGCCCAAAGAAGTACAGGAGCTTCTTTGGGGCGTTTTTGTCGCGCGTTTCCATTGGGATACAGCCAAGTAGCCCTCGGAAACGCGCGTTTGTTGCGCATTTTTTACAGCGAATAGCGGTAAAAACGTGTGTCACGAAGCGCGTGACAAACGCGCATATTCGATACGCCTAGGTGTGAACCCAGCCTAACTCCTAAAGCCTAACTCCAGAAAACCAATCGTTCCCATCCCAGATACCCCTTCAGCCAGTAATTCTGCTTTTTTTTTCTTATACGTACCTCTTTCAGATATCTGGCCATGAGACATGCAATGTCGCACTCCTGACCCACTGGTCCTCTTTGAAGTGCTGTCCCACACTTGCACTGGTGGCCCCTCAGACTCACGGCTCTCCTAGCCTCACCAGTGCTCTCCCAGCCTCCCTGGCTATCTTAGTGTGCCTCCAGCACACTCACCACCTGACTCCACTTTAGATTCTGGGGAAGTCCTCCTGACTCCTGAACACCGTCCGTTCCTATCCCAGTAGGAGCTCGCCTGACTCCTCTCTGACTTCTGGGGGCGTTCTCCTGACACCTGAACACAGTCTGTTTCTATTTCCCAGCAGGAGCTAATTACCGTAGCCAGTATCCTTTTCTTAATGGCTGTGCACACCTGTGCACACCTGTGCAATTATCGAGTGCTGTCCATTGCTAAAGCCTGGACCCAGGACTGGGGATCTCATCTTCCCTCCTGAATCACCTTGAAACCTCCCAGTTCCAGGATCCCAAGCATAATCCCGACAAACCCTTGGTTCCTGACACGTCTTAGCCCTTCTGACTGAGAGTCCCAGGTGATCATAACACCCAATTCTACAGTGGGATTGCCACACAATATCACAACGGTCATAAAAAGGACTCCATTATGTGTACAAAGCCTTTATCTTGAGCGGGGTGTGTTCCGCTGTCTTATTTACACGCAACCCAAGGCAATATACACAGTATTATTAGCCAGGACAAGTTAGATTACGTGATACTCGACTTGACAGAATCAGGAGGGGAGCATATGTCATATAATAATAGCAACATGATAGGGCATCAATGTACTGAGCTGTGACTTGACTTAAATGGGTCTCTATCTTGTATCATTAGATTAGATTCACTTTAGCCGCGGCTCCCATCCATAAATAACAGAATTATAATTTTATGTAGTTCTGCCGTAAACAGGATCCAAGGGAAAAAAAGATGTATTAAGTGGAACAGGCGGGTTGTTGGGAAGATACAGAAAATGACGGCCGGAAAAGAGTGTTAGGAGAGCCTGAGCTGGAATACACAATGGATAAGGGGATATCACCAGCACACCAATCAAATGGTTTCAGCAAAAGTCCAATTTAATGGAGCCTGATGAAGAGGACCCCTTGAGGCCCCAAAAGCGCTTGTATTTTGAATGGCATTTGTCATTAAAATTTACTTTTGCTGAAACCTTTTGATTGGTGTGATGGTGATATCCCCTTATCCATATGCTGTTCATGGTGCCACCCGTGGTCACTACGAGAACCTGCCAGTATATACAGGACATCTATTGATCCGGTAAGGAGTGCAGTAGGATACTCTCTTCAGGAATACACAATGGGACACAGTCCTCGTAAGTTGATAATATGAAGCTCACAAGCTTCGTTACAGACGTTATCATAGACCTTGTAGGTAACTTGTACCGTCAGTGTTATTGCAGCCAAGGAATGCCATGGCTTGGTAAAAAAATAAATAAATACTAGAGTGTTTAAAGTGGTCTTAATAGACCCCTGTGTCAGAGCAGAATGAAAGCCAGACAAGCAAAAGGTGCCAGTTAAAATATTTATTAAGAACAGTGTCCACAGGAGCAAGCAGAATATTAGAGCGGAACAAGCCTGAGTCAGGAGCCGGAGTGGATAGTCGTCCAAGCCAGGTCAGGAACACAGAGATCAGCGTCATCAGGAACAAGCCAGGAGCAGGCGCCAGAGGAGAACGTCAGCCAGGATCGGGTCATACACAGAATCAGGATACGTAGAGCAGCAGGAATCAATTTGCCGATCTCTCAGCTGAAGGAAGCCAGAAGAGATGCTGATTGCATCACCTCCAGCTTCTTAACGGTAGCCAGGGAAGAAGCACAATCTATGCTTGAACAGCTTTTTTAAGACCCCTTTCACACGAGTTGATTAGGAGGGGATCCGTCAACAGATCCTATGCTGATCACAGCAGTATGGACTGTCCCATCGCTGTGACATCCGTGTCCGTACAGTTTTTTCCTCCACTTTGAGATGGAGGGAAAAACTGAAACTGCCGGACCCCATGTGTATCTAAGGGGAATCTGAAGTAAACGCACATGTGTCCGTTTACTTCAGATTACCCCTGGTCCGGCACGATCTGGCCCGTCGAAATGGATCTCTGATCCGTTTATTTTTCCTGACCTAGCTGGAGCCAGGGCTAACCAGGTCTAAATGGACCTCGTCCGTTTTAACACGGCTGCCCATAGACTTGCATAGGGCATCCGATCGGCTGACAGGCGGACCCGATCGGACCACTCATGTGAAAGAGGCCATAAGTGCAAAGGTGACACTAGGGGTCAAACAGATCCTTAACGTTACCTTAAAGAGACCCTGTTAAAAAAAAACCTAAAGTTAAATAAAATACATTTAAAAAAAAATGTTTTTAAGTTCTTGTCCCCCCGAACAGGGGCATACTAATGCAAACAAGTGTTGGGTGCACCTACATATGAAAACGACTGCTCTACACATGTTGGGTATCACCACATGCGCCAGAGTGAGAACAATAATTCTAGGGCCAATATTCATGGATAACTCAAAAGTTATGACCTGTACAGGCTTTTCAAGCATCGCCTATTGACAATTTTGGGGACGGTATCTTTTTGCCATTCCATGGGGGCATGTTGGCATGTTGGCTATCCTTCTACTCAGCACAACCTCATCTTTTATATTTTACAAAAATGGGCATCAGATTGTGTATTTTTGCACTAAAATGAAAAGTGTATTTTTACTGAAATTTTGGGTTTGATAAAGAGTCGCGCTAATATCATGCAACATAAAATTTTGCAACTGCCACCATTTTGTTCTACAGGGTCTATACTTTCAGGAAATATCTTAGAAAAATAACTCTCGGGGTTTGAAGTAATTTTTGCAGGCCTAAAATGTGTATAACGTGTGCAAAAAAAAATAATGATGCAAAAACAGCGTTGGCAGCGGGAGGGTTAATGGTCGACATCAACCTCTATCAACTCTATAAGTGCACCTATACTGTAACTGAGTGTACCAGTAATTATTTTCCCAGTAGCCTTATATTTTGAAGAGATTTAAAAGCTGGGGGGAGTAGAGAAGAATGATCATTTACCGAACCAACATTATTATTACTATCCTATTACGCTGTATTATAAAGCAAAAACTCTATTTTTCCCCCAGTTATTCAGCTTTGAATAGTCAAAGAATACAGACATAGCAAAACAAAATCCAGGGTGAAAATGTAATTTTTTTCCAGTGATCCGCTGCCATTAGCTTCTAAGTAAAATCGTATCCTGTAATAATGACTGCGTGGTAACAAAAGATGCTATAGATTACACAATAACACTTCCATTATTAACTTGCTTTAAAGTAATATATGTACAGAGATCAATCCCCACCAAGGTTGGGCCGGTTCTTTTTTTTTTTTGGTCTGCTGAGTGGTTTCAATGCGCCAAGTAGCAATTATTAATCCATTATCTAGACGGGCACCTAATGATAGACAACGACAGAGGAGAAGGCCGGGGATAAGTGTGTGGGAACAAGCAGTGGAAGAGGAAAAGATTACTATAGATTTTTAAACATAAATAAAGAATATTGCTGGGAACGTGTACAGCATGGGCGATGTGTTTCTTAGAAACAAAGGGTATAAAGTCATAAAAATAAGGCTTGGTTTAAAGGCCCATTCAAGTCAAATATTAATGTAGCGCCCTCTAAAATGTCACTACTAAATCTAGTGAATGTCTGGACAGTAACCAGTCTAGATACAGATTATTCAGAGCTCTGCATTCCATAGGTGTCCCTGAGTCTGCTGGATTGATTGCTCCTCCTGTTGCCGAGGAAAAGGGAGCCTTGGCATACAGTGAGGGAGGATCCATCCTCAGACTATGACCATGCACCTGACCCTGACCAATCCCTGAGTAGGATGACTCAGAGGCATGGTTGAGGGCAGGTAATAAAAGGTCTGGGGACACTGTGCAGAGGTCTCTTCCCCCTAGGGGCCTCACCCTAGGAGGTCTGTGTGATGCAAGCAAATGGCCTGGGTCTCAGCACATGGCAGGTGCTGGGGGCCTGGGGGCCTAGGACACCATAGGAACTTTGCTTGGGCCCCACACACGTGGCAAGTGTTGGGTGCCTTGTTCTGAGAGGATGCTACCGCTAATCTGGAGTGCTCCTTGGCAGTTGCAGTTGCTGAGGGCACAGAGATTCCAGATACTGAAGAGGAAAAGACCTGATGGAAGCTGGACCGGAGGGAGAGTCTTCTTGTTGAGGGGTACCACAGAGGAGCTGGTGAGAGAGCGTCCGTCTGGGACCCATAAGAGAGATCCCTCACCCTATTCCAGGTATCTGTTCTAGAAGAAGCCAGCGGTCCGTACCTGAGTCCAGAAATAGCTAACCTTCTCCATATAAGTTACTGGACCATTCTGTCTGTTCGCAGTATTGCTAATACTATTGGTCCTTGGGACCGGATCACAGTGCTATCTGCCTTAGCGGTTGCTAGGGGAGAAAGCTGTCCTCTGAAGAATCCTCCAGGGCATCCTACAGATCCTAACCCTCTATCTCCTGTTGAATCTGCAAATAAATACCCCAAAAAGACCCTAAGACTTGAGTCCATTCTGTCCGTGAGTGTCGGTGTGCTGTTGCTGAACAAAGGGAACCGGTGGCTGGAGCAAACAGGTAGGAGAACCTCAATTCATATACAGCGGCTCCTTCGGGGGTGAGCGCTACATTAACATTCAAACAATGGATATGAAACTCTTCCTTGGCTGTTTACCATGACCAAAGGTATTGGTCGCATGGCCTCCATTAAAAGGGATTTGAGAGATGGATGTTCACGCCTGTTGGCATCTTCGCTAAGACTAATATACGCTGTATCTGCTGTTTGACTTATTGACTTAAGAATTACTGGGCTGGATAAGGAGTGGGAAGATATCAACATCATTCTCTTTCAAGGCTCCCTCAATGTCTCCATCCAGAAAACTAATTATAAGCTGCGCACAAGATGGTACCGCATGACTGAATTCTTACACAAGATCTTGCCGCATGGATCTTACCGGATACCTGTTGGCGTCATACTTTGTGTCCCTTAAAAACATGTATAAAATATATAACAGAAAGGAGATGTCAAAAACAATGAAATTACAATTTGGCACCAATGTCACTTTTATATTCTTTGGAAGCTACACGGTATCCACCTTAAAGGAGAACTATGAGGTGAGTGATTTTCACTCACCTCATAGTTCTAGCCGACCTGTGACAATGAGACTGTCACAGGTCGGCTCAGTAGATCGGGAGGTGAGCGAACACATACCGGCGTTCGCTCAACTGTATTATTGTATTGTGTAGGGCCTAGGGTTGCCACCTTTTCTTCCAGCGATACTTGAACACTCTTGCGACGCACGCAAATTTTTTTGGGCTAATGAGTCACGGCTTATTTGTATGTAAGTAGCGTCACCCATTCATATGTCAAGACTATTTTTAGTGGGGGGCCAGTACCCCCTATCTTAATTTCCGTTGCCCCTGTCTGCCTGACATCTTGTGTCCAGGTTTATACTGCCATGAAACCCGGACACAGCATTCAAAACCCGGGCTGTCCGGGTGAATCCTGGACAGGTGGCAACCCTAGTAGGGCTCCATGATGCGGACCCCAAAGGAGCATGTCTATGACACGTCCTACTGGCTCCTGATCATTGGTACTTGACTGTCAGCTGTCAGTGACAATCCTGGGGTTACCAATTAAGTGTGCCCCAGAAAAACAGGGTGTCTCATATGTGAGGCAGCTATGCTCTAAGGCCCACCTACCGTACTGTCACGTATAAGTGTTATGCTTTTGTAGAGGGTTTAAGAATATGAAAATCCTTAAACCTATATATTCTGGCCACAGATTTAATTTAAAGGGAAGTCTATATAAAACATAGAGTAGTGTTCTAAAATGGCTGCCACAGCCCAGAATCACAGCCAAGAATCAAGCCGATTCTTTCAATGGAAAAATGTAACTTTGAAAATAGATTATATTAGCAAATTCCACAGCTTGCATTAAAGTGATTGATGAGTAAGATACTTCAAAAGGGGACAGGCCCTTCTAAAGCGTAATTCAAGGACGGAATAAATCTGGTAATTGCAGAACTTATGCGCCATACGTATCAGAAGCAGAAAGTCCTATGAATCCCTGCAAGAGATGTTTGCTAATCCAATTATTACAGTGCACGGCAATGCCTGGTGACTGATATTCGTCTCGCAGCCAAACCCGGAGTCATGACAAATGAGGTCTTAAATGGCAGCTGTAAGAAAGCTGACAATCTTCGGCTTTGCCTGTTCCTCAATATTTACATAGATATCAAACATTCGGTGAGATCCTGCCGTAATAATGATTGCATTAGTTACAAATGAGTTTCGTAATTACGGACAGAAAGAAAAGAAAGTTTCAAGTATGTTCAAATGTCACATCTGATACCGTCTATTTTGCTCTTCGGGCCTTCAGACTTAATTAGTTGCAGCTGAACATCACAATTTATCCCGGCTTGACAAACTCGACGGTTAATTAAAAAGTTAATGCTAGATTTATCAGTAATTATGGCTTTTGACTCAATGAAATACTGCGCTAATGTGCAGCTTTTAGGTAACAGGAGAACAAAAAAAAAAAAAAAAGCAAGATG
>NW_017306484.1:653557-655634 GCF_000935625.1 Nanorana parkeri
GCGCTTTTAGGTAAAAGGAGAAAAAAAAAAAAAAAAAAGGCAGATCGGGTTTGCATTCTGTTAAGCGCTAAAGGTCAGATTTCTCAATGCCCATAGGAACCAATACCTGGGCTATAAGGATTATTGAAGCAAGATGGTTGCTATGAGAAACCAGAAATGTTACCTTTAGCAAGCTTTTCATGTATCAGGTCCAGAGAGCTGAACAGGCAGGAGAAGAGATGGAGAGAAGGCATAATGCAACACCACCAGTTAGAAGACACCACAGAGGAGACAGAGGACACTACAGAGAAGACACAAGACACCATAGGGGAGGTAGAGAATACTACATGAAAACACCTTAAAGGAGGAACACAACACCATACAGGAGGTAGAGACTACTACTGAGGAGGCACAAGACACTACAGAGGAGATATAGCACAACACAGAAGTGGCACGAGACACCACTGAGGAGTTAGAGAGTACAACAGAGAAGGCATGTGAAACACCATAGAGGAGATACAAGACACCACAATGGAGGCAGAGGACACTACAGAGAAGGCACAAGCACCATAAAGGAGGTAGGGAACACAAGGGAGAAGGCACAAAACACCACAAAGGAGGCACAAAACACTATAAAGGAGGTAGAGGACACTAGACATGTGCGATTCGTTTCGTTCCGAATCGAAATTCGGACAAATTTTCGGAAATTCGGACATTCGGATGTATCCGAATTCCGAATTACAGACATAACGAATGCAAACGAATCCGAATTTCCATTTCCGAAAGCGGTAGCGGTAGTCCGAACGTTCGTTTCGTTTCTTATTCGTTTCTTATTCGTTTCTTATTCGTTTTGTTCGTTGGAGCAAAGTGACATTAGAGAAGGAGAAAAATATTTTTTCCCCCTCAAATGTCACGAACGAACGAAACGAATAAGAAACGAATAAGAACAGAAAACGAAACGAACGTTCGACCTACCGCTACCGAATTTCGTCCGAATCCGAATTCCGAATCCGAATTGACTTTCACACCCGAATCCTGAAAAACGAAATAACACAAATCCGATTTTTTTTTTTAAATTCTTTATTTGTAAACAAAGTGGTGGGATACAGAGATAATTCACATCGTATCTGGGCCACATGGCCGCACATTAAACCAAGGCAATGAACAACCTGATGATTAGTGTAGTGCCAAAGACAAACATTGAACTTCTCAAACAATATCAGAGAATGTAAAGTATATACCTAATATAAACAAGAACAACACCAGTCAGGTTGGACTCTCTGCCACCCAGCCCCTTCGGCATTTTGTGGTATAAAACACAAATAGGACAGTGTTCAGTGGCAGATCGCAAGACCCAGCCCACCGGCGTGGAAGGCCAGCATCAAAGCGGTCTACCCCAAACTACACACATTAAACAAAACAGAACAAAACAACACAACACAGAGTAGGAAGAGCGTGAGAGATAAAGAACACATAAGGAAGGGTAAGGGAAGGTTCCAGGTGTTGGCCAACTCCAGGGCCTCCGGCAAGGGTTACTCCTAGTCCTGCCCGGAGAGGACAGCAGGGGGTTAGCTAGGACTCGCTCCGTCCCTATGTTCTGGGCCTGCTCATAGTCGCAAAGTCAGCTGAGTCCCTGAACAGGTACCACGCGCTCCAAGTAGTCACGAATCTTGACTGGGTCCCATTTAAGGAGGAGGTCAAATCCTCCATCAGTTTAATCTCCTCCACCCGGCTGACCCACATTTCGACATTTGGCTGTGTGGCTTGCTTCCACAGGGCCGGAATGCAAGAGGGAGGAAGATCTACTGAAAAAATATCTCCCGGGTCTGCAGAGCTCTGGCGATTAGCTTCTGCTCGGCGCCATGTCCAGGCCACGCCCCACAAATCCGAATTTAAAACGAAACTAAACGAATTTTTTGGCAGTGCACATGTCTAGAGGACACTACAAAAGAGACACAAGACAAAGGAGGTACACAATGCTACAGAGGTGGCACAAGACACCCCCAGGGAGGTGGTAGATACTACAGAGGAGCAGGGCAGCCATCAGAAATTTAGGGCCCCTTACACGGCTTTAGGCCGGGCCCCCCCCCCCCCCCCC
>NW_017306484.1:656507-666733 GCF_000935625.1 Nanorana parkeri
CTGGACACAGGGCTTAGTGACGCGCTGGACGCAGGGCTTAGTGACGCGCTGGATGCAGGGATTAGTGACGCGCTGGACGCAGGACTTAGTGATGTGCTGGGTGCAGGGCTTAGTGACGCGCTGGACACAGGACCCACCTGAGAGTGACCCTGCAGAGCCCACAATAGATGCTGCACAGCCCATCTGAGACTGTCTATGGTGGACTCTGAAGGGGTCTCGGGTGGGCTGGTCAGGGCTGCATCCCTCCCTCCTTTCCTTCCTAGCTACTCTTACCTGCACACATGGCCTTGTCTGCCGCTGGACCGGCCAGAAGTGACGTCACTTCCGGCCAGTCCGACCCTAGCTTGTCTCAAAGCCACTGGAGCTGCAATGCTGGGGCCCTGCGCTGCTAGGGCCAGGCCTCCACCTCCTCGCCCTTCATCGTTGGCCAATATTCATGTAAGGGACCCGGGCGGGCCCCCCAGGCTGCCTGGGCCCCTTAAATGAGTATCTGCCGTACCCCCCTGATGGCTGCCCTGCAGAGGAGGCACTGGATGCTTAAGAGGAGGCACAACACAACACAGGGGAGGCAAAGTACACTACAATGGAAGCACAAGACGCTGAAGACGAAGCACTGCACAACACAACACAGTGCAGGCAGAGGACACAGCATAGGATGCAGAGGACAAGGAGAATGCATATAAGGAGGCAGGATGTCAAATGTCAATCAACACCAACAGACAACTTCTCAGCACTCAGGGAACCATGACGGAGAATGAATAACTGGATGGTGGATGACCAACTGGAGGAAAGCCGACCACCCAACAGATGAGTAAACAAGGCTGATCGTTAGCTGAACAAGAGCTGTGATTCTTAAAGAAAGCAGGAATTCTGTCTAATTTTTGAACCATCTCCGTTGATAAAACAGAGGTGCATGGGATAGTCCAGTGCTTCATTAAAGAAGCACATGATCAGAATTTGACTTAAAAAGCTTTGAAATTCTGTTCTACCACCCTTGTGAAGCAGGCACCCCTGTCAGAGAGCGCAGTCAGTGCCCGCACTACCTAAGAGCTTTCTGTAGACTACACTGCAGCTGAGCAAAGCAGCCTGGTCTAGGCCTCATTCCTGCCTCTGACTGGGCAACGAAAAAGCAGTGGAAAATAAAATACTCTGCATTGACGCTAAATATTATTCTGTAATTTTATCTTTTAATGGGTTTGAAATGTTTATGTTTTTATTTTTGGCTGGAGTTCTGACTTAAGCTCAACAAAAGAGGATGGTGAAATATACAGCAATCCACACGTAGAACACAAATATCAGTAATAGTTGGCGAGATCCCAAGTACGGCAGTACTGCCAGCCCATATAAAGTGCCATCAATCCCATAACTAACAGGGGGGTAGTGAACAAGCACAAGATACAGACAATGATATTACATAACAGAATACAAGATGTCAATTGCTTTGCCAGCACAATACGTATCTACGGCAATGAAGCCATCTGTCTCAACATATGTAGTGAATCAGTTGACATTCTTCAAGTAACTCTTCACAAAATACAGTTATTGCTTTTCTTTCTTTTCCCTGTTGTCAAGAAATTGAAGTTTCTCAAAGGCCGGCTTCTGCTGTCCTCTCGGAGATATAAAACTATAATTTGCAATAAGATGCATCCTAGAACTGGAAGCTGTACTTATAAAGCCATTAAAATTGTGAAAAATATCTCTAAAAGTCTATAAAAATGTCAAGCCTTTCCTATCTGGATTACAAATTATGTTGATTCACCTGCATATTCTAATTCCTGCAGAGCTCCACCCCTGAGGTCCCAGATCTAACCAGCGACCACACAGTTCTTTGAAGAGATCTCATTCTCTCAGCTAGCCAGACGTTCCATTTATTCTTAATATTATGAGACTTAATGGTAGAGGAGGCAGAAGCAAGAAGTCAGTATGCATGAGCAAGAAGGCACCTATACACTGAGTGTTGTTTTCAAAGTTTATTTGGGAATTTGTCTCCGGTGAAAGCAATGCAGCAGCTACCAAAGATGTATCTCTTGCCAAAATGTTTTAAGTTTATGAAAGAATAGTGAATGGTTAGTACCCCTCTGTATCCTCTCTTTTTGTCCTGGTGACAACTGTCAGACAGAAAGCCATGGAAAATCCAACATTTACAGTTGTTCTTCTCCAGTCACGTGGACAGTCCTCAATGAAGAACTAGTACGCTGTCCATTAAGGGCATCATGATGAAGGGGGTGGGGTTACCTCCTGACCTCACAGTATGTACTCATTCTTCCAGTTTGAGGGACACTGAAACATCTTGTGTCGAAGAAGAGGTACTGTGGAGATAGCTCTAGCTTGAAGGTACACATTGCACCCTGGTGTTAACTTGTCTTCATGTTGGTCATGTGAGTAGTCCTCACTGATCCATCAGTACACTGTCCATGAAGGGCATCATGATAGAGCCCCCTCAGGGATGGGGTTACCTCCTGCACTCACAATATGTGCTCATTCTTCCACTTTGAGTGACACTGAAACATCTTGTTGCGAAGAACAGGTACTGTGGAAATAGCTCGAGCTTGAAGGTACATATTGCACCTTGATGTGAACTGGTCTTCATGCTGGTTGCGTGAGCAGTCCTCACTGATGCATCAGTACACAGTCCATCAAGGGCATCATGATGAAGCCCCCTCAGGGGTGGGGTTAACTCCTGCAATCACAGTATGTGCTCAGTCTTCCAGGCTAAATGATACTGAAACATCTTGTGGTGAAGAAGAGGCACTGTGGGGATAGCTCTGGCTTGCAGGTACATATTGCACCCTGACCTGTTTTTTCGTTAACTCTGCCTGGGGGAACCTTTTTAACAAATACAATTTTATCTTAGAGGTGGGCGTTAAAGGAAGGTGAGCGTAAATCTTCCAATGAGAACACATGTGTCAGTGGGATAAAAAAAAGATAATGGGCAGCTGTGCTTCATGCATGTATCTCAAAGTTCAAATTCCAATTTCCACTAGAGTATACCTTTCACCTAATACAGGCCCACGGTGGGGTTCAGCCCACCAGTATCCATCTACAACTAGAATATCAGTTTTTCATGGACTGAATCTCTAATATAGAAGAAATAAAGGCACGACAGCTGTAGAGTTGATTTCGGGGTCAAGAAGGAACACAAACAGCTGCTTCTTAACCTTGTTACTTCTGAGCAAAAAAAAAAGTATGAATATACAGGAGCATCTGGCGTGATCCGAGCACAGCGGGGACGATAAAGTGAAATAAGAGTTACCTGAAAAGGCACTCCAAATGGATAATACATACTAAGAGTTCATCCCTCTGGGCAAAACATTACATTACAGAAATAACTGCAGTCAAGTGTTTAATAAAGATACCAATCTGGCCTCCAAATCAGGGAAATTGTTCTGGTCTGATAATCATCTAACAGAGTTGAACGCTCAGGCCAACTCCGGACAAAGCCTGTTAATTTCATTTTGGATAGTGCTGGGAAGAGTTCGAGCCTCTGTCAAGTAATTATTGACATCTGTGGTTCTGTTGGGCAGATTTCCTCTCACTTCCTGTCAGGGAAACCTCTCCAATGGTGTATTTTGGTAAAGTTCCCCCCGCCATGAGGAAATACAGGTGCTGCCACTGTTGACTGCCTTTTTGGAAATGTTGGTTGCTTGGCCGGTATTCTGAACCTCTGGCTTCACTCTCACCACTTTCTATGTCACTGACCTGGAACAGTTATGCAGATCAGTAGGATCAGAAGTGCTTAACTACTCAAACATGGCCAGTGACATCACTAAGAATGCATCCTATCTATTCCCTAGAGACCAGTGATATCACTAAGAATGGATCCTATCTATTCACTAGAGACCAGTGACATCACTAAGAATGGATCCTATCTATTCACTAGAGACCAGTGACATCACTAAGAATGCATCCTATCTATTCCCTAGAGACCAGTGATATCACTAAGAATGGATACTATCTATTCACTAGAGACCAGTAACATCACTAAGAATGCATCCTATCTATTCCCTAGAGACCAGTGACATCACTAAGAATGGATCCTATCTATTCACTAGAGACCAGTGACATCACTAAGAATGCATCCTATCTATTCCCTAGAGACCAGTGACATCACTAAGAATGCATCCTATCCATTCACTAGAGACCAGTGACATCACTAAGAATGCATCCTATCTATTCCCTAGAGACCAGTGACATCACTAAGAATGGATCCTATCTATTCACTAGAGACCAGTGACATCACTGTGAATGTAACCTATCCATTCATTAGAGGTCAGTGACATTAGTGATAATGCAGCTTATCCAACCACTGCAAACCAGTGACATCACTATAAAGTCAGATTATCTATTCACTAGAAACCAACAGTATCACCGAGGCACTACAGCAGTGCCGTAGGTGTAAAATCCATCTGCATCTTTTTTTGTATCGAGTAACAATACCGCAATCCGATAAAATCCTTAATAGAACCAGCAGCTCCTAATATGCGCTGTAATAAATAAAACAGCCTTTCTGAAATGGGATTTAAAGTAAAATTGATTTAATCATTTCGGTTGCCAGGCTAGGCATATTTTGGTATATAGATCTGTGTCTTTTTATTGCAGACTCGCCTGCTGCAGAATGACTGGACTCAATGCTAATTCCCACTACAACTGAAAAGTAATTTCAAGCCGATACCAGGAAGAAAGTACGGCCAAAAAGTAGAAAGCCTTCAGGCAAGGAGATAGAATTTCATTGTATTATACACAATCATATTCACACCTATTATCCAGAAAAACAACAGAGTTCGGAATAATGTGCAATTCTGCTCAGTCATACTATTCTAAAATAGTAATGTTCTTCCCCAGCCAAACAACATTTTTTTCACTTATGTGGTCCTTCAAAGGTCCCTAAATAATTTTGGTCCTACCTACGTAATTTATATAGGGCCAGTCTCCTATTAAGGGGTCAATCTACGCAAAACTGGTATTTTAGGTGGATGCTAGAGACCTAAACCACCTGATAGTTTCTTCTACCTCGTGGGGACTGAGTTTGTGGGTCTGCACACCTGCTGTGTCCATTATGAAGAGCTCCAACCACCCCTGCGCTCAGTTCCTGGGTCTGCTCAACAACTGTGACCCATTATGAGAAGCTCCCACCATCCCTGGCCTGAGTTCAAAGGTCTGTACACCTACTGTGCCCATTATGATGAGCTCCCACCATCCTTGTCCTCAGTTCCTGGGTCTGCTAACCTGCTGTGTCCATTATGAGGTGCTCCCACCATCCCTATGCTGAGCTCCCGAGTCTGTACACCTGCTGTGCCAATTATGAGAAGCTCCCACTATTACTGGGCTGAGTTCCTGGGTCTACACATAGGTTGTGTCCTTTATGAGGAGCTCCCACCATCTCTGCACTGAGTTCCCAAGTCTGCACACTGGTTGTGCCCCATTATGAGGGGCTCCCACTACCTGCTGGATTTACTTTTTTATATTATTGAGAATGTCAATAATATAAAGGAGCTGGGAACACACAAAGGTGAACTGGAAACCCCAAAACTCCCATCTGAACAGGGACAGAGTTGGGAGTTATGGCAAGGAGGTCTTGGTGTTGGCGTATTCAAGACATAAAGCCAGGGGCTAACTCAACCTCCCAGGCTCCTCCCGCAGCTAAAATATTATTATAGGTCAACTCATCTTTTAAATACTGGCAAGAAAAGGACTATAGCCCCGAAACTTGTACTTTTAAAGGTCTCAGATTTCTACCTTGACCGGTTCCCTTCAAATTATGTAGGGCGTCAATGCTTTCTTCATTTTGAAGATGTTGATTTTTTGGCTGCTGTGTTTTCTGGGTCCCTGATGCAGAACAAGCATGTGGCAAGTGGAATCAGGATGAGGTCACAGCTCCTGATTTCCATACCCGTTCCAGGTCTATGATACCAAGAGCTGTGAACCCACGGGATTAGGCTAGTAGCATTTTGACTGAATGAGAGATCAAACTTCCCTCTAAACAATTAAATATTATATATAGTGCAATATAAATGGGTAAGCCGTATTAGTCCAGTAGACAAGATGTCAAAAAAGACAAAAACGCAGTATTGCAGGGTGCATTGATAGCTTTCTTATTGGACTAACAAAATATATAAAAGACAAACCTGGGAGTAAAAAATGCCTCCTGATAATCAAAAGACAGAAAAAATAAACGTAGGATGACAAATAAACCCTGAACAGATCAGATATATACAACAAACTGTACATGAATATTGTGATGTTCTGTAGATCCATAAAAAGTTCTGGTAGTGTGTCAGAAAACCAGAATCCACATTAAGTCCCTCCTTTATGGCGTTGAAATGTAAAATCATTTTCATCTCAAATGTTTGAGATATGACAATATATATATATATATATGTGTGTGTGTGTGTGTGTGTGTGGGTGTGTGTGTGTGTGTGTGTGTGTGTGTGTGATTATAGATTATCTTTAAAGGGAACCTGTGCTTTACACAAGCAGGATAAAGCAACATGTTGACTTTAATGCTTCCTTTACCCGGTGGCACATGCTTACCTGCCGTTCGCTAACTCGCTGCTCCATCTCTGTCTAGCTGTTGAGAGCAAAGATACTTAGCCCATGCGCACACTAGTGGGTAGTGTGATTTGTTGCCTGTCTACTTGTGCTACAATGAACAACAATGGAAATCACAGTGTTCTCTATGGTCACCATTTACACCTATGCAACATGCTATAGTACAGTTTTGCGAAGGGTACATGTGCTTCTTTTGGTGCTGTATTAGTGCATTTTTAGCCCCATGGACTTCACAGGAGGGCAAAAAATGTGTGTAACGTGCATTTTGGTGCGTTTTAGCACATGACAACAAGCTCCAAACCCTAGCAACCTATACTTTATTTAACCTTCATTGGCCAAAACAAAAGCATATGAAAAACAAGCAAAAAAAACATGCTAAAACATTATTGAAAATGCAGAGGCACGAGTGTGAATGGGGACTATTACTCGACTTGGATCTTACTAAAAGCTAAGGACCCTTTCCCCACCCCTAAGCGCCCAATCAGCAAACACCAGTGCTGTCACATGGACGTTTTGCTGACACAGTGACTGTTGGTATCTAAGTAACTTCCAACCAAGAATTATTTTTGGTGATTATGTCGTCATTAAGTCCAACACCTGAGCCTTGAGGAAGGGGAGATTTTTTATGTGTCCCCCAATACATACTGGCTCTTTGTATTACCCTGTTGTGAACCAGTAGATATATTAAATTAATTTTGGACTCAACCCTTTTGTTTGGTCTTTGCACGCATGGAAGGAAAGGGTATCAAGTCATCAGCTCTCCCATATCTGGAATTACCAGGTATTTTCTTTGCTCAAAGAAGGAAGGCTGGGTATGTTCTACTAGTTGAACAACCATCAAAGTGAACCCGTTAATTTGCCTTGGCAAACCACAGTTCCCATTTAAAATATGAAATAACAAAATATCAAGCTTGCAATGGTTATCATTCCTCCTGAGAGCCTCTCCACCCTCCCTGAACCCTCCTTCCCCCGGCTGTCCTTTTCCACGGACGAGTAAATTAGAATTTTGAGAGCGTATCTGCAGAGTCCAGGCAACAAATCACCCGCACCTTCCTCTCCTGTAGCTACAGCAAAAAGAAATAGAGTAGTGAAAAATAAAAAAAGACTGTTTACTGCTGGCTGGGAAAGGCTGCAGGAGCATAATAGCTCGGCCTTCCTATTCTCCAAGACAGAATGGATATGAAGAAAAACATCTTAGAAGCGCATCCCCACTCTATGGGTTGAATGGTACACGGCGGAAAATGACGGTGTCTGCCTGGTTAATCTGCTCCCATCCATTTTCATAATAAGATCTTCGTCGGAGATTCTCGGTAATGGAACACAGATGGAGAGGTGGTGTTTCCTGCCTGCGAGGTCACATCATCTCTCGCAGCTAATATTATTTACAGCCTGCGCTTTGGTCTATAATAAGCAAGATGTAGTTCCGCTGCGCTCTTTTTATAAGAGCGACTGCTTGGTCACGGCGCCCGCTCATGTGTGTGATTTCGTTGGAAGGAAAGCTGAACAAGCTGTATGGTGCTGCTATTTAAAATGAATAAATACATAAATAAACCTATGGGTTAAAAAAAAGTTGCCATTGCAACTAAGGCACCTGCATACTTTTCTTCAGAGATCTGCACGCTAGAGTTGATCCCAAATTGTGGATGATGCTAAAGCTGAACTCACGGACACTTTGAGGGGAATTTATCAAAACTGGAGCAGACAAAATCTTGTACAGCTGTACATAGCAACCAATCATTTACGTTTTCAAATCTTAACTCAACAAACTGAAGAGAGAAGCTGATTGGTTGCCATGTACAGCTGTTCCAGATTTTGTCTGCTCCAGTTTTGATAAATTCTCCCCATAATATTTAATTGAATTATATTTGCAAGGCATATACACTTTCAAGCAGTAGTCATCACTGTGATGTGCATAGCCCATACAGAGAGCAGAGCTGTAGGAGCACCCCAGCAGGCCCCACCCACTACAGTTTGCCTGCAGAAGACTACAGGAGGGAGTAGAGACAGGACCAGTCACCCTGCACAAGGAGAGAGAGCAGCAGTGACCAGTCTTTACTACAGAAGGGAGAGGAGACAAGACCAATCACGCTCCACAAGGAAAGAGAGCTGCAATGAGCGGTCTTTATTACAGGACACTCCTGCATAGAGGCTTCACAGTGGATTACTACACAGATCTGGAAATACACAAAGCTCACTAGGCGGTTCATTTATAAAAGTTATAGTAATAGGCTATACGATGGGGGGATACCATTCATACAACACTGGTGCCGCTAGGTGGAGCTGACGTGTACACTTGGCGGTTCATTTATAAAAGTTCTGCTCTAGAGCCATCTAGTGGAACTAGAGCAGAACTTTTATAAATGAACCCCCCAAATTCAAGAAAGAATACACATGATTCTTGTATTTAGACATTTCCTTCTCAAAAGGTCCAGCTTTACGTGAACATGTTGCTTTATCCTGCATGGGAAAAAAAAACAAAGACTCACTTTAAGCACAAAACCACAAAATGATTGATCAAACACAAAGTTGATCAGCACAGCTGGAATATAAAACACAATCCTTTATTATAATACTTTTTAAAACAATGAAAGGCGGATTATAATAAAGGATTTTGTTTTATATTCCAGTTGTGCTGATCAACTTGTGGTTTTGGACTTGACCACATGGAGGAGCACACAGATTGCGCACCCCGGATCTATCCCCAATAAGAGCACATGGAAGGTGAGCTGGTTTAGACTTTTATTTTGTCACTTTAAGCGTGCATTATAAAAAAAATTTCTAATGTTAAAAGGGGTTATATTTACTGGATAAAACCAGTACCCGGTGGCGCTCTTGTTTAGCTCTAATCGCTTAGTATTCTGTCCTATCTCTAAGTTAAGCTGCACGCTTTCCCCCCATGAGCCTGCTGGAATAATATTTACTGGCAGGCATTAGTTTGTATCTCGTTGAGCCCGACCAGTGAATACATCTGAAAAAATTATGCTAATCTGCAAGGTGTTAAATGTATCTGGAAGGCGTCGGGTGCAAAGGCCTTGAAATCTCATCATGCCTCCGACGTCAGGCGATGCGTGTAATAATGAAGCGGGTCACGTCGCCTGGATGGCGGACGCGGCTCAGCACGTGCGACAAACTTTCCCGGCTTTGTACTGTTGTACAAACCACCATGTCTGACATCTTTCTGCTAGAGAAGAGACGGCAGCCACTTACTAAGCAGGCCCTGTTAGTAAACTGTTGCGTACACAGTCTGAATTATGTGTACAGGCTCTTCAGTGAGGTGGAATTTACCTTGATGTCACTTGTGGTTCGATGCCTCGGGTGGCAGGAGGGTCAAAAGGGGCAGGACCAAATTTCTTCATTTATTTTAATGCAGCGTTTTACATTGTTGCAAATTCACATCAGTCCCTGCCCTGGAAGAGCCTACAATGGAAGGTCCCTATCTTACATGCATACATACATATGAGGGCCAAGTTAGACAGGAGCCAATTAACCTTCCAGCATGTCATTGGAGTGTATTTTATTTCCCCTTTTATGACCGGCCTTCAAACTAAAAATGGCATCAAAAACGATAATATGGAGAACAGCTGCCCCCTACTTCTAAATACACCAATTGATTCAGTTATGCATTCCTTTGGTTTAACTTATTTTTATATGCAATCAACAATAGTACCTGAATCTAT
>NW_017306484.1:668270-722761 GCF_000935625.1 Nanorana parkeri
TGTGTGTGTGTGTGTGTGTGTGGGTGTGTGTGTGTGTGTGTGTGTGTGTGTGTGATTATAGATTATCTTTAAAGGGAACCTGTGCTTTACACAAGCAGGATAAAGCAACATGTTGACTTTAATGCTTCCTTTACCCGGTGGCACATGCTTACCTGCCGTTCGCTAACTCGCTGCTCCATCTCTGTCTAGCTGTTGAGAGCAAAGATACTTAGCCCATGCGCACACTAGTGGGTAGTGTGATTTGTTGCCTGTCTACTTGTGCTACAATGAACAACAATGGAAATCACAGTGTTCTCTATGGTCACCATTTACACCTATGCAACATGCTATAGTACAGTTTTGCGAAGGGTACATGTGCTTCTTTTGGTGCTGTATTAGTGCATTTTTAGCCCCATGGACTTCACAGGAGGGCAAAAAATGTGTGTAACGTGCATTTTGGTGCGTTTTAGCACATGACAACAAGCTCCAAACCCTAGCAACCTATACTTTATTTAACCTTCATTGGCCAAAACAAAAGCATATGAAAAACAAGCAAAAAAAACATGCTAAAACATTATTGAAAATGCAGAGGCACGAGTGTGAATGGGGACTATTACTCGACTTGGATCTTACTAAAAGCTAAGGACCCTTTCCCCACCCCTAAGCGCCCAATCAGCAAACACCAGTGCTGTCACATGGACGTTTTGCTGACACAGTGACTGTTGGTATCTAAGTAACTTCCAACCAAGAATTATTTTTGGTGATTATGTCGTCATTAAGTCCAACACCTGAGCCTTGAGGAAGGGGAGATTTTTTATGTGTCCCCCAATACATACTGGCTCTTTGTATTACCCTGTTGTGAACCAGTAGATATATTAAATTAATTTTGGACTCAACCCTTTTGTTTGGTCTTTGCACGCATGGAAGGAAAGGGTATCAAGTCATCAGCTCTCCCATATCTGGAATTACCAGGTATTTTCTTTGCTCAAAGAAGGAAGGCTGGGTATGTTCTACTAGTTGAACAACCATCAAAGTGAACCCGTTAATTTGCCTTGGCAAACCACAGTTCCCATTTAAAATATGAAATAACAAAATATCAAGCTTGCAATGGTTATCATTCCTCCTGAGAGCCTCTCCACCCTCCCTGAACCCTCCTTCCCCCGGCTGTCCTTTTCCACGGACGAGTAAATTAGAATTTTGAGAGCGTATCTGCAGAGTCCAGGCAACAAATCACCCGCACCTTCCTCTCCTGTAGCTACAGCAAAAAGAAATAGAGTAGTGAAAAATAAAAAAAGACTGTTTACTGCTGGCTGGGAAAGGCTGCAGGAGCATAATAGCTCGGCCTTCCTATTCTCCAAGACAGAATGGATATGAAGAAAAACATCTTAGAAGCGCATCCCCACTCTATGGGTTGAATGGTACACGGCGGAAAATGACGGTGTCTGCCTGGTTAATCTGCTCCCATCCATTTTCATAATAAGATCTTCGTCGGAGATTCTCGGTAATGGAACACAGATGGAGAGGTGGTGTTTCCTGCCTGCGAGGTCACATCATCTCTCGCAGCTAATATTATTTACAGCCTGCGCTTTGGTCTATAATAAGCAAGATGTAGTTCCGCTGCGCTCTTTTTATAAGAGCGACTGCTTGGTCACGGCGCCCGCTCATGTGTGTGATTTCGTTGGAAGGAAAGCTGAACAAGCTGTATGGTGCTGCTATTTAAAATGAATAAATACATAAATAAACCTATGGGTTAAAAAAAAGTTGCCATTGCAACTAAGGCACCTGCATACTTTTCTTCAGAGATCTGCACGCTAGAGTTGATCCCAAATTGTGGATGATGCTAAAGCTGAACTCACGGACACTTTGAGGGGAATTTATCAAAACTGGAGCAGACAAAATCTTGTACAGCTGTACATAGCAACCAATCATTTACGTTTTCAAATCTTAACTCAACAAACTGAAGAGAGAAGCTGATTGGTTGCCATGTACAGCTGTTCCAGATTTTGTCTGCTCCAGTTTTGATAAATTCTCCCCATAATATTTAATTGAATTATATTTGCAAGGCATATACACTTTCAAGCAGTAGTCATCACTGTGATGTGCATAGCCCATACAGAGAGCAGAGCTGTAGGAGCACCCCAGCAGGCCCCACCCACTACAGTTTGCCTGCAGAAGACTACAGGAGGGAGTAGAGACAGGACCAGTCACCCTGCACAAGGAGAGAGAGCAGCAGTGACCAGTCTTTACTACAGAAGGGAGAGGAGACAAGACCAATCACGCTCCACAAGGAAAGAGAGCTGCAATGAGCGGTCTTTATTACAGGACACTCCTGCATAGAGGCTTCACAGTGGATTACTACACAGATCTGGAAATACACAAAGCTCACTAGGCGGTTCATTTATAAAAGTTATAGTAATAGGCTATACGATGGGGGGATACCATTCATACAACACTGGTGCCGCTAGGTGGAGCTGACGTGTACACTTGGCGGTTCATTTATAAAAGTTCTGCTCTAGAGCCATCTAGTGGAACTAGAGCAGAACTTTTATAAATGAACCCCCCAAATTCAAGAAAGAATACACATGATTCTTGTATTTAGACATTTCCTTCTCAAAAGGTCCAGCTTTACGTGAACATGTTGCTTTATCCTGCATGGGAAAAAAAAACAAAGACTCACTTTAAGCACAAAACCACAAAATGATTGATCAAACACAAAGTTGATCAGCACAGCTGGAATATAAAACACAATCCTTTATTATAATACTTTTTAAAACAATGAAAGGCGGATTATAATAAAGGATTTTGTTTTATATTCCAGTTGTGCTGATCAACTTGTGGTTTTGGACTTGACCACATGGAGGAGCACACAGATTGCGCACCCCGGATCTATCCCCAATAAGAGCACATGGAAGGTGAGCTGGTTTAGACTTTTATTTTGTCACTTTAAGCGTGCATTATAAAAAAAATTTCTAATGTTAAAAGGGGTTATATTTACTGGATAAAACCAGTACCCGGTGGCGCTCTTGTTTAGCTCTAATCGCTTAGTATTCTGTCCTATCTCTAAGTTAAGCTGCACGCTTTCCCCCCATGAGCCTGCTGGAATAATATTTACTGGCAGGCATTAGTTTGTATCTCGTTGAGCCCGACCAGTGAATACATCTGAAAAAATTATGCTAATCTGCAAGGTGTTAAATGTATCTGGAAGGCGTCGGGTGCAAAGGCCTTGAAATCTCATCATGCCTCCGACGTCAGGCGATGCGTGTAATAATGAAGCGGGTCACGTCGCCTGGATGGCGGACGCGGCTCAGCACGTGCGACAAACTTTCCCGGCTTTGTACTGTTGTACAAACCACCATGTCTGACATCTTTCTGCTAGAGAAGAGACGGCAGCCACTTACTAAGCAGGCCCTGTTAGTAAACTGTTGCGTACACAGTCTGAATTATGTGTACAGGCTCTTCAGTGAGGTGGAATTTACCTTGATGTCACTTGTGGTTCGATGCCTCGGGTGGCAGGAGGGTCAAAAGGGGCAGGACCAAATTTCTTCATTTATTTTAATGCAGCGTTTTACATTGTTGCAAATTCACATCAGTCCCTGCCCTGGAAGAGCCTACAATGGAAGGTCCCTATCTTACATGCATACATACATATGAGGGCCAAGTTAGACAGGAGCCAATTAACCTTCCAGCATGTCATTGGAGTGTATTTTATTTCCCCTTTTATGACCGGCCTTCAAACTAAAAATGGCATCAAAAACGATAATATGGAGAACAGCTGCCCCCTACTTCTAAATACACCAATTGATTCAGTTATGCATTCCTTTGGTTTAACTTATTTTTATATGCAATCAACAATAGTACCTGAATCTATAATGTGAAGAAAGGGGAGGACTGGGGCTATGTAGAGGAAGGGGTCGGGGGAACTGGTGCCCTGTGGAATTGGGGGGGCACTGATGCTCTCTGGAGTAAGAGGGGAGCACTGGTGCTTGGTGAGGTCAGGGTGGGTGTCATAAGTGTTCATTAGGTTATTTACCGATTAACGCTCTGCGTCCTGTTTCACTGCCTCCTTCTGCTTGAGCTATAGTGCTCATGTCAGGTAGGAGATCACTTGGCCCAACAGAGCAGCAAAGAAGCTGAAGATGGGTTGAGCACTCCAACACCCACCCAGCAGCTGTACACAGTCTGTTACCAACGCACACTTGGATTTTAGTCCTGCAAAGTTCTGGACTGTTGTGAGATATGAGTGGTGAGGTGACACCGCTGTATTCTTTAACACTAACTCAGAAAGTGGCATCATTCACTTAACTGAACTGCTTTGCAGAGTTGTAATAATCACAAAAGTAGCGAGACAGAATTAGAAATCCTTTAGCAGAGAAGATAGTTCACCTGTGTATTTAGCTGTTTGCCTGGAATTCCACTTTAAACATAAGCTGTTTCTGTTTTATCTAATTTTTAAAGATTGTAAGGGGTGACGAAGGGCAAAAAACGGGATTAAAAAAAAAGTGCCTTCTAAACAGGGCAGTGAATGCTGCATCATTTCCCTGAAGAGCAGTGCAAATGAAGTTCTGAAAGCAGACAATGAATGATTTGTACGCAGCTGGGATACAAATATGCAAAAGCTTCAGAGGCATGTAATGACATTTGCAGTGTTGGGAGATAGCACTTCTGTCTGCTACATCAGTAAATAGAAAGATATTCATGCCTTGGATGCCTGTAATGTCTTCCTATACATTTAGATGGATGTCATTTACATCTGTTAGATGCAATGCTCCTTTTCCTTGATGTGAGAAGACATCATGCACGAGATGTAAACCCCTCTTCAAAGGCCAAGGTAAGCCCTGAGTAAGAGGTCTCCTCTGCCACCCCACCACAGTCTACAGCTTATAACAGCACTCCTTCAACATGGTTATCTGATTTAAAATGTTATGTATATTTAATAACCTCATCTGTTATTTAGGCTTATGAAGGACAAACTGATGAAGCTTTCAAACAAATCTTAATTTCAGGGTTAAAAATGCAGAAATGGTCTCTGAAGGTTTCAAATGTTGGCCTAGTTTTAACGAAGAGTTATGGTAAACATTTCTCAAAAAGATAGGCCCAGAACCAGGAAACGAAGGGGAATGAGCGAAAGGCCTACATGACAAGGGTGGGAAGGGGAACCAGGACAGGAAGGGTTAAAGAAAGGTAGGACAGCCAAGAAGGGGATGAGAACTTGCTGGATTGGGTGAAAAAGGTCCAAGAGGGGCTTCAAGGGGAGGTCTGCAAGAAGGAGTCACACAGATCCAGTTGGAGATTGGCAGACGAGAGTTGAGCGTCCCTCCTACCCGCCCTGGAGTCGTTTTACATTTGGATTGGATTGGCTGGTCATGGCAGTAGCTTGTTGGTTTGGATCTTTGCAGGTGTTTTTGTCTGATGGGGCTTTTTGATAAATTAATGGTGGAACCCATCTTCACAGTGGGTGTCCTCCATGTGGTGAAGTCCACCGGTTACGACCGGGTGATAGGGACCAATGTGTGTCTGTGGTCAATTAATAACGTCCACGAGGTGGTGTATTGCGGCTGGGGGCATCAGGGACAAAATGTGGCCACAGATGCAAATTTGTTTTATGGTCATAGTGATTTCAAGAACCTCAAACCTGAGAGTTTTTACGGTCTGGTTATATGTTGGTGTTTGTTATTTATAAATGTTATTTATACTGGTTTTAATACAAGGCTGCTATGGCCATTGAGCTCCATCCCATTGGTATTATTTAGTACAGGGAAGGATTTGGGGTTGACATGGTGAAAGGGCTTAAGGGGATAAAGGGGACCTCTATGAAACCCTAAAGGTGCCCATGCACTGCACGATTCTCATACGAGAATCGCGGGAAATCCAGGGATCGTACGAGAATCGTGCAGTGTATGGAAGGCGTGCAACCGTTTCTAATGTACGGTCGCACGACTTTTGTATTTCGAGCATTTTGGAAAACTAGCTGAGAATCGTACGATTTTCGGCTGGTTTTTAACATGATCAAGAGACAACTGCTAACGGGCCGGTGTACGTTTTTTTAATCACTTTACAACACTCGCAAGACAAAAGTCTTGCAAGGGTTGTATAGTGTATGGGCACCTTTAGTCAAGGATTTCTGATGAAAGGTGAGCCGAGGCACGTGAGGTTTAAGGAGGAGTTGGAAATTTTATATCAATTTATGATGTTGATCAGGAAGATAAAATACGCCATCAATGCGTTTTGAAATGGGACACGTGTTTCAGTAACAACTGTCTATGGAGGATTTGCTTTCACTTCTTGTTGTGGCTTTTAGACAGCTGATGTAGTGAAATCTCCTTAAAGGGGACACATTCAGCTAAAAACATACATACAAACACACGTATGTGCATAAACATAACTGTAGCAGTTTTAACCATTCTAGTCTCTACCCAAAACTAAAAAAAATGTTTTGGCTATAAATACACTGATTTCGTTAACAGTCACTTCATCGATTCCACCTCTAAAACCATCTTTTATTTTTACCTAAGGACAAAAACACAGGTGAAAAACAAAAGGGGAAAAAAAGAGTTTAGTATGCAGCCAGCTGGGAATGCAGAAAGACAACGACATGCAAATCTTTTACAAAGACAAGTACCCTTGATCTTCAATGGTACCTTTTTGGATGGAGGACTCCCAAGAGGCCTTGTTATAAAAATTCCACTCTAGTGATTTTCTAGTACTTTGTCTAAAGCCGGATCCTTTGTTAGTTTTGACTTTCAAGAAGTTTGATTTTGATACAGAGAGTCGCTCTTCTACCTTAAGCGGTGGCGGGATGAAAGGAAAGAAGGACCGTTGTTGCACGCAGCTACGGAGCACGATCCTCAGGCCAACTAGAAGCCGCACTTAAAAGAAGACTTCTTCATTCTAAATGACGATTCATTTTACAGTCTTTGGAAAGTTCTGCATAAGATTTTCTTTTCTCAATTAGACTTTCCAGCCACGTCTTCAATATATGTTGTATTGGAGGGTTAGTGAACATTCTAAATTGCAATAAACATTTTTTTACAGTGAAATCATCCCTCCCCCCAAAACCGAAACTGAACAACATAAATCCCCCTTGCTCTACTTGAATTCATTCATGAACTATAGTATTTTTGCACCAAACTTGTACTTTTTGCTTTAGCGGTATCCAAATGCTATGTTGCCTTTCAACTGCGCTCCCTCCGAACTTGATCACTGGCCTGGTGGGAGGAGTGGGGGAGGGACTTAGAGCAAGGGCTCAGGAGGGTAGTTTGAATGGAGCTGCTGTCAGTCACTGGCCTGGTGGGAGGAGTGTGGGAGGGACTTAGAGCAAGGGCTCAGGAGGGTAGTTGGAATGGAGCTCCTGTCAATCACTGGCTTGGTGGGAGCAGTGGGGTAGGGACTTAGAGCAAGGGCTCAAGAGGGTAGTTGAAATGGAGTTGCTGTCAATCACTTTCATGATGGGAGGAGCAGGGAGTGACTCAGAAGGGATCTATGATGAGCAATAATGATTTTGAAGTCTCCTCCTGTGTGTCTGATATCCATCCTTGACTGGAAACACCACAAGGCATACAGGGGTCAGTGTCAACAACAACCCCTCCAATCTTTAATGCTACAGTACTGGATATGTGTCATCTTCACATGCACACAAAGTTACTATGTTTAATGTGCCTCGAAACCTCCCTAATGGGCCCCCTCCTAATACCAAGTCAAATTCAGGTACTTGGGGGGAAAAATACATTTGATGATGTATTCATGATTACAGAGCTGCATCCGTTTGTGTCTTTTATATCCACCTGGAACTCAGCCTTAACTCAAACGATGTGTTTTCTAGAAATATTTATAAATGATTGTGACCTTCTCATCCCCTCACAGATGGTGCAGCGACTGCGGCTTCTGTGAGATGCGTCTATATTTTGAACGCCCCGTACTGTTAGCAGGAGACTCGAACCACTCTGAAAAGCTGACTGATACCAAACAGTTGTCCGCTGATTTAGCCAATTAGAAAAACAGCTGGCTGGCTTCAGCCAACCACAAATGTGACACAATGGAGTCAGTCAGATGGCTAACCATAATAGACCTGGCGTCGGTCCAGGAATGTTGGGAGACGTAAACGGAGAACCTCTGCTCCACATCAGTCCCTGTAACAACTGTTTATTACACAAACCCTCCAAATCAAAACCATTTCTTTAAGGCAAACCCCACTTTGGAAGCCACTAAATCTCTCTCCGATCATTGCGGGGAGACCCGCCGAGCCGATCCCGGGCGCCGCATGGGGACAGCAGTGCCTGGGGAAGCGCCTGCTTTACAAAACAGTCAAGCACCAGGGGCTCTCAGAGCACCAGATCGTCAACAAAATGGAATGGAGTGGATTTGTTCATTGTAGCAATGTCTGAATAGAGAACTAAAGTGTTACCTGCCTAGGCTGTGTTCCTCAAATGCATTTCAAGGCTTCCTATTAAAATGTTATCAGCATCCACCTGATTCAAACGAAAATGCCCTTCAAGGGTTAAATGGTCAGAAGTTTCCTGTTTCAGATACAAGGAAGCCACATTTCAATTTTGCACGGGGTCCTGCGGTTTTTAGTTACGCTTCCGCCATTAGCTCTGCCTAGACGGAAGAGAAGATCTAACCCCATGAAATTGGCTACCTTTAAAATATTTTGAACTCATTATTCTCCCATTAACGGCATTGGAAATATTATTAGCTCGTTATTTAGACACCGTCGGCACAATTTATATTAATGCTGCCAGGCCTTTTAAAAAGATTGAGTTATTCCAAAACTCCGTGCGAGACCAATAGGCCGGCCAGTGATGGCGGGAAAACAAGAACAAGCCCGATGGGTGACATTCAGAGGCTGGATGTACATTTTTTAGCAGTTTGGCCTCTGACATCTTCCTGAACTCTCTTAGTATTATACTCCCCATTATTACTTATTATACCACTTACACTTAGTATTACGACTGCTGACCAGGAAAGGGCTATAAAGAACTCACTTAGTATTATCAGACTACTGGTGGACCGGAAGGGCCTATAGAGTGCAGCTTATATCATTTTCAAGCAGTACAAAAGTGCCTAGACTAAGATTTCTTATATAAAATTCATAAGTAGGTGAATGGAATAATAAAGCAGCATCTTGTTTGTTTTTGTTCTCTACAGCAAAGCATTTGACATGGACAGGTTTGTCTTAAAGGACACTGTTCTAACATCATCATTTTCCCACCAAGCTACCCAGCAACAAATTACTGGTCTGTAATAGACATGTAAGCTGTGGAAAAATTTGATTCGGTACGGTTCGGATGTTTTGTTTTTACAGGTTTTGGGTCCAAAATTCAATTCGGTTCAAAGTTTCAGATTCGGACGGAATCCAAATTTTTTGTTAGTTTCGGATGAGTTTACGAACGAATATTCATTGCGACTACCACAGAAAACCATATACAGATATTAATACTAAAGCTGAATCTCCTAGACCCGAATGGCATTTGGGATCGGAATTTCCCAATTGCATTCGGGAGCTCCTGAATGCCATTCAGCTCTGGGAGCCATATACATATATTACTAAAGCTGAGACTCCCAGACCCGAATGGCATCCGGGAGCTCCCGAATGCAATTTGGAAATTCGGATCCTGAATGCCATTCGGGTCTGGAGCCTCAGCTGAAGTAATATATGTATATGGCTCCCAGAGCTGAATGGCATTCAGGAGCTTCCGAATGCAATTGGGAAATTCGGATCCCGAATGCCATTCGGGTCTGGGATCCTCAGCTTTAGTATTATATGTATATACTGTATATGGCTCCCATGTTGCCGTAACAAACATTCGTGTTCAGACCCGTTTGGATGCATTAAACTGAAAAAACACATCTGATTGGCCAGATAAGTCACATGTCCGATACAGCTTAGATATTGAACGAAATTCGGACGAGATCCGAAATTCGGAAACTGAAATTCGGATTTGGACACATTTGAATACTTTGGGATTTGGACGTTCGGATGCGTCCGAATTTTGAGCCGGAAAGAAACGCATCGCACGTGTCTAATGTAGCGCAATGAGCGGCCTGATTGGATACAAACTGATTGGAAAGATTAGGTTGGTCCTCATATTACATTGTTTTGGTAAATCTAGAGTAGACTGTACAAAGATTAAAACATATATGGTGACCCCGAAGCATTCCAGGGTTTGATAGGATTGCCCGGAGTGCAACAATGCTGAACGCGCAGCCGCCGGAGCCATGAAGATATTGCGTATTCTGATGTAACCTATAATCCATCAGCTCTCGGAACAATGGGTCAGTCATTAATTAGTGAATTAAAGCCTTTCAGTGAGGGTCGCAGCACCCTTCATTGTGACATTTAAATCACGGCTTGGCCACTTTCCACTCTGGTATGCAGGATTCCGGGCCAGAATGCTTTTTTGTTAATTGCCTTCATTTTTCACGTGCGCTGCTTGATTTATAGTCAATTAAAAATCCCCCGAAAAGCCACAAAATCATGTTTAGAATAAAGAAGATTAATGTGTCGGAATGGCTCCTCCGCGTGGGGTGCACGCGCTCCGACGCTTTGCGTTGTTGCCACTTAAGGTGGAAGGCTCGAGTCGCGGCGATGTCTGGCTGATGCTAAGGGTCAGTCCGGGGACACCAGAGAGACAAATTGGTTTTTGAATAATTTGGCTAGAGAAGCACCTTAAAGCTGAGGTCTGGGCAGATATAAAAGACACACAATCAATGCAGCTCAGAAATAATTAATAAATCCTTCAATGCCATTTTGGAAATGCAAGCAGTATAAGTACCTACATTTGACTTGATATCACTTACTTGCAGTCCCTTTATAGCAAAGCTCTGACTGAGAGAGGGAGAAGCAGCACAAGGAGCTAATCAGTTGCAGTAAGAATGATGATAGGAGGAGAGTGCAGAATGATACAGAAATGGGCTTACTTCTGCACTGCTTCTCCTGCACTGTCCAGTCACAGACTGGGGGCGTGTCCATGACAGCCTAGGTTCAAATGAAGTGGGTTGAACTATGCTGGCCATCATTCAACCTGAAAGACTAAGGACATCTAGTGGTGGTAAGGAAATACTGCAACATTTTTGATGGAGTTGTTTTTTAAAGGAGACTGACAGTAATACAGTTCCTAGAGACTTACTAACCAGTTAACCCAACAGATGCGTTTCTGGTGCAGTAAACTGGAAATTCGAAATGAGCATCTGCTGAGCAACTCTTGTCTGGTTTTTCCTGTGATATCCCCTCACTTCCTTCCTGCTAACATCACTTTTACCAGACTGGAAGTGAATTTTACTAAACAGGAAGTGAGGCAAATTTCCAACAGCAATACACACAAAAAATTGTTTGCAGGGAAGGAGAAGATGGAACCCCTGTAAGCTTTATATTGCCGTTTGTATCACTATTGCAGGTTTTCCCTCACTTCCTGTCTGGTAAATCTAAGGCCTCATTCACACTGCCGCACGTATGCGCGCGTATATGCGCGTACGTGCGTATTGTACCATATGCAACCTATGCAAATAAATGGCTCCATACACACAGCCGTGTATAGAGCCGTATATTTGCGTAGCGTATATATGCGCGACAACAGAATGGAACAGAGATGCGTCCGGGCAACGTATTTCTGCGTATTTACACAATACGCAACAAGATGGGCTGGAGAGTGTGAAGAGAAAAGGGGGTACAGGAGAGCCTTTGGAGGGTAAGTGGATGGAGAAGGATACGAGGTGATAAAACAAAAGGGTGCAGGACAGGGAAGAGGGTTGAGGATCAGTGCATGAAGGTGGATACAGAGTAATAAGAGAAAAAGGGTGCCAGACATCAGGGGGTGGAGGGTAAGTGCATGAGGGAGGAAACAGGGTGATAATAGAGAATGGTGCATGATGGAAGAGGGGTGGAGGGTAAGTGGATGCAGGATGAGTGAGGGTGATAAAAGAAGAAGGTGCTGGACATCAGGGGGGCAGAGGGTAAATGGGTGGAGGATACAGGGTAATAAGAGAAAATTGGTGCAGGACAGCAGGGGGTGGAGGGTTAGTGGATGGAAGAAGATACAGGGAAATAGGAGAAAATGGGTGCAAAACAGCAGGGGCAGTAGAGGGTAAGTGGATGGTTGGATGAGCTGATGGGGTACCGAGTGATAGGAAAGGTGGGGGGGTGTTGGATAAAGTAAAGATGTTCTGCACAGGAAATACAAGCAATTGGGTGCCCTGAGAAAGCAGGCCATCCGCACCATGAAAAGGCCTGACAGAGTGCAGTGGCAATAATGGATATTTTTGTGTACCCTAAATGTCCTAGAGTGTACCAATTAAGTTACCCTAGACTAATAAGCACTGCTCTAACAGACCCAAAGATAGCAGGAAAAAACCCAACTTGGATCATTACACTTCCCCACTCTATCCAAATAGCAATACAAATGGCTGGATATACTTTTTGCCCCAAATGTCCTGGCACCCACCAGTGGGGTTACCCCAGATTGGGTACCGCTGCTCTAACATCCAAAGAAAGCAGGAAAAACCCAAAGGGGTCATAACCTTTATCCGACGATATGCAAATAAGAATATCAACGTTTTGCCTGGACAGACTGTTCATCTGCCCTATAAAAAGTAACATTGTTACATGACAGAAGCTGCCACGGTATGGAAGGAAATAAGAGATAAACACATAAAGGACACAGATGTCTGACGATGTTCCACCCGCCTAATGGCACATTCTATAAATGATACATAAAGGCGTTATTAGCATGGGTGGCGGTGAGCTTGTTTTCCTTGAAATTCGAATAAGACCATTAGTACCCATAGGCTGAAAATACACATTTGTTAAAGGCCGCGCTCACCGAGGAAAACATATTAACCTTCTGTGCATGTAAATATTAAACCTGTGTTTTATACCAGGCTGCCAACAATTGTATTCCTTTTTTAATCTCCTAGAAGATGGAATGATCCATTTTTAAAACAAAACTGCACACAGCAATGGGGCGCTGCATGCAGTTTCCTCCAGGGCCAAAAATGTGTATGTCTTGTTGTCTATGCCCCCCGTTGGGTAGATTTGCTCACTTTATTTGTCCTGTTGACTATTATTACTGAGACAGAAAGTAAGCACAAATCCTACATTTTATGGTTGTCATGGGAGCAAGAGGTAAGGAGAAAATATTCCAATCAGGGCCTTCCCTTTATTGAGGCAGTCTGAGGTGATTGCTTCGGCGGCATCTTATTGGGTCACATGGGGGTGCCCGCCGCCCCCTTTCTGGCCAAAGAGTCCCAGGTTGCTCATCACTCTGTTAGCACATGCACCCAACCCATTGCACTGCCAGCCCCCCCTTTTAACATGCACCGGCAACCACACACTTTCCCTGGGTAACATGCACCGCCAGCACCAGCCCCCCTCCCGCCTACACCGCTTCCCATTGGTATCATGCACCACTATTCACAACCCCCCTGGCCTCAGGCAGTGAAAAGTGTAGGGACATCCTTGTTTCCAACAGGGAAAAACATTCTGGTGATGGCAGTCTAAAATAGTGAGTATGAGTACTTGCCCAAATACTCGGTATCTGCACCAATACCGATACTAGTATCGGTGCATCCCTAGATGTAGGCATTGTTCAGGTATTTTGAGTGCCAGTGGGGTCGACTAGCAAGATACTGAATCTTGGCCCAGTGGGAGATTCCTCCATCCACACAGTTTAGCGTAGATGGAGGAATCTGTTGCACTTTTTCCATCTGACCATAGAGAATCTGCAGATAATCTATAGGTGTATGGCCAGTTTAACACATGTTTTGTCAGGTGCTCCTATTGACGTTTATGGGGCCATAAATGGACAATTCTTTCCAAAAAGAAGCTTGCATACTTTTTCAAGCTACAAGCGACCCAACACTCAGGTATGAATTGACACTATTGAAAATAATTGGATTGTTCATATAGAGTGTTGTCACGTTTCAGGAAACAAAATATTCTGGTGTAAAAGAAATACCCGATAATTAAAAAAAATGCTGCATCATATTATACTCATGATGTAAAATCATAAATCAGAATAATACATCCATTCTACCTACTTAAGACATGAATACTGCTAATTACAAAGTCACATGATTATGTAAATCAGCCCATCATTGCGCATGATAATAAAAAGATAGACACATGATAATAAAAAAGATAGACAGACCGATAATAAAAAGACACATGATAATAAAAATATAGACCTAATTTAAAAAAAAAAATCATAAAATATTGAAGTTTCATGTTGTAACGACCTCTGTGTTTGTAGTGAAAGGATAAAGGCTCAAGGTGGCCACATATACTGTACATATCGATAGGATCATTTATTAATGAAATGAGAATTATAAAACAAAGACACTTCATTTGATCGGTTTAGTGAGCTCTCGATCGATTTAGACTCTGGCAAGTCGAACGGCTGTAGTGGAATTTTGTCGATTGCGTATGTCTGCATGGTGCCGGTGAGCCGATCGTAATATACGTTGCAGATCGATTAAAGGAGAACTATGGGGTTAGGGCTTTTCCCCCTAGGCTCAGTATACCGCGAGCTGTAGCTCGCGGTATACTGAGACGCCGCAGCTGAAGCAGATCCCGACAATTATGTCTGGATCCGCCCAGCTGCGTGAGTGACAGCTGGCTCTGCCTATTTAGAGGCAGAGCCAGCTGTACCCGCCCCCTCCCCGTCCGTTCCTCCAGTCAGCGCTGGCGGATCGGAGCGGGGAGGGGGGGAATCCAGCCCCTCCCCTGTCACGGCAGAGAGCCGTGACAGGATCGAGAAGTGAGCGAATACCGGTATGTGTTCGCTCACTTCACGATTTAATGAGCCGACCTGTGACAGTCTCATTGTCACAGGTCGGCTAGAACTATGAGGTTGAGTGAAAATCACTTAGGGTGATTCATCCTGTCTATCTGTCTTGGTGACTGTTATCACTGAAAGTGAAAGAAAATCCCAAATTTTGAGTTGTCACAAGTACAGGAATAGATGGGAAATCTTCCAATGAGGACACTAGTTCTGCTGACCGCCAGGGATTTCCTCTCTTTGGAGGGATTTCCTCTCATTTCCTGTTGTGGCTATTGGACAGGAAGTGAAGAGAAATCTCCCCGATGGGACACAGATGGCAGAAACTCTATTTTACTGTATACAAAAAAAAAAAAAAGATTTGGCTTCAGTTCTATTTGAAACCTCTTTTCTTCCTGGAGTAAAGAGTGCCCCCTTGTCTTTTAAACATGTATCACAGGCTGTGAAATTCTGACCTGTATCATATAGCCCGTTATATCAGGGTTGTCAGCATAAAAGGAATATATGGGAAATCATCCAATGGGAACACTAGGTGTGGTGACCCTTCTGGCCACTAGGGATTTCCTTAACTTTGGAGGTATTTCCTTTGTGGCTATCAGACAGGAAGTAAAGGAAAATTCTCCCTAATGGCTCCCTTACTCTATGCAAAAAAATAGAAGGTTTGGCTTCAGTTCTCCCTATTAATGAATACAGAGCGGCATTCATTTTTGTCTTTTATACCTGCCCAGAATCCAGCTTCAAGCCAATGGATCTCTACAGGCTATTAGTTCTGCAATGCGCTTTTGTCTCTCTCTTCAAACACAAATATTTCTTCTCAGCATTGTATCTGGATTCTGTACAGAACTCATTTCCCCCTCTGGGTCAGTCCTGAAAGCAATATACATTTCCCTTCTATCTTCAATCCAAATGGCAAGCTATTGAATATATGAAATTTTACACCCTCCCAGTTGTTTCTTTGCAGATAGCCCATCGATTTAACACTGTAGTTCTCCCCCGTGGGGTAAGCGGCAGTCATTTTTATATTAAATTGTAAAGCCCAGGTAATATCGCAAAAGCTGCTGATAGGATTTTTATTGGAAGGCATTAGTCGTGTTCTCGGCTAACAATACGATTTAGTCCCCGTCCCGCAAGTTTTACATTCCTGCTTCGCAAAGACGGGAAAAAAGGAGATAGAGGCCCCCGTAGACCCGCTCGGGTTGGAGGAGTGTTTATTGCGCCGGCGGTGGGAGGAACAGGGGACACGTTTTATGAAAAATGTTATTCTATTTGCTGCGCACAACACGGCTTGAATTGACGGCGTGATCTATCGAAATGTGGTTTTGGCAATAAACAATGCGAAAGTGTATTATGGAGGTTCACAAGAAAACAATCAATGGAGATTTGTTCATTTTTAATAGTGTTTCGGAAAAATATTTCTTATTACGTTAATTAGGTGTAGAATATGTTCCGGGAAAAACAATTGTATACACCGATCAGCCATAACATTATGACCACAGAGAGATGACGTGAATATATATATATATATAGATAGCATCATATACTATATATACATACCAATCAGCCGTAACATAATGACGACTCACCTAAAATTGAGTAGGTCACCCTTTTAGCTGCCAAAACAGCCCTGACCCATCAAGGCATTGACTCCACTAGACCTCTGAAGGTATGCTGTGGTATATAATCCATCAAGGCATGGACCCCGCTAGACCTCTGAAGGTATGCTGTGGTATCTGGCACCAAGCCATCAATAGCAGATCCTTTAAGTCCCTTAAGTTGTGAGGTGCGGCCTCCATGGATCAGTCTTGTTTTTCCAGCACATCTCACAGTTGATCGACTGGACTCTGACCGGTCCGTGGCTACGCAGCCCCATACACAACAAACTGTGATGCTCTTTGTGTTCAGGCACCTTTCTATCAGAACCAGCATTCACTTTTTCAGCAGTTTGATTTACAGTAGCTCTTCTATTGCATCAGACTATATGGGTCAACCTTCGCTCCCCACATGCATCAATGAGCCTTGGCTGCCCATGACCCTGTCTCCACTTCACCGGTTTTCTGTCCTTGCGACCACTTTTGCAGACTTAAAACATCCCAGGAGAGCTGCAGTTTTGGAGTTGCCCTGACACAGTCGTCCAGCCATCACAATTTGGCCCTTGTCAAGCCATCAGCAGCATATCCTTTAAGTCCTGTATGTTGCAAAGTGAAACCTCAATGGATTGGACTAGTTTTTCCAGCACATGCCACAGATGCTTGATTGGACCCTGACCAGTCCATGGATAATGAGCCCCATACACAACAAATTGCGATGCACTGTGTGTTCAGACACCTTTCTATTGGAACGTGCATTCACTTTTTCAGCAATTTGAGCTCCGGTAGCTCTTCTTTTGGATCGGACTACATGGGTCAACCTTCGCTCCCCACGTGCCTCAATGAGCCTTGGCCGCCCATGACCTTGTTACTGGTTCACTGGTTTTTCTTCCATGGACCACTTTTGCAGACTGGGAACATCCAAGAAGAGCTGCAGTTTTGGAGTTGCTCAGACACAGTCGTCTAGACATCACAATTTGGCCTTTGTCAGAGTCACTCAAATCCTTACACTTGTACATTTTCTCTGCTTCCAACACATCAACTTCTAGGACAAAATGTTCACTTGCAGCCTAATATACCCCCCACCCAACCTAACCAAGCACTTTTCCAGGATTGATTTTAATGAAACAATCAATGTAATTCACGTCACCTCTCAGTGGTCATGTTATGGCTGATCGGTGTAAATACAATATATATTACTGTATGCATACAGTATAATATATATATATATATATTTCTGCTTTAGTCAGGAAAATACAAACTATTACCATTTACAACCAGTAGAAGGAACTGGGGGCTCTTATGTGCACTGGGCTAATTTTACCTGCACATCTAAAACTAATCCTTATCTTTAGAGCTCAGTAAAAGAGCTCTGGTAACACAAGCAGCTGAATTATTCGATAGAGATTCTTATAACCCCTTCTCTCCTTGTTCTGTAAGGCTCTATACAAAGAAGAGTTTCATTTAGAGAGTGCGCCTAAAGGGAAACATCTTTTGCTGTAGTATCCTTTTAGAAAACCCACAGTGTCACCCCCGTATTTTGTTTAATGTAAGATAAATAGTTTATAAATTAGTTAAAAAAAAGAAGATATAAAACGCTGCTTTGAAAGCGTTCAAACCCTAAACACTTATAGTTTCCCTTTACTAGATAAACAAAAAAAATGTTGTTTATATGGAAGGTCATTTTTCAGAATGTTACAATTTCCTAATGGCAAATGATGGGCTTTTTTTTTTAAACGTTTTTGTAAGATAAATATGGGACGGTAAATATCTCAATGTAAACCATCTTTATGGCAAATGTTAATACTTTCAAAAAACCTTATTATTTTGTGAATAGTTATAAATAGTTATACATGGCCAACCATATTAATTCCTTATATATTCAGTAATAGTAGTGTTGTATAGTGATGATAGAATCAGATTCAAATCCAGGGACTTTGTGACATACGAATTGTACATTTCTCAGCAAATAGGACAAATCTTTATTCATATGTTTAAAAGAGTGAATAAATTAGCAATTTCCCCCCTGGACCCACAGCAGACGTTTTTATTAACGTGTAGGCTTGGTACCTTCATTCATATGTGTTAAATGTCTGTGAAATTCAAGCATACTAAAATCATGTGATTGTTTAACTCTTTCTCAGATCGCAGTGAACATACACAGTTTAAGGTAAACCGTAAGGCCCCATTCACACTGAGCGACACTCACCTCGACCGGGATAGCGCGACTGTTTGGGCGACGATCGTGCGACCTTCACTGTCGGGCTGCATGCAAAAAGAGAAAAATTGCGCAGAGAGAAAAAGGGGTCCTGCAGAAGCGGCGCGCAACAGCGATGAGCGACAGGCGACATGGAGCTGTAGAATAGAACAGCTCCATTGAAAATCATTGGACGGCGACTTCTCGCGATATCGCACGGCAAATATGCACGATATTGCAGCAGAAATCACGCGATTAAACGCTCAGTGTGAATGGGCACTAAGGCATATTTATAGATACTGTAAATATATACAGTATAAGTGACCCTTGCAAAGAGGAGTAGAAAACATAAGGTGCCATTAAATATCTGTCCTGTTGCATAACAGTCTTCAAGAGCATGCCTGGATCTTCCCCATACTACCTGCACAATTACCACTCCTGGAGCTCCCCATACTACCTACACAAATGCTATTCCTGAAGCACCCCATACAACCTATACAAACACCACCCCTAGAGCTCTCCATATTACCTACACAAATACCATTTCTGGAGTTTCCCATACTACATACACAAATACCAGTCCTTGTGCTCCCCATAATGTATACACATATGGCAAACTCTGGAGCTCCCCAAAATAACTACACAATTATAACTCCTGAACCTCCCCATTCTTCCTAAACAAATAATAACCCTGAAGCTCCCATACCACCTATACCAATACCATCACTGGAGCTCCCCATACTACCTACACAAATACCACCTCTGGAGCTCCTCATACTACCTATACAAATACCACCTCTTGAGCTCCTCATACTACCTAAACAAATGCCATTCCCGAAGCACCCCATATCACTTATACACAAACGACCCCTAGAGTTCTCCATATTACCTACATAAATACCACTTCTGGAGTTTCCCTTACTACATACACAAATACCAGTCGTTGTGCTCCCCATAATGTCTACACATATGGCAAACTTTGGACTTCCCCAAAATAACAACACAATTATCACTCCTGAAGCTCCCCACTCTTCCTAAACAACTAACAACCCTGAAGCTCCTATACCACCTGTCCTATACCAATACCATCACTGGAGCTCCCCATACTACCTATACAAATGTCATTTCTGGAGCACCCCATAATACCTACACAAATACCACCTCTGGAGCTCCTCATACTACCTAAACAAATGCCAGTCCCGAAGCACCGCATATCACTTATACACAAACGACCCCTAGAGTTCTCCATATTACCTACATAAATACCACTTCTGGAGTTTCCCATACTACATACACAAATACCAGTCCTTGTGCTCCCCATAATGTCTACACATATGGCAAACTTTGGAGCTCCCCAAAATAACTATACAATTATCATTCCTGAAGCTCTCCATTCTTCCTAAACAAATAACAACCCTGAAGCTCCCATACTATCTACAGAAATATATCAATACCATCACTGGAGCTCCCCATACTACATATACAAATACAAATGCCATTCCTGGAGCACCCCATACTATCTACAGAAATATATCAATACCATCACTGGAGCTCCCCATACTACATATACAAATACAAATGCCATTCCTGGTTCACCCCATACTATCTACAGAAATACCACCCCTGGAGCTCCTCATACCACCTACACAAATAGCTCCTCATTCTATTGATGCAGATACAAACTTCCTTAAACTGAGAGCATAAGCATCCTATTCCTCTGCACCCATTTCCTAAATTATTGAAATTCACTTTGCTGTTATTGTAACTTAAAAACCTCAAAACTCTGGTTGTGCTCTTTGTATGGTATTGTAATCTTTAATACACAGTAAACAAAAGTCTAACTTTGACTGAAAATCGTCAACAGCATTGCATTAAAATGGCTATAATCACACAAAAGCATCGCTCTTTTCCAAGGTAATCTTGGTTAGAATTGCTCAAAGTATGTTATCATTCAAAACAGTGAATACCATTATTCTGTGCATCAAAATAAAAAGGCAACAAATGTCAGCTCTTCATCTGAATAGTCATTAGGGGGCTAAATTCATGATTTTTAAGAGTGACTCTGGAATCAGACATATCTTGATTGGAGGCTTTACTTCTCAAAGTTATTCTGTTCAAGGTAAAATGTTCCTAAAATCTTAATTTCAACCGAAGAAGAAAACAAAGTGTTTCTCAACAATAAAAAGTTGGCGAAATTCTAGAACTATTGAAGAATATGTTACCTTATCAAACAATAATGCTTCTATCTATCTATCTATCTATCTATCTATCTATCTATCTATCTATCTATCTATCTTAAACCAAGCCCCCAAGAATTATGGGGCCATTGCAACCCCCCACTGGGTTTTAACCCTATAAGTAAGCCATAGTAAGCCATAACCCTACAGAACCCACTCCAGTCTTCAATCCCATGAACATCTCTTGCCATAGAGATTGTTATAAGGGGAAACTATTTTGCCAAAAGTCTGTGGACACCTGGCCATCACACCTATCTATATGGCAAAAAAAGATAGAGTTTAAGTATTTCCACTTAAAGGCACTGGTGGTGCTACAGCATACAAATACATTTTAGACAAGAGTGCACTTCCAACCTTGTGGGGCCAGTTTGTTGAAGGCCCTTTTCTGTTCAAGCACGACTGTAACCCTGTGTACAAAGCCAGCTCCATAAAGACTTGGTTTGAAAGGTTTGGTGTGGAGCAAGAGTCGCCTACACAGAGCTCCAGCATTAGGTATGTATTAGATCCGTTTGAGCTGGCCCTAGTGTTTTCTAAATAAACTTTTTCCACCAGCTTAAAAACACAGTACAAGTTATCTCTGTCTCATATACAATAAATCAGATTTTCATCATCTCTTACATCATCTTATCACATGTAGCCAAAAAAAAAACTTCTATATTTTCTAAAATAAATCCATAGCCAAAAATAGTTTGTTAGTTAGATTAAAACCCTTTTCAGGTCTATGTCCCACTAGATTTTCCATCACATCCTAGGAAAGAACATATCTCCAAAGTATGGAGACAATCCCCTCTAGATTAAAACCCTTTTCAGGTCTTTATTGCTGTCTATGTCCCACTAGACTTTCCATCAAATCCTATACTGAGGAGAGAACATATCTCCTAAAAAGGGGGACAATCCCCTCTTAGTTGTCCCTAGAACCTTTTGGTCTGTTGACAACCATAAGATTTTGGAGCTTCCATCACTTTCTATCTAGGTAGAAATGGCCACCAAGACAATTAGAGAGGGAAAATCTCCCCAGCAGTCATGACAGAGGTACTAACCCTTCTCTACTCTAAATCTAAAGATGTATTAAAAAAAAAAACAGTAGACACCGCCACCTACCTGCACTCATTTTCTGATCTCACCACAAAAAACAGAGGCATTATGACCAGCTGACCCATAACTGGTAGCTAGGTGTGGGTTCTTTTGACCACAAGCCCCTTTAAAGACAGGCCACATTGTGCTTATAATAAAGCTAGAAGAGTCATCAGCACTGAAAAACTCTATTATGATCAGAGTAGTTTCCCAAAGCTCGGGTAAAAAAAAAAGTTAGGCTATAGTAAAAATACGCTACCAATGACAGTATATTGGCAATTGCCAATATTGTTTGGGGCCACCAATCTCTTCTTGTTGTTAAAGCTGATCTTAAGACACCACTTTTTTTGTTTTGTATGGAGTAGAGAAGGGTTAGAAACTTTACTGCTGTCTGAGTTTACCCCTCATTTACTTTCCTGGTGACACCAGTCTGTATTTGTGTAGGTATAGCCAAATTTTTAGATCAAATTTTGTTGATTTAACTGGAAGTGGAAATGTGGATAGGAGGGAGGATTTGACCATGTAGCTGTTTGGAGAGGATACAGAGCTGACCAGGATGTGAGGGGAGGAGCTGCTGTTGCCATGTGATTTAATCAAACAAGGACTTAATCTTGCCGGTGGGAAGAAGGCATACATCAACCATTAGAACTGACTGAAGTCCCACCAGCGGGACAGGAAATGAGGAGAACAGAGACAGCAGTAAAAACCACTTGCCAAACACTCTAAAGCTCCTCCCCAAAACCAAACAAAACTGTCTTGGTATGACCACCACTTCAAGTATGATTTATTTATTTATTTACTTGCAATTATCCTAAACCCATATGGATAAAAAAATAAATAAAAAAGCACATACAGTAAGTTCCATAAAGCTGCACATAAATATTCTGGCTACAGCTTGAGAAAGGTTGCGTGCCCCCTTGCATGGAGCACCACAAAAGATGAAACCAGTTCCTACCATTTAAGATGAGTTGGTCTTCCAGAAACTCCAACGGTTGCTCTATGTAAAATATCTTCTGTTGAAATCCTGGGATGCAGTCGAAATCTCGTGCAACAGCAAATGCAAGAACCTGCGGGAACAAAGCAAGACGTATTAGAATCAAACACTTTGGGAATCAGGAAGAGTGCTTGCAAGCAGTGGAGTCTTTTTTAGCCTTCTAGGAACCCGACAAAACACCCCTTCTGCTTCTTCCAGCAGAAGATTAAAGCGCAGGCATGGGTTCCGCATATCAGCTGTCACGCTCCTTTCTAAATATAAGGAGATATCAAAAGGCTTTCTATGCTTAAGATGTATGTTGATGTCATTTCTCTCTCTGCTTTATAAGCAGAATTGCATTTTCAGCACTACCGTGTTTTCCCGAAAATAAGACACTGTCTTATATTTTTTTTGGCTCAAAAAATCACACTAGGTCTTATTTTCGGGGTAGGTCTTATATTTTAGCAATTCCCAAAAATAGTACTAGGTCTTATTTTCGGGGTAGGTCTTATTTAAGGGGAAACAGGGTAGCTTGAAGAGATACGGAGTCAGGTTGTATTCAGCATAGCTGTTGGGGGGTTTGAAGTAAAATATCAACCTCACACCGTAGAGCTTTCAAAAAGTACAAACATTTCAGATCTTTCACATTGTGATACACATATTTTTTTTTAGTGGACATGCCACATGTCACACTGTAGAGCAACAATATACATTTTAAAAAGACTGTACCTTGTATCTATTGAAACAGTTCCTGAGCTTCAGTCACTTGACTGTGCCTAGGCTCAGATGATGTCATCAGTCTCCTGCGGGAAGGAGGAAGCCTCCTCTCCCCTCATAATCACCCACACTGTAACTTAAAGAAGAACTACGAGGTGAGTGATTTTCACTCAACCTAACGGTGTGAGCCGACCTGTGACAATGAAACTGTCACAGGTCGGCTCAGTAGATCGGGAAGTGAGTGAACACATACCGTTGCTCGCTCACTTTCCGATCATCTCCCTGCACAGAGCCGTGAGGGATTCCCCCCCTCCCCGCTCTGATACTCCAGTCCTGACTGGAGAAACGGATGGGGGAGGGGACAGGCACAGCTGGCTCTGCCTCTAGATAGGCAGAGCCCGCTGTCACTCACGCAGCTCGGTGGATCCGTCCTGGCTGCGGCGCTCTCAGTATATAGTGAGCAATAGCTCGCTATATACTGAGCTTGGAGTCACGGGAGGAGGTTAGTATATGTCCCCCCATGACCCTTAAGAGAACTATGAGATAAAAAGGTTACCCTATAGTTCTCTTTTAAAGCAAGGTGAGAGGCTGCAAGAAGGGCTAATCTGTGACAGATATAGCCAAGAACTACACAGGCAGAAGGATTTATAGGATCGTGTCATTTCTAAGTCAACATTTTAGTCCAGGAAGTAGATGGTGACCCTGGATAATGACTGAACAAAGATGGCTATGTCCTTGTGAAGAGAAAAGCAGATGAAAGCTTTGTCAAGGGGAGTACTGTGATCTTTGTAAAAGGTAATAAACACGTGGGAGTGTTACACTTTCCCATTACGTTGCCTGCATTACCTTATCTGGTCCCCGTTAATTAAAATCAAACCTAAAGAGAAGGAACAAAAAGAACCAATGCATGTTGTTTCTTGTAGCCCTAATGGTGGTCAGGTGCTTATATGGCTTCCTTGGTCCAGCGGCATATAATGATCTAATGGTTTAAAAGCAATATGGGACTATCGTACCCAGCCAACCTTTCTTTGCTACAACTACCCGCACCACCTGATCCTGAGCCACCAATTAGGTAAGTGCATTTTGTCTGCACAAAATTAACATAGCTCCCAACTCTCCCAAATCCCTCTGTCCCTCTTTCCTCCTCAATTGTCCCTCTTTTTGTTCTGATGTACAGAGTTCTACAAAAATGTAGTATTTAACTTCCAAAAGGTTTATACTACACTAAACTTTCATCTGACCTCTCAGCTTTTGTCTTTGTTATTTTGAAAAGTCGGTATAAAGGAAAAGTAGTGTTGAAATAAAGCACTTGTGGATTTAACCAATCATTTTTGGCGTATTAATTTTTTCATACAGACATGTGCGTTTCGTTTTGTTCCGAATCAAAATTTGTACAAATTTTCTGAAATTCCGACATTCTGACGCATCCGAATTTCCGATCTCAATGCATCCGAATGCATCCCAATCCGAATTTTCGTTTCCGAATTTCGGATCCCGCCCTAATTTCGTTCAAAAACGAAATTAAAGCGGACATGTGACTTTTCTGGCCAATCAGATGTGTTTTTCGGGTTTAATGCATTCGAATGGGTCTGAATCTGAATTTTCGAATTGTTTTCGGGAGCTCCTGAATGCCATTCGGGTCCGGGAGCCTCAGATTTAGGTTTATGTATATATGGGTCACAATGTTGCCACTACAAATATATTACTAAAGCTGATGCTCCAAGACCCGAATGGAGTCCAAATTGTCCGAATAGCATTCGAGAGCTCCCGAAATGCCATTCAGGTCTGGAAGCCTCAGCTTTAATATGGCTCCCAAGACCCGTATTGCTTTCTGGAACTCCCCAATGGTATTTGGAAATTTGGACTCCTGAATGCTATTCGTGTCTAGGAGCTTCAGCTTTAGTATTAATATCTGTATATTGTTTTCTGTCGTATTCGCAACGAATATTCGTAAACTCATCCGAAACTAGCGAAAATTCAGATTTCGTCCGAATACGAAACCCGAACCGAATTGAATTTCGGATACAAATCCCGAAATAATGAAATATCCAAAACAAACCGAATTTTTCCGCAGCTTACATGTCTACTTTCATGGTCCACTTAACTGTGGATATGGTAGAAGTGTGTCCTTCGTCATCTTACTTTTTGCTAAAAGGTGCCTCTCTTTCCATCTCAGGAAGTTTGGAGGTTTGAATTAACACCTTCCTCAGCCCAGTCACCTCCATTTACTTGATTTGTTACTCAATAAGACAAGGATAGAACAATAACGTTAATTGAATCTACACAAAGAAAACACAGCCATGCCTGTGATCGCAGGGACAGCAAAACAGAGACGCCTCGGGGTGAAATAAATAAAACCTGCCTTTGATTGTACACAAGCGACAGGTTAAAGTAATCTGCTAGATGACACATACGAAATGGCGGTATTCTTTCAATTATATTCCCGCAGATTGTAGTTGTGTTATCCATTTCTCACACAACACCTCTGTTGCACTAAACGCCTATCTCATTATTGTTTGCATGGCGGGCAATCATTGTTAACGACAAAACATGAAAAGGCTTAAATTACGATCAGCTTACCATGATTTAAGGGTAGGAGAAGCTGCTTCACATGACATGAGACTTTATATGTAATCAAGCTGGTTAAAAGGACTTAGGTTTCAGAGAGAAATTGTTACCCCCCGTTTATAAATGACAATAAACCTATCATGCTCAGTAGGCTGTGTATAAAGACTGACAACTCTGCTGCTTTTCACTTTGCTGTACTTGACTAAGGTTCAAGACATGTCTTAATAACAATACAATAGTATAAGAATTGGGGTTAAAAGTAACGGAACCAGATCCATGTGCCTACAGAACCTGGTCCATACGTTAGCTCCTCAGCTGCTCCACACCACCTCATGGAAGATCTCAAACTAACCACAGACACATCCTAATCAATTAATACCTGCTCACATCAAGTTAACCACACTGAAGAAAGGACATCATACCGAAAATAGATACCTGACCAACTCTCATTCCCACCAAACCCCTTTACAGGCTGCTGTGACTTCCATTTTTGCTGTCCGACTTCCAGAAATCTAGGACAGGAAGTTCTCTCGATTGGCTGCAACTCTCAAACTGAACTTCTTAGGACTTCATAGCCTTCTGAGCACACTTGGAGCCTCTCAATTCCAGCTTCCAGCCCACTAATCAGATAGGTGACCGACAACTAACCTTCCTGCTAACCATTTTAACATCTTGGTTACCTGGCCCCCTGGCCCCCTGGCCTGTAATGCAGGCCCTGCATGTACTTGTTTTTTTGTTTTAGACTTATCAGTATGGGGTTGGTAAAACAACCCCACCCTCCCAGAGAATATGCATGTTAAAGCATGGGTAAACGTGCCCCTAAATACCACACCATCCTGCTCACACCTAATTACAATGTATTTTTTTAATAAAAACTTTCTATCAATTTTTTTACTCACATGTGTCCACCATTATATGACCCCCTGTGACCCCTGTGAAGACTGGTGATCCAATACCTGGACCTGTAGCCAACTGGTCTTGTTGCCTGCATGAATGACCATACTGCTAAAATCTTCAGGACCCTGTAAGGACCCCAATAATGGACCCAATGGGAAGTGTCAACATCCTCAGGCAGTAATGTAGGCATGCAAAGGAGAACCCTCACACGCAGTCCAGAAGAGGGAAGACTTGCAACCTGACATATCACTTGACCACAGATCTAAGTATTGTAGGCATTTAGATCTACTTTTTTTTTTATTGCTGCAGCAATTAGTTACATGGGTGGGGGTAAGGGGTATTACTTAGTGCCACATTTCTCAATCCTATTATCCAGATGAACCTCTGAAATCATTTTCAGATCTTGGGAAACCTATTTCTAAAACTCATGGTACATTAATGTGATCACTAAGTAATACAATTAAATAAAACTAGTATTAATGATCAGAAAATACACACACACAGTAAAAATTGTAGAGCATGCCTTTGGTGGTCAGAAAAGAAATGTCCCCTCACATTAATTGCCAATGTAGTGTCCCCTTACTTTGGTGGTTATTGTGAGAAGAACTATCCCTTACTTATGTGGTCACTGGGAGAAGAACTTCCCTGTTCCTTGGTGGCCATTGGGAGAAGAAATTACCTTTACTTTGGTGGTCATTGAAAAAAGAACTTTGCCTTACTTTTGTACTCATGGGGAAAAGAACTTCCCTTACTTTGGTGGTCTATGAGAGAAGAACTTTCTTTTCTATTTTAGTTGTTATGGGGAGAAGAACTTCTCATTACCTTGAAGGTCATTAGGAGAACTTCCCCTTACTTTGGTGGTCATTGGGAGAAGAACTTCCCCTTACTTTTGTGTGGTTATTTAGAGAATTTCCCCTTACTTTGGTGGTAAATGATAGAAGGATTTCCCCCTACGGTGGTGGTCATGGGTAAAAAAAATCCCTCTTATTGTTGTGGTCATTAGGAAAAGAACATCTCCTTACTTTGATGGCCATTGGGAGTAGAATTTCCCTTCCTTAGGTGGTCATTGTGAGAAGAACTTCCTGATACTTTGGTCATCATTGGGAGAAGAATCCCCTCTCATTTTGGTGGTCATTGGGAGAAGAACTTCACCTTACTTTGATGTCCATTGGAAGAAGAATTCTCCCTTACTTTGGTGGTCATTGGTAGAAGAACATCCTATCCTTTTGGCAGTCATTGGGAGAAGATGATCACCTTACTTTGAGGGCCATTGGGAGAAGAATTTCCCTTTACTTTGGTTGTCATTGGGAGAGGAGAGGAGCCCCCTTACTGACAACTAAAATAATTATTAATAAACACATTATTATTAGTATTATTATTATTATTACTATTACAGTAATGAGGGTTTACAACTTTGAACCCGAAAGTCACAAAGAAAGCACCCATGGGGTTTGCCCTATAGTCTTTAATCAGCCTGAAAGAAGCAAGAATCCCGTGTCTAATATCACTCAAAAATATGTTGCTGTTAAAAAATGTTTAAACTGCAGTAAACCAGTTTGACTGTGTCTAATTTACATTAAATTCAATTATTAGCACTTACAACTTCGTATATGCTTCTGTACGTCCTTGGAAAGGTGACTAATACAAAATAGTTTACGTACCAACCATATAAACCAATTTATTTTCTTTCCCCCCCTTGAGATATAATCACATTCCATGATTATTAAAGGCCTCTATCTGCATCGTGCTGTTTGTGAGACTTCAAATTAGTTAATGAACAATGAAAGATGGTTTGATAGTCACAGGGAGGAGCGTTTATTGGGACTGAATACAAAACAACAGTGAATGTGGTAACAGGTAACATAAGAACAGTCAAAACTAATTTTGTTTATAAATGTTATTAACCATTTAACTGTAGTGCTCTGCCTCCTAGTTTGCATCCCAAAAGGTCAAATCACCCGCCCTCTTTTTCCAATTATAAATACTTTACAGTCTTTTCGAAAGTGTGCTTTTGGAATTTTTTATTCAACTTTATTAAGCCTTAAAATGAAGCAGCCTGAGGCTGTTACTACAGGTGGCATCTCTTTTTGGGTCACATTGGGGGGTAGGGGGGCACAGGAAGAGTGGAATGGCTGAATTTGTAATGGGGACTATAGGGACCTTAGAAATGGCAAATGGTCTTTAAAGGTAAAACTGTTTAAAAACCCCTATCTGTCTGTGTCCCATTTAAGAGATATCTCCTCACTTCCTGCTATACCATGAGTTTGAGATCTAGATTTTAGCAGGGTTCTCTGCTGAGACCTGAAAATGATTTTCAGACGTTCATCCTGATGAACCTCTGAATATTGAGAAAGGTGGCACTAAACAATACCCATTACCTTACCCCTACCTATGTAACTAATTGCCCAAAATACATAGATCTGCAGTCAAGTGACATGCCAGGTCCCAAGTCTTCTATCTTCTGGACTGCATGTGAGGGTTCTTCTTTGCATGCCCCCATCACTGCCTGGGGATTGTTGACACTTCCCACTGGGTCCATTGATGTCAAGGTCCTAACATGAGAGCACAGTAGTCACTGAAACAGGTGTCCTCATTGGAAGATTCCTACTTACCTCTTGTTCTGGGGACAACTGTAAAAGTTTGGATTTTCTATCATTTTATGTTTTGGTGACAGCCAACAGGACAAATAGAGTGAACCTACCCACTGAGGCACAGACAGCAGAAAAAACCTTACATGGGTTCCAATCCTTCCCCTCTCCACCCTACCCTCTACTCTAACCTACTCTACTCTAAAGTAAAGGAAAAAGTTTTGGAAATAAATACTGTACATGCTAACGTAGAATGCAAGATTTGTTGGAGGCCTGTAGACGACTTGGGGCAAAATATGAAGCAATGCAGAATTTGACCCTTACCTGGAGCCATGCCTCTTTGAGACAGGGATAAAGCCCTGTACTGTCAAAGCCTAAATTTATTTTGCTAAAATAGATTAATCTTGGAATAAGCAATCATTCACTCTCTGCAGATAAGCAGTGACATGGCAATGTGCACTTATAAAGGTCATCACAGACAATGTGCCTCGGAGGTGAGTGATCCAGGTATGAGTTTGTGTTTGTGATAGAATTATCGCCCATTACATCCTGCCTTCACAGAAATATTTATGCACTAGAAAGAGAGAAAAAGAAGGCATTGTATTCAGATCTGCCGGTGACCTTGCAAACTTAGAATTGAGGACAAGCCACTAGATTGATTGCTGTAGTCATGGAACGAGAGCGGAACTGCCAGAGCATTGGCTGCTACCCGCCACGGTAGGTCACCGAAACTAATTAAGATGTCAGAAGTGCAATTATCCCCTAGACAAGGCTATCAAAATCTAAGATAATGTATAGTAATGATACAGTAACACAACGTTTGCGAGAATGAACTTGTCAACAGTAATGAGGACAATCAGGAATCGGAAGAAAGCTGTTACTCAACAGATATGCCCCGATTTAGTTACTCAAACAAGCAGGAGGCTGTGACAGGTGGAAAACACCTGTCACAGCCAATGGTTGTGGAAATTGTTTTAATGGTGGAGGTTTTTTAAAGTGCCACTGACCACCAATGATTGTGGGAATTTTTTTTATGTTGGAGGGTTTTAAAGTTCCATTGGTCAGCAATGAAGTTGGGATTGTTTTTTTTAAAGATAAAGAAGTGAAAGAAAAAAATTAAGCAAACCCAAATGTTTGGTTATTTTTCTCTTATATAGTAAATAATAATAATAGTAATAAAACTGATTATTGCCATTCACCAAAATAAAGCTCTATCTATCTCAAAAAGAACACAAAAGTAATTTGGATGCAATGTATTAAATCATTGTCAGTCAAACTATCACAGCATTAAACACTGGGAAATGATATACCATATTTTTCCGTGTATAAGACGCTACTTTTTCATTAAAATGTTTACATAAAAATAGAGGGGCGTCTTATACACGGGGGCCGAGAGGAGAACCGCGGTTGCGAAACTGCCGATACCACTGCAAACTACCGTAGCCTCACGAGTGAAACTTCGGATTGCAGAGACAAGATAAGTTTTCCTCCAATCATAAATCTTTTGTACATGACGTTAGCTGTTGCTGGGAGAGTGGCTCTGTAATCCGGGGGCGTCTTATACATAGGGGCGTCTTATAGATGGAAAAATACAGCAGTAATGAAGGGGCATTTACTCATACTCTCCCATCCTCTGGGACTCCCTACCCCAATATGTCCGCGTATCCCCTACTCTGTCCACCTTTAGGTGATCCTTGAAAACTCATCTCTTCAGGGAAGCCTATTCCACCTCGATATAACCGTCGTTTCACTACTTTCATCAACTCATCCCACACAGTTATTACCTTTTGTAACACTTGCCCCTCCTTGATTGTAAGCTCTCATGAGTAAGGCCCCCCTAAGCCTCCTGTATTGAAATTGTATTAACTGTATTGTCTCCCTCCATTTTGCTTCACAAACTGTTGGCGCTATATAAATCCTGTATAATCATAATAATAATAATATACAGGATAGTACTTAAGTGGTTAAGGAAGTGGCTGGATGGTGCTGGATGCCTTGAAACTCAGCTTATTACCTCCGGTGGGAAGAACCACAGAATGGGGCAGGGGATGCAGTCATTTGACAATCCCAGTTCTGTTGAGTGCTGATGATATTGCCAGAGGCTTTGTGATTAAAGACAGGAGAGTTCAAATTCAACACCCACCAGAGAGGTAAGTTTAGAATCTTTTACTGCAGGGGAGCACTTCTATGTTTGGGAACAACAGACAGACAGAGTCACTTTAAGAACAGAGATTTTATGTGTTATAATAAGGCTCCACCTTCAGAACATAACAACCTTAATACAACTTGGACAGATTCTATTGACCTGTCCTGACCCGACTTATACGAGTCCCCGAGGGATAGTTCTTTTTATGTTGGCGACCAAATTCTGACTGAACAGTAGTCACAGTGATTTCCTGGCATGGTGTGATAAACAAAAATGCTTTTAATGTAAAACCTACATGTGTGAATTATTAGCGCATAATGGAAAAGGTTTGACTTTCACTTGAGGGCCTTTTAATCCAGGTCATCCATAGCTGAAAGAGCCAGGACTGAGCTGTAAACAAGATGGACGTTGTTCGGTTCTGTGGAAGCCATAAGTATAGTGTGCAGCAACTCACGCTGGGAAATAGTAGCATGCTCTCTCGTAAAATGCCTTCAGTTTCAAATGGATCGGGATAATGAGAGGTTTTGTTTAAAGGTATACGAGAAACAGGCATGAAAATAGATATAATAGTTTTCTAGCATTCATGACAAGCTGAGATGGTGATTACCAGCCTTGTAATATGTATGGCAGGCTTTATGGTTATTCATATTACATGGCCATGGGCTGTTTTTTCACCCGGTAAAGAGCGAAATGCACTTTATTATATCCTGCTAAAGTAGTCATACTGTGTTTTGTAAAAAGTATAAGCAGTAAACACCACATGATAGCTTTCCTTGCAACAGTTCCAGTTCTGCTTATTCTGTTTCTAAATTTCCTAGGGGTTTGTACTTTGCAAGTCTACCACTGACATAGAGAACATGTTTCTTCTACAGCAGTGCTAAATTCAGGATTCACATGTAAAAGAATAAGACCCAGTAAATACATTTTGGGGCTGAGCTACCGAGGACATATATATATTTGTCTATTGTACCTCAAAAGCCCCCCAAAAGGACAAGAGACAGGGTCTTCATAGGGTTGTAGGAGCAAATCAGCCCATCTTTTGTCCCCCAACAGCTCTGTCTCCTGGTGGCTTCAATTAAACTTTCTAAGCAGGAAAGGGAATCATTCATGGAGAGCAAAGCAAAACAGAGTCCAATCATCTTGTGCAAGGCACAAATGTAATGGAGCACAAGGGAACGGTTGTGGTAAAGATCTCCCCGAACTGCACTGGTGCCATATATTTCTAAAGAGGGTGTGGCTTAATAAAGTTGGAGGTTAAAGCTTCAAATCACACTTCTAAAAGGAGGTAAAATGTTAATAACTGAAAAAACACGAGTGGCATGTGTTGTACTAGGCATAGAGAAAATTGTCCAGAGATCGCGGATGAGCCCCACAAATACATTAAACTACCTATAGCTAAAAAGTATGTAACATATTTTAGACTAATCTGCATATTTGCTCAAATATTAAACAAATGTAGATGTGTTCCATATGTATGTTACAGATATAGGTGTAATATACAGGTGAAACTCAGATAATTAGAATATCGTGCAAAAGTTCATTTATTTTACTAATGCAACTTAAAAGGTGAAACTAATATATGAAATAGCGGGGACCTTGTGGGGAAGGTGGGGTAAAAAGGTGTCAGATAGGCAGCCCGACAGCCAACAGAAGATGTACATATTCCACCATCTAATAGATTTTGAAACAGATTTTAAAAAAAGATTCATGAACGTCTACAGTGTGGCATGGTGCTAGACATACTGATAATAGATTTAGGATTTACATAGATTGTAAGGTGTTATAACATATTCCCAAGTTTTTGTGGCATGAAAGTTGATGACCTACCTCAAATGATGTATCTAACATTTGTCAGTTACACCACTTTACAAAATGAATATTAGACTTCCAACACCGCCTACCTTCGCCAGCATCCTCCTCTGCACCATACTGTCTGCTGCAGAAGTTAGTTATTCTCATATTGTGCTACTCTGGGTAGAGTGCTCTTCATTAAACTCTTGTTTCTTCTACTGTTCCCCTACGTTAAAATAACTTTGTTCCATGATGTACAGTATATTGTATTGCCACACATTTTTCACACTAAGGCCTCTCGAGCACACCTAGGCGACCATGGTCTTTTTTGCACATGCTATTCTTTTACACAGCAAGGGCCGTAAGGACAGATTATGGGACCCCATAGCTATAATGTGATGGATGACCTCTCTCTGAGCTGTAACAATGCCAAGATTCCAAAGACTCCTCTTGTGCAACTCAAGTCATCTCTACACTGTAGACTTTCCAGGGGGCTCGAGTTGTCATCAACTGCAACCACCCCAACCCATAATGATACAGTATTATCTCCACATGCTCTATGTTTAATTTGCCTCAACAACCTAATGGGGCCCCCTTCCACCCCCAGGCCCATAGCGGCTGCCTAGGCTGCTATGGCTATATGCCACTGGACACAGCGCATACCTTTTTTTTTTTTACAACAATGCATTTTTCAGTTTACCTTGCATGTACATCATTTACAGTCCAAAAATGTTTCTTACTGTATACCTGTATGAGATTCTCCCGACTGAAATTAAAACTGAAAAATAAATGCTGAGCAGGGAAACAGGAAAAAGAAAACACACTTCAATACATAGCTCAAACAACAAAAGAGCGATCTTAAAATCAAAAAGCTTTCAGAACATTTTGAAGTGTTCCGTAATTTAAATCCATTCTGCATTGTGCAAGGCGATTTAAATTTCCTAGAGCCCTTTAATTTTGGTAAATGTTTTTGTTGGGAGAGATTTGTGTACAATTCCTCCATATCTCAAAAGCAAGTTATTGGTTCTGAGCTTTCTTGAGGCCTCGGGAATAATTAGAGCTTTCTTGTGTGGAATCATTAGCAGTCCTAATTTATCGGCGCTTTAATATTTCCCTATTATCGTTTGAAATTCTTGTTTTGATTTCATGAAATTGGACAACAAATTGGAACAGCCTTTGTGTTACTAGGATGTTAGAAAAAATAAGAATACCTCTGGGGTCAAGGTAATATGTTCAGTATTGCTCTGAAGCTGTTAGGATTAAAAGGAGAGGGATCTGCTGTGTCTTTCGCAGACTAAGGTACAAAGGTCTGTTCTAAAATCAAAGCATGCCAAGGTATTGCTTTTAAGACAGTACAGGTTGAAGATATGAACTGAAAGTAAACCTAAAGTTTGCTATGCCTTTAAACTACTAGGGAGGCATTAGGGAAAGGTATAAAAAGCAACATAAACATGTATGTGCACCATAGTAAGGTCATGTTATGGCACTTGGGTAGCCACACACTAAGGCACACATGATGAGAGGCCACCAATCATATGACCTAATGCTTGGTTAGATCGCATGACCTAGATGAAAGCACAGTAGGATCTCCTTGTAACTGGTATATTAATATTAGTTATTTCCCCATCTTCCCTTATGTCGCTCTATATGTTTAAATGGAAGCATTTAAGCTCACTTTAATTATGTTCCAGACTCAGGGGCAGCCAAGCCACAAATGAATGGAAGAAACAGTTGAGTGAATCCTAGGTCATTGTGCTATCACCCTGTTTATCCTGTATTAGTTGCTTTTTGTTCATGAGTGGGATTGTACATAAGGTTGTATAACCAGCATCCCTATTGGACAGCTGCTGATATATAAATCAATTACAGCATAAGCTACATACAGAGTAGATTATCTTACATCAGTCTAGGTGTCCTGTTACACAGTTGTAAGATATCACAATTCATAGTCGTGGTTAATATTCATATTAATGTGAAATGATAATTTATAGTTTATTTTCCTTAAGCTATTTTCTCATCGGTTTAGTATAGCTAATTATTATACTGACGCCTTGTGGTCGTTTTGGGTTATTGCGCCATGTTTTTCTGTGTTCCCTCCCATCTATGATGTATTTGCCCTTTCTTGTCGAGTGTCATGGCTGCTTATAACAGGACCACATGTACATGCTAGCTTGAAACATTGTCATCCTTGACCTTCAAATGCCATCTATTCATTCATCTGCCGTATACTGTTGTATGGAAATATTGTATGGAATAAAGCGCTTTGTGGATGAAAATTATTTGGTGAGTTCAGCTATCTGATAAGGATTGCCCGCAGTGATTATATCTGCTTATACAGGCCAGGCATAGAGGTCTCAGCAAAGGGACAAATCGCTAATACAACAATCGGAGTCAGAATACTAGGCAAACTGAAAGACTTGCATAAAGACTGAAGAGTAGAGCACAATCACTGCATAGCAATACTAAGCAGGAACCCCAGCTGGCATTATAATGTGCAAATACATCTGCTCCCATGTACATATAAAGTTACCAATGACAAGCCTTAAAATATTTTGTAGGATTTCTCTGAGCTAGCTGTGTAGTTAATAAGACCCCCTTTCCCCCCATATTGTCCACTTTGTGTTATCATACAAGGAAACACTAGTAATATTTATCTTCTCTGCAAAAACCGCTGATCCAGGATACTACAGTGGCCAGTCATGTGACCAAAATTAGTCATAGGACAGAGACTCTGCCTGACCTCTGACCATATTCTTCAGCAGTAATCACTAAAGGGAGTCCTAGGCTTTTGGTCAAGTGTCCAGTTGGGGCATTGGTCAATCAGTAGCCCTGCCATGACTCACACCCTATCCTTCAGCATTAATCAATGGAGCGATGCCCAGGCTTTTGGTCAACTGTCCAGTTGGGGGATCCCGCAATTGTTTCTGCATAATGTAGTTCATCTGACATGTCAGGATGATGTAATATATACTGTATATCTCATGCCTTTAGCAAACTTAATTCTTCCTCTTAATAATAACAGTATATTCTCGGCCTTTAAAACAGATATATTATGTCTCTACATAAGTAAGCACACTCTATTTAATTATGTCATAGCATTTACTATGGAAATATGGCTTTTATGTAAGACTATGTTAAATTCATTGCTATTTATTTTCTAATAGGCAAAAAAGCAACATTTTCTACAATAAATTGTTGCGTGCTTTGTTGCCATTATAAGCCTTCTGCCACAATTCTATAGAACTTGCTACCAATCACACGCACTTGTCGATGCACTGCGGCGTGGTCAAGACTGATAGCCCTGAAATATCATTAAGCAAGCAATGTATTTCACCAGTGTTTGACGGTGAGGAATGTTAGCCGTTGTTACTGGACTGATCAGAAGATGATGAGTAACCAGACAGTTGTCATAGATTCACAGATCAGTATGCACACAGAATATATCGACATCTCCTGTAAAATTCCATGCTACTATTACTATTCAGGAAGATTTTACTTTGGAAATTGGATACTTAGTAAAGGACGTGAAGAATAAAAAACAGGGCACTGGATGCAATATCTTCAGGTTATGTCTTTGTCATAGAGTTTCTTCTTTTCGAATCTGTTCACATGTCCAGAAATAGTCGGTGCTTTGATAGCACTTGTTGACATGGCTTCCAAGCCCAACCAACATGTAAAACTCGATAGTGATTGAGTTCCTTCCAACCATTCCAATTTATTTTAACTTCTGTGTTTTCTTTTTCCCCCCTTTAATACCTAATGATTGGCCTTTCTTAAGCAAGATGACATTATGTGACTTAAGACTCATCTCTTCAGGGAAGCCTATTCCACCGCAAACTAACCACTGAACCATCACGTTCTCATACAATTCATCTCCACACATCTACCTCCTCATGTATCAGTTGCCCCTCCCTTTCAGATTGTAAGCCCTCACGGGCAGGGCCCTACTTACCATCTTGTCTTAAATGGTATTGTAACTGTATGTGTAATGTCTTCCTTATATTGGAAAGAGCTGCGCAAACTGCTGGTGCTATATAAATCCGGTACTTTATAATAATAATGTGGCATGGTCTTGAATTTGGACTCCTAGGCTCCCTTGTCTCCTCTTCCTTGCCCTGACAGTGGTATGACCCCATCTGTAGCCTCTGGCTCATCCAACATGGAATGCTGAATAGTGATCTCAATTTATATTCAAGTGGGATGTTCCTGAATTTTGACTCAGATTCAGGGCTCCACATCTTCTCCTCTTTGCCCAACAGTGATACAAAATTATCCTCAGTCTCCAGATTCAACCAATCAAGCAACATTCAAAACTGGATAATCATCTTATAATCCCAACCATTCTAACCCATGTGGGATGTTTCTGGAGTTTGACTTAGATTCTATGGTGCTGTGCCTCATCCACAGACTTCAGGCTCAACCAACATGTGAAACTGGACAGAGATCTTAATCCAGCCCAACAATCCTACCATATGGGATGCTACTGGATTTTGACTCAGATCCTATGGTTTCAGCTCGCATCATCTTTGACCTAATAATGCTTTGTATTTGTCCACAGCCTCTAAACTTAAACAACCAGCCTACCAACATGCAAAACTGGTTAGTGATCCCATTCCCCCCAGTAACCCAATTAAAGTGGGGTGATACTTGTTTTTAACTCAGATCCTAGGGTCCCCCATCTCATCTTCTTTTCCCTGACAATGCTATGAACTCTAGGGCTAAACAAACATGCAAAACTGGATAGTGATTCCAGTTCCCTCAACTACTTTACATCAAGTAAACCTTGGTGTCTTTCCAGTCTTTGGCCATGTTCAGAAATGTCTGACACAGATCAGCCCCTCTATAGCCTCTCATTATGTGACATACAACAAAGTTACAATGTTACAGTCTGATCTCTGGGGGAGAGGATATTGAGGAAATGTTTCCTCCTGCCTAGAGCAGAGCGATGGCATCATCGTAGCCTAGTCAAAGCCACCAACTGGAGCTCAACTGGAGAGAGCTTACGGTCTACTTCAAGGTGCATATGACTTAGATGCAAAGGGCCTCGAGTATCATCATATGATGGTTCTGATGCCCCACATGAGCTGGAAGTCTCTGCCTCTTAACTCAAGTCTCTGCCTCTCAAATGTTTTACCACTTTGCATTTGGCCTTCAGATGCGGGCATTTGTCACTCTACACATGGTCTGCTTGTCCATCACCCTGACCAAATCTTTCTCCCGACTGCATCCTCTCTCTGAATCTCTGCCTATCCAGGCCTATAGTGCTTCAATCATCAGTCAAAGGTACAGGCCTACCTCCGAGCTATATGAAATATTTGTCACAACTAAATATTTGCTTAGAATCAACCAAGCACTTCATCTAATTAGTATCCAGTCTGCACACATGTCTGGAGATGTGGCAGTACATGTTCTAATTGCTCTCTGTTCTATACAGACCGTGTCTGCAATAAAAACCGTCTTCTGCTTTTTAGATATAATCCAATAATTTACTTCCTGGACTCCTCAGTAGTTCCAACAAGCACACAAATAAAGGAATAGAGGTTTTTGCAATGTTTATTTTTTTTCTAAAAGATAAATATTCTTCCCATATACATTTTTTTGAATTACAGTGCTGGTCAGGAAGAAAGAAAAAGAAAGAAGGAAGGCAAGGAAGGCAAGGAAGAAGGAAAGAAAGGAAGAATGTACAAATGGAAGGAAGGAAAGAAAAAAAGGAAGAAAGGAGAGAGGAAGGGACGTTGAAAGGAAGAAGGGAGGGATACATTTAGGAGCAAAAAAGAAGAATGGAAAGGAAAGTTAGGAAGGAAAGAAAGTAAGAAAGAAAGAAAGAAAATGAATAGTGACATTGAAATTAAGCAATTAGGGATATAGTTAGGAAAGGAGGATGGAGAGAGAAGTAAGGGAAGGGAAAGGAAAAAAAGGAAAGAAAAGGAAGTAGGAAAGAAACTGGGAAGGATGGAGAGAGAGAAAGGCAGAAAGGATCAAGGAAGGAAGGAGAGGAGGTAAGGAAGGAAGAAGGGTGGAAACAGGCAGCATGGAAGGAAGGAAGGCGAGGAGGGAAGGAAAGGAAAGTTAGGAAGAACAAAAGAAGGAAGGTGTGAGGAAGAAAGGATGGAAAAACGGTGGAATGAAGCAGGAAGAAAGGAAGGAAGGGAAAAAGGGAAGAAAGGGGAGTGGGGATATTGAAAAGAAGCAGTAAGGTATATTGTTAGGAAGTAAAAAAGGATGGAGAGAAAAGAAAGGGAAGGAAAGGGAAAGGAAAGGGAAAGGAAAGGGGAAAAAAGGAAGGGAAAGGAAGACTGAGTAAGGAAGGTGAGGCAGCAAGGAAGGAAGAAAGGTGAGGAGGGAAGGAAAGGGTGGACGAAAAAAGTAGGAAAGAAGATGAAAAGAAAGGAAGGAAGACAGAAAGAAGGAAAGGAAAAAAGAAAAATGGAGAAAGGACTTAAGTAGGATGGAAGGACAGAAGGAAGGCAGAAGGGAGCAAGAGGCAGCAAGGAATGAAAGAAAAGAGAGAGTCAGGAAAAGGAAGAAGGGAGAGATGAATGGAGGAAGAAAGGAAGGGGGAAGGAAGAATAAGAAAAAGGATAGAAGGAGAGCAGGCTCAGAAAAGGAGAAAGGGAGGGACAAAGTAAGCCTACACTTTATACTGCAATAATTTTCAAACATTTAAAAGGAGAACTATGGGGTCAGTGTTTTTCCCCATAGTTCTCCTTAGGGTAACGGGAGGACACAAACTAGCGTCCTCCCGTTACCCTAAGCTCAGTATACCGCGAGCTACAGCTCGCGGTATACTGAGACGCCGCAGCCGGAGCGGATCCCGACGTAGATGACGGGATCCGCCCAGCTGCGTGAGTGACAGCTGGCTCTGCCTATCTAGAGGCAGAGCCAGCTGTACCCGCCCCCTCCCCCGTCCGTTCCGCCAGTCAGCGCTGGCAGATCGGAGCGGTGAGAGGGGAATCCAGCCCCTCCCCCTGTCACGGCAGAGAGCCGTGACAGGATCGAGAGGTGAGCGAACCTAGCATGTGTTCGCTCACCTCCCGATCTACTGAGCCGACCTGTGACAGTCTCATTGTCACAGGTCGGCTAGAACTATGAGGTGAGTGGAAATCACTCATCTCATAGTTCTCCTTTAATAGCAGTTTTTGTTATTTTTTTTTTTTGTATTTTTTTTAAGTGACAGAATTGCTTTTGCTGAGGAAATGAATTGGTTAATTTGCAGCCTCCTTGTCGCGGCGATGATCTATAGATGGCCAGGAAGAGGCTGAGAACAGACCTTGGAGATCTTGACGGCGAAAACAAGAGTAAATGTAAAACATCTAAAAGTCAATAGGGACTGCGCCTGTAAATGCAGGCCGCTCTACCACGACGAGTTTCAGCGCCTTCAATTTCTACAGCTGAGTGACCACCCGATGCAAAGATATGTCATGATACCATGATTAAGAAAAATGAAAACTGGGAGCAGGGAATCGCCAGAGGTATTTCGCCACCCTGGGAATTACAAACAAAAAACAAATAGCAAACATTGTGTGCTATTCATTGTGGCGCGGCTCGGCGTAAATACAATAATGTAGGAAAATCCCGGCGGTCAAGTGCTGTTTTATTGCGGAAGATAGAGGTGATGTTAAAAGCATCAAAGTCTTGCCCTATAAAACAAACTGATCGACAGAATGTGACAGGCCGACGTTAATGTGATGAATCGGGGCTTTGTTGATGGAGAAATAGGCCTACGCTGTCTCCATGGCAACTGCCTGGACCACTCATGGTGAAATAATTGGTACAGTGTGGAAACCGGCTATGAGGGAATTTACCGGATTTGTATTTCAGTCGATATTTTTTTTTAATAAGAGTTTATCGTATATTTAAAGTTTAATATTTAAATCATAACTTTTTAAACAATATTTATAGACTTGCAAACAGGTTAAAGAAACTCTGGAGTCAAAATTGGACTTTGAGAGGCATACAGAGAGTTCTTCATTCAAGTTTGGCGGTAGTACCTAATCTATCTCCCCTTTGTCGGTAATCTGGGAACCCCAGCATGTGATGCAAGAAAGGAGTTCGCAAACACACCCACTGCAGAATCCTTGCTGCAGAAAACCACATGTAACAAAAAAAAGTCCATACGCAGACATTTCTCATGGACAATAAGATTCAAGCCTGCTTAGGTTGAATGGGATCGGTGATACAGGAAACAGAGAGGAAGTAACTCAGCAAAGGTTTGAGGAAGTACACTCCTTGTGACCTCACAAGGTTCTCTTTCAATTCTGGAAGCAGGGGATTATGGAGGGCTCACATTGACCCCTTCTGGTCCGCAATCTTTTATATAAGGTTTCCCATGATGACCTATGTCAAGGATTCATTGATAAACATTTTGCTGGTGGCTCTCCATACCCGCTGTTAATGACAGCCGCAGTCCACACTGAGGATCGGAAACATTGGAAATAGTGGGAGAGCACTGGCAATAGTAGGAGAGCATTAGATAGAGTGGGAAAGCCTTGGATAGAGTGGGAGAGCATTGGAAATAGTGGGAAAGCCTTGGATAGAGTGGGAGAACAATGGGTAGAGTGGAAAAGCATTGGATAGAGTGGGAAAGCATTGGAAATAGTGAGAAAGCATTGGAAATAGTAGGAAAGCATTGGATAGAGTGGGAAAGCATTGGAAATACTGGGGAAGCCTTGGATAGACTGGGAAAGCATTTGATAGAGTGGGAAAGCATTAGAAAGAGTGGGAAAGCATTGGATAGAGTGGGAAAGTATTGGATAGAGTTGGAAAGCATTGGATAGAGTGGGAATGCATTGGACAAAATGGGAAAGCATTGGCAATAGTGGAAAAGCATTGGAAATAGTGGGAGAGCATTGGACAAAGTGGGAATGCTTTAGACAGAGTGGGAAAGCATTGGACAGAGTGGGAATGCATTGGACAGAGTGGGAAAGGATTGGATAGAGTGGGAAAGCATTGGATAGAGTGGGAAAGCATTGGATAGAGTGGGAATGCATTGGACAAAGTGGGAAAGCATTGGCAATAGTGGAAAAGCATTAAAAATAGTCGGAGAGCATTGGACAGAGTGGGAATGCTTTAGACAGAGTGGGAAAGCATTGGACAGAGTGGGAATGCGTTGGACAGAGTGGGAAAGGATTGGATAGAGTGGGAATGCGTTGGACAGAGTGGGAAATCATTGGATAGAGTGGGAAAGAATTGGATAGAGTGGGAATGCGTTGGACAGAGTGGGAAAGCATTGGATAGAGTGGGAATGCGTTGGACAGAGTGGGAAAGATTTGGATAGAGTGGGAAAGAATTGAAAATAGTGGGAAGCATTGGATAGCACGGGGGAATTATTTGTGTTTTTTTATCAGGGCCAAAAGTGATTTTAAAAAAAAGCTTCCCCCCATTGCTTGTATATGTGTTATAGAGACAGAAAGTTAGGGCAAATCATCCCAATGGTCACAGGAAAAAATATTCCTTCCAAAATAAAGCTAGGCTCTAATACATAAGACTCCACACAGATCTAAGGTAGCTGATAGACATAAAGAAAAAAAGAGAGCTGCACTGCTGCAAAATTGAACTAATCTATTCACAGAATGAGTTTAGTCGGAGATTGGGCTTTGTCATAGAGAGAAAAGCCTAAAGACTAAACCCAATCATGGGCAAAACGCAACAATAGCCTGCGACCAGACAGAAATGTACTCATTCTTTGAATAAATGAAAGACTCATTGGATTTAGCAGTAATTCAGCTGCAGGGGTTCAGCTCTATTTTTCTTTATTCTTGGTATGTGGATGTGGGACGGATTCTTTAAGAGCCTTAGGCACCTGCGGCTGGTTTTCATATATCATTTGGGCCTGGAGCAGTAGTTGTGGTGTGTAGCCGCTTTCCACCTTGTGCTCTAGCTAATAGACATGAAATAATAGCCATATCTCATGTCTGTGAGTACCTTCAGCACTACAAACCACTCACGGCCACATCACATTAAATGTGCAGGTAGACGCCAAATACGGAAAAACAGCAATCAAGCTCTGGTGTAGAGCGCACAATTCAAGGACCGCCGGAACAATGCACACAAAATTGAGAATTCTTAAAAGCTTATCTTCCCGAATATGGGGGAAAAAAAAGGGGCGCCCCTCCCCTTTGCCTTAACAGGTACATAATATGGGTTTTTAAAATGGAGTCGTAAATTGTAGTAATCTGCCGGTTTACCGCTGTTCACAAAGAATAATTTTTCTTAATGGCCCCATTAAATCAAATACTTGTTAGCCGAGCTGTAAAGTAAGTGGATTTGGAAAATGAAAGAGCGAACGTTTGTCAGGTATCCAAACCCCATCATGCAGAACTTATGTACCAGTTCTCCTTTATTTGCATACCTTCTAAATTATGCTTTAAAAAGGGAAACCATTACCCAGAGGCTGGTGACAAAGAAGAGATGGCCAAGGAGGACTTCACGTATCAAGTTTGGATTATGTAGTTGGATCACATTAGGTGATCACGAAACTTTGTCCCTGGAAATGCCCCTTTTTAAAAGCAGATCTAAACCCAACCACTCATATAGAGTTTTAACATATTAATATAATTTCAGAAGTTGTTTTTAATCTTTCGCTAAAGAAAGTCTGGTGATCCTGCCTTAAAGATCCTTGTTCAGGAACTTACTGTTATAGGGTGACAACTGCCTCACAACTGTGCTTTGGCGTTATCACCTTGTCACAAGCACCCTTAGTGGACACTATTATCGGCCCTGCAAAAGCAAATTGCATAGGTATTGACACCCCTTCCCGCCAACCCCCCCCCCCTAATGGAGAATGGCAACCAGATGGTGGGGGTGAACCTGCAGGCTGCATACAAATGATCGCGAAGACATCGCCAAAATCACTTGTACAAAACGAGCAGCTGTACATTAAGCCCTGCTTGCCCGAAACAGGGTAAAACTGCAAAATGATCGGCTATATCAGACAATTACTAATTGCATGGAGGTTGCTTCTTTATCTTCCTCCTTATGGAAAATCATGGCCTCAGCCTGGAAAGGGGACGGCTAGCACCCTCAGTCAATCAAGCTCAGCTACACATGTGCTGACAAGGTACATGTCTGCTGCTGATTCTTCACTGTCCAATCATAGGCTGGAGGTAGGGATGTGACCAGCCTGCAGGGACAACCCCATAATGAGGCAGTTGCCTCAGGGGGCATCTAATGGGTGGGCAGAAGGCAGAACAACATGGCCCCTCTGATGCACAGTGTTTTCAGTGTGCTTGTCACCCCCTTTTCGGCCAGAGCATCCAAGGTTGCTAAGAGCCAGACAGAGAGATGTGTAAGGGAGGTACACATCTCTCCGCCCAGCTCTTAGCAACCTGGGATGCTCTTTCTAGCATCTCCATGTACAGTGATGTGACTGGTTGCCAGGAGCTCAGTGGCACACCGCATCCTCCCTGGCTGCAAACCAGGTTAGAGATGACCCTGCCAGGCTGTATTGCTAATTGTGCTCCAGCTGACTCTCTCGGGATGTGTAATTTCTGGAATTGGTCAGTAAAACAGGTCCCATATACAGTATGTATTTCATTTGTATAATAAAGGAGAACTATGAAGCGAGTGAAAATCACTCATCCTCATAGTTCGAGCCGACGTGTGACAATTAAACTGTCACACGTCAGCTCAATAGATCGGGAAGTGAGCGAACACATACCGTCGCTCGCTCACTTCTCAATCATCTCCCTGCAGAGAGCGGTGACTGTAAGTCACGGCTCCCTGAAGGGATTCCCCCCCCCCCTCCCCCCCCCGATCCTCCAACTCTGACTGGCGGAACGGACGGGGGAGGGGGTGGGTACAGTTGGCTCTGCCTCTAGATGGGCAGAAACCGCTGTCACTCACGCAGCTGGATGGATCTCGACAGTAATGTCGGGATCCATCCCGGCTGCGGCGGTCTCAGTATACCGCGAGCTGTATCACGCGATATACTGAGCTTTGGGTGACGGGAGGACGCTAGTATATGTCCTCCTGTGACCCTTAAGAGAACTATGGGGAAAAACACTTACCCCATAGTTCTCTTTTAAGGTATTTACTTGGAGCTCTGCTAATGCTACTATAACGTATCCATTTACCATGACAACAAACTAACTAAGCTAGCTACTTCATTTAGGGACAATTTATTTTGCAAGCACCTGTGCTAAATGGAAACAAATCAAATTCTGGGCGGAGTTAAGCTTTAACATGTGCCAGCTTGACCGTTTATCTCTCCGGTGTAATCGCTGGCAGCATTTTTCAAAGTTAATTGATCACTGCTTTATTGGCAGATTTGCAAAATAAATCTTTTTAACAAAGGAAGCCACAGATCTCATCCATCAAGCCCAATTCCTGCCACATTTAGGAGGGTTTTCCCTCAAAGTGAGAGTAATGAATTGAAATAACCAACCGCCATTACCTGGTCAGCCAACTGAATTTACACTATCCATCTCTGATGGGCTCAGAGAGGCGAGGAGCACATTGAAGTGATCACGCCCATCGCTGACAGATTAATGCATAAGGCCTAAATGAAAGCATGGAAGAAAAAATTAAGTTGCTTGAAGAGCACCCGTCATGAAATATACTGTATGTAGTATGCCATTGCGGAACTCCTTCCGAAAATGTTAAAATGTCACCAAACTCTATTAGTAGACTAAATGTGAGATTGTAGTCCATCACAGGATTAAAGTTGGAGTGGTGGCTACTTCACAACACACACAGGGACCATGTGGAACAAAAGAAGCCCCTCTCCAGAAGGAAGGACAGCGTCAACACCAATTCAGAGATGATTGGAGGATCTACAGCCGAGTGATACACAAATAAGATACATTGTTTTTAATAGTCAGGGTACTTGAATGCATTTTAAAGTTTTGACTCCTGAGATTAGTGTCACTTTAATCGCCTGGCTTTCACTGGCCTCAGAACTTAGACCAAGTATAAACATGCCGCCAGTGAAGTCAGAATTCCTGATTTGGATGCTTGCTCCTGATCAGTCACACATAGCATGGAAGCCAATGAATCAGCATTAAAGCCAGAGAACTAGCATTTCCCTAAGAGGAATATGTTAATGCTATTTAACATAACAGACCATTCTATTTCCTTCAGCAAATTATACATTTTTAGAAATGGCCAAGAACTCAAGTTCAAAATCTTGCTGCAGGGGATGCCTATATGTTGACCTCAAGCTCTAGACTTGAGAGTTGAGCAGTGAGCCAACCGCATTAGTTGCTAGGGCCTTTTATATATCCTATCTCCTGCAATTAGTTTACTGTTTTTCTGCACAGAGTTGAGATCAAAATAAAGGCATCCCATACTGCAGGAGGCGAGGCATCCTCTCAGAGCCTGCGGAACTGCATGGTATGCAATGGGTTTCCATGGCCGAGCAGCTGCATCCAAGCCTTACATCATCAAGTGCAATGCAAAGCGTCAGATGCCGTGGTGTAAAGCACGCCGCCACTGGACTCTAGAGAAGTGGAGAAGTGTTCTCTGGAGTGACCAATCACGCTTCTCTGTCTGGCAATCCGATGGACGTGTCTGGGTTTGGCGGTTGCCACGAAAACGGTAATTGCCTGACAATTTCATGCTCCCAACTTTGCGGGAACATTTTGGGGATGGCCCCTTCCTGTTCCAACATTATTGCATACCAGTGCACAAAGCAAGGTCCATAAATACATGGATGAGCCAGTTTGGGGTGGAGGAACTTGATTGGCCTGCACAGAGTCCTGACCTCAACCGGATAGAACATCTTTGGGATGAATTAGAATGGAGACTGCGAGCCCGGCCTTCTCCTCCAACATCAGTACCTGACCTCACAAATGGTCCAACATTACCATAGGCACACTCCTAAACCTTGTGGACGCCTTCCCAGAAGAGTTGAAGCTGTTATAGCAGCAAAGGGTGGGCCAACTCAATACTGAACCCTACGGACTAAGACTGGGATGCCATTAAAGTTCACGTGCGTGTAAAGGCCGGCGTCCCAATACTTTTGGCAATATAGTGTATATATATACAGTATATATATTTATATGGGTTTTAATTGTGTACTTAGCCGGAGTTGTCATCCTGTTTGCTGTTTACAATACCCTCCCGAACGCCCCTAGCAACTTACTTAAGCAGATCATTATCCACCTCTTAAATATTCTGCAGACAAAGCCATCAAGTGCACTCTGCGAGCGAGAGTCGCGATCACCCGCGGCCTTCACGCTGATGCAGGAAATTTGAGAAATTGCCAAATCACTCTAAAATGGTTTTATTAATTCGATGCAAATGGCATCACCCAGGTGCCGATCGGAGATGTGAATGATTTGCTTCGCTCATTAGCATTCCGTTCTGGCTCGCACCCCGCTTGGTGCTGCCTGGCAGGGGAAGAGCAGATTAGCTGCAAGATCCATATTTTTTTATTCCTTCCAAACCCACAAGAACGATTGCCAGGGACGTTCAGAAAGATGGCAGAAAAATCTTGTGAGATGACGAGCTTATTTCATGCAAATGTATTTCATGCAAATATTCTGCTACTCTCTCTCCCTGGACAAGGAAGGGGAGGGGGTATAATAGATGGCAGGAAACACAAGCCTTCCTTCTGGTTAATAATTCAGAAAAGCCTAATTATCACCTACTGTACATAAGGTTGTGCAAATGGATGTATTTGTCGCTGCTCTGACTGCGATCCGTCCTTACATTTGCTGCAAATCTATTTTGACCGGAGGTGGCTAATGTTGCTTTTTCTTCAGAGTATACCTAATCACTAAAATTTCAAGTTTCAAAGTTTTCAATCTTTTTTAAATGTGCAGCTTTTATGAAAATATCCCCTGGTGATCCTGCCATGGAGGTACTTGTTCAGGCCCTTCCTGGTTTGGGTTGAGCGTTTTCCAACTATACTTAAGTGTTTTTACCCTGTGATATGCACCCCCTAGTGGAGAATACTGTATACTGTAATACCCTATTGGGGGGGTGATGGATGTCCTGGCGATGTGCGTTACGGAACAAGAGATGGGCAGGACACCGGCCAGAGCCACACCTGCTGCCCCACCCATGTGACCCTATGAGCCTTGGGCTGCCTCATTATGTGGACAGATCTGGCTCTGCCGACACACAGGCATGGTTCACCAGTGGGACTATCAAAAGACCAAAACAGAGCTATTATGTGCAGCCTATGCAGGGGAGAACTTATATAGATAGGAAGTGGATAAAAGAGCTTGGAGGGGGCCAGCAGCCCTGAGATTCACTGTTTGCCTACAGTCTCATAACGGTATATCTGCAGTGTGAAATTATCTAAGGCACTGCTGCCTCTGACAGCTAGTATCAGGAGATTTGGAGAGAAATTGGGTGATGTCCCTACTGTGCTGCTCACTGTTTTCCGTGCTGGAGAGGAAACTGTACCTGAGCATCTGCAGTGGAAAGGTCTCCCTGCTTCATCCATTCCCTGGATCTGTGCTTTCATTTCTCCAGCTTCTTCTTATTTATTACTTCACCAGTAATCAGATCCAGTCATCAAGGGGTATCGCAAGCTCTGCTTCTACCAAGATGGCCACCACAATGGAGACACAGTGCAGACCAAGACATGGTAAGTCAATAATTGGAAAAAAGTCAGCTGCATGGGGCCTACAGGCAAGACTGGTGACTGGTCTTCTACCTGCCGTTGCTTGGCGCAGCTTCAAAAGTACAGGTCCTCTTCAGTAACCGTATTTATTTTAATTCCATGTGAACCACATGATAATGTGTCATTTCCATCTCTCCATTAGAGCGTTATAATCAAGATAATTATTTCTATTAAGGAATCTTGCCCTCAGCAACCACTTACAGCCTACACTCCCCTTATCCACCCACTTTCTGAGGTCTGCAGATCTAGTGTGATGAACCAGGAGACAACTCCCTGAGGCCATACATAATCATATCCCAGGGCTCACTCATACCTGCTAATCACTTTTCTAATCATGTGATAAAAAAAAGCAGAAATTACAGGACTTCAGTCTTACACATGTTCAGATAATTACCTTCCATGTGTCAATTCTTTTCCATTCTTCTCACACTGGTATTCTTCATACTTCATACATTAACACTTGAGCGTCAGCATGTTTGGTCACTTTTGCATGTTTGTACACTGTTTGTATAGTCAATGCAAAGCTAATTTCTAGCAGGAGCACATTTTTCAGGTGCTCCCACTGAAGTCCCATGGGGCTAAAAAGGTGCGCTCATGCCCCAAAAAAACTCCTGTACTTTTTATGAGCGTTAAACAACAGCACATCACTGTGTGAATGGGGGCGTTAAAAGGTACCTACAGCCCAAACTTTCCATTTTCATCAAATACCTTATTTTAGACCCGGTGATGTCACTACCGGGGTCTTTTTGCATCTCAGTGGAATGGAGGCAGATCATGGCTGGTGGGAGGGGCTGGCAGAGTGCTGTACATAGCTTCCTGATGACATTACAGCACTCTACCTCCATACTGCTATCAAGAGCCTTCAGCCCTGATGCAAGCAGTGGTCTGACACTTTGGAGGAGTTATACAAATATCAAAATGCCTTGATGGGTGGATGTCAGTATTTAGGAGTTGGCATTCCTATGGAGGTTGCATTTGCATGAAGATACATACATGATGCTGAGATTATATGATAGAAAGAACTGAAATCCAATGAATGAAAGGGGCCTATATGATAGAAAGAACTGAAATCCAATAATGAAAGGGGCCAGGGACAGTCAGACTGGAATAAAAGGGGCTAGATTATGCTCCTCCAACCAGGAAACAAGGTGGGCTTTACCTGACTTGCTGAAGCTCACAGTGTGCAGTGAAATCAAAATAAGGAATTTCAGTCCAGAAGAGGAGCCAGTACAACTGTGCAAGACTGAAGGGAAGGCCGGAATTCAGCTTTAGGGGTTCATTACCAGGCTGAAAATGCCCATCATACATTGTATTTGTATCTTTTGTGATTAGCAAATGTTGCTAGAAATTTGTTAAACTTGCTACATTTTTTGCACCTGAACACTTTGCTAATTTTTAACTCTGATGCTCCAGAAATCTGAAATGATTCCATAGAGCAGGGGTAGCCACATTTCGGCCCTCTAGCTGTGGTAAAACTACAAATCCAATAAGGCATTGCAAGACTTAGAAAAATTTTGACTATCCCTGCATTAGAGCTTCACTGAATATCGAACTCATCTGAATACCAAATGGTGGACACGGACTGGAAAAACATTAATAAATCCACAGGATAATGTTGTTGTGCGTGTAATGTGAAAGGCAAAGGTGCTCCGTTTGCCCCTCAGTAGGGCAATCCTTTTTGATAATGCAAACGTCCGGGGAATGAGTAATTGGCATGTAAAAGTGATTTGCATTCCACAGCCTTGGCAGGGCCTGCAACAGCATCTGATGAGATAAAACCTCGCCTAAGTACAATGGACACTGGGCTGCCGAAGATTCTGGCATTTCATCAATGCAATTAACTCGGAGTGATAATCTATAGGCATTCCGCTGCTAGATGTTCCACTATTTCCTTTAATCAGCAGTCCTACTAATTATATAGTAAAAGCTTTCATCTTTACAAACCAGGCCATCAATGTGCCATTATTGGGTGGAAAACATTGGTGCGTTTTTCCATGGTTATTATGGCGTGTATTGAACATGTCATAGGTGAGATTTCATATTCACATCTTAATTATTTTTCCATTTTCTTCATTCTCCCCCTCCTTACTGATAAGAAAATATCCCTTGACATTCTTTGGTACATCTGTCCTTGTATATTATTTCTATGTATTTTTAGATTTATATCTTTTATTAGTTAAGGTTTTATCACTCATAAATCCCACCAGCAGAGGGTCTATAACTCTGTCTGTATGAGCCAGACCCAGAGGAATAAAATTAATGTAAGGGTTTTAGAGTGCAAAATGATCAAACAGTGGGAAAAGCAAATAGATTTTTGGGGCACATCACTAAAGGGATCAACATCAGGAGGAAGAAGGTCCCAGTTCCTCTATATAAATCTTTAGTTATCACTAGAGAGATCACCAGCAGGAGGAAGGAGGTCCTGATTCCTCTATATAGATCTTTAGTTATCATTAGAGGGATCATCAGAAAGAGGATGGAGGTCTTGATTCCTCTATATAGATCTGTAGTTATCACTAGAGGGGTCCCCAGCAGGGGAAGGAGGTCCTGATTCCTCTATATAGATCTTTAGTTATCACTAGAGGGATCTCGAGCAGGATGAAGGAGGTCCTGATTCCTCTATATAAGTTTTTAGGTATCACTAGAGGGATTCCTAGCAGGAAGAATGAGGTCCTGATTCCCCTATATAGATCTTTAATTATCACTACAGATATCCCCAGCAGGAGGAAGGAAGTCCTGATTCCTATATATAGATCTTTAATTATCACTACAGGGATCCCCAGCAGGAGGAAGGAAGTCCTGATTCCTGTATATAGAGATTTAGATATCACTTGAGGGATCCCCAGTAGGAGGAAGGAGGTCCTAATTCCTCTAAACAGATCTTTAGTTGTCACTAAAGGGATCCCCGGCAGGAGGAAAGAAGTCCTAATTCCTCTATATAGATCTTTATCACTACAGAGATCACCAGCAGGAGGAATGAGGTCCTGATTCCTCTATATAGAGCTGTATCACTAGAGGGATCCCCAGCAGGAGGAAGGAGGTCCTGATTCCTCTATATAGAGCTGTATTACTAGAGGGATCACCAGCAGGAGAAAGGAGGTCCTGATTCCTCTATATAGGTCTCTATCGCTAGAGGGATCACCAACAGGAGGAAGGAGGTCCTGATGCCTCTATATAGGTCTCTATCGCTAGAGGGATCACCAACAGGAGGAAGGAGGTGCTGATTCACCTACAAAGATCTTTAGTTAGACCTCATTTAGTATACCATGTCCAGTTCTGAAGATCTCACAAAAAGATATTGATAAGAGAGGTCTGAGGAATAAAACATAGGAGAGACTGCAGATACTTAATATGTACAGCCTGGAGGAAAGACAGGAAAATGACTAAAACCTTTAAAGAGGAACTCAAGGATTTTGAAAAAAATAACCCCTTGCATTTGGGATTACCCCCACACGACTAATCTAGGGGCACAATTAAAGAATATACCTGATCCTCAGTCCTGCCTGGCTGCTAGATCAATCCACACAGCCTTTTCTCCTCTGGGCTCTGGTGGTCTAAGAACCGCTGATATCATCACATCTTATACAGGTCCATTTACTTGAATTAGATGGGAGGAGTGGAGGGGGAGAGAAGTGAGCGCTGACTAACATAAGACGGAGGATCAGGTATGAAAATCTGCTTTATTCTGGCCCCTAGCGAAAAACAAGCACTTATCACTTTGCAGTGTGGGGGTAGCTCCACTGCAGGGGTTAGTATTATAAAAACCTGGAGTTCACCTTTAAATACATAAAGGTTGTGAATAAGATTCGGGGAGGCAGTTTTTTTTTAGTATGAAAATAAGATCAAGAGCACGGGGACATGACCTCAAACTGGCAGGAGAAACCTTAGCAAAGATTATTTTACTGAAAGAGAATTTGAAGCCTGGAACACACTTCCAGAAGAGGTCTGCCAACAGTAAGTGAATTTAGTCATGTTTGGAACAAACATACATCTATTCTCAGACAAAAAGGATAAAAAATAAAAAGGGTACTTACTTGATGGACCACTAAGTCTCTTTCTTCTGTCACTCTTCTATGTTTCTATGTCTGAGGTAAGGTAAGGGATAGTCCCAGAAACCAGTTGCTGAGAGATTATTTCAGAAAGGACAAAGAGAGAAGAAAGTTGTCCTACCTGCCCTCCCTCATTTTTTGAATGACAATGGAATCAAAATACAATAAGATTAGCATGGCAGCCTGACGAGTTAAAAGGTTTTGGTGGTCTGTGGAAGCGTGGAATGGTTACAAAATGGAGGGCCCATCTGGTGTTATTGTGCTTCCTCTTTTTGGCGTTTGTAGTCCTACTGGGTGCTCAACCTCTTGGGAAAGCTGAAAATAGTTAGTCCTCAAGCTGGTAGCTTCCAGCTAGGGGCACGGCTGGATCTGAGTCAAGCCTTTAGCCTAGTAGACACCAAAGACCCCTTCATGGTAACCAATTTGCTTATTGTTAATTACTGAATTTTTAATTTTCGATTGCTTGGCCAATTTAAATCCACATTGCACAGGCCTTGTATATATTGGGATCAGTGGTTGACCAAATTGATGAACCAAAACTTAAGAGACTTTGCTGTAGCAACTGAAGTTCAGACTCGCCAAAAAATGTAAATGCTCAAAAGTTTCTTTTGCACACAACATTTTTTGATTTTTTTTTATTGGTTTGGTGTGAATCCAGTTTGTTAATTTTTTTTTTTATCAGGCATGAATGACAACAACACTAAATTCAGAAGGTCCACCTACTTTATTGTCTTACTTTAATCTAAGTTCTCTGTATTTCAGCCACAACCAGATTGCTTATATGTGAAGTGGGCAAGTCTGTATCCTAGAGGCAGTGGGAGGCATTTATCAAAACTGGAGCAGACAAAATCTGGAACAGTTGCTTATGGAAACCAATCACCTTCTTTCTTCAGTTTGCTCAGTTAAACTTTGAAAATGAAAGGTGGATGCTGATTGGTTGCCCTGCACAGCTGCTCCAGATTTGTCTGCTACATTTTTGATAAATTCCCCCTTTGTGTATAACTTCCTCTTTCCTTTCAATGCATCACCAATCAGGCTTATAGTCTAAATGTGCTTTGTCCGTGCAGGGCAATCCAATGTTTCCTTTAATGCCACCCACCTTTGCTGCACATTCTTATCTCGTTTTTGCTCCCCTGCCGGTCTGTTGAGCCATTGGAGGCAAGAAAAGGAAGCTCTGTGTAAACTCAGAATTGTTTAAGCCTTGTGTTTTGTCACCCTACCACATACACCCTGGTGTAGACTGCAAGCCGACACGCTGAGCAGGCAAGGTCAGGGCCGGATTTTCTCTCTCTGCTGCCCCAAGGCCGGGTTTCTCAATTTGCCCCCCTATCCACCAACACCCCC